>NC_143017.1:108349013-108650263 GCF_055824585.1 Amblyomma mixtum | reverse complement strand
CTAGAGACAAAACTGGCGCTGCGATATTTCATTCGTCCACGGCATTGTCCATGGTAAGGCGCAGGACTGCTGTAAAAACGTAGTTTCTTATTTCACTATGCGCCTTTTTACACCAACCTGAAGCCCGAAAGAGCGTCTGCAACATGCTGATATTTGTGAGTTGCGACCACCGTGGTTGCGACACAAAGAGCTTCTGAGCTCATGTGGGCTCGGCCCACCCACGTCTAGCCTTTAGTGGCGTTTGACTGTACCCAGGGAGAATGGCATCCTCGTGTTTGAGCTTATGCCGAGTGATTGTCCCTTTAAGGCCCCTCGGAGGAGGGGCACCCCTGTGCTGGCCCATCCAGCGGAAACCGGCAGTCGCCTTTTCCTGCCCTCCTCTCCATCTTTCTCTTTCTTATTTTCTGTCTCACATTTTTCCTGCCTCCTCCTCTTTTCTTGGTTTTACCCTATTCTTGGTGGCTGGGGTTTAAACTTGTGTGGAGTAGCTACCCTCAATTGCCCCATATTTGGTTATAGGTGTGTACAGCTCGCGTGGGTAGGACTTGCTTGAAAGTTCCAGTCCCGTCCCCTCGTTGGGCTCCATGGTGGGCGGCTGGCGCAACAGCTGAACGGTACATTTATGTTATACATTTTCCAACAAAATGATCGCCTGCACCCGCCCCTCTACAGGCGGAACGACGCGTCTCACTTTTTTGTTAAAAAAAAAGAAACGGTATCATTTCTAAATGGCATGTGGTACACAGACAAGGAAAGGGAAACGAGATGCTCGTTGTGCGATACACATGAGGAAAGCCAACAGTCACCGAAACCAAGGAAAAATAGGGGATATTTGTTTTATTTTGCGGCGTTGATCGATAGGAAATTGTGATTTTATAATCGCTGAAAGCGATAAATTATTCACGCAGAAAATTCCAGGAAAATTCATATACGCTCATACATGCCATACCTCGACGGTGTTTCAAGTGCGAGAAATACGGCCATGGCTAACTGAGCTGCCGCGGGCACGAAACTTGCGCTGAGTGTGTTCCAGAAGATTATCGCTTTAGCAACTGTGACGCTACACCATGCTGTGCAGATGGCTAAGGGGACCACTCGGCATGCTCCAGGGCGTGTCCCTCTTGGAAGAGAGAGAACGAAATCACAATGTAAAGACGAAAGAAAATATCTTGTTTAAGGATGCACCTAGGCGATTTCAACTCACACAGGGCACTCTCTCCTTCAGTGCCAGAGCACGTTCCGCAGATGTAGTGCGCAGAGACGGTGCACCGCACAGCATTCAGGCTCACCATCTGCGAAGCAGAGCGCGCCGGTTCATGAATCGGTAGCTCGCAGAGCTTCCCTTGTCCGGAGACGCCTAAAACGCACCCACACATGGCTCCTCCGCGGTCCTCGAGAGCCTTAAGCGAGGCGATGGATGTAACTACCAGTCCGCCCAATGTGCAGCGGCGGAACAACTTCTTGAGCGAAAAAAGACAGAGCTATGGGCCCGAGAGCGAAGCAAACCTCTTATTTCCCCCCAAAAATATTAAAACACGCACTTTTTGTTGCAGTGGAACTACAGAGCAGTACTAAAGAGTTACAGTGACATAGCAGATATAGTGGGGCCAATGTCACCTGTCGCTTTATGTATACTAGGGCCAATGCTACCTGTCGCTTTATGTCTTCAAGAAACCAGTCTCGGTATACAACACGTCAATATCCTGTGACTATATAACGTCCGATGTGATCGCGAGCAGGCGTCGCCGTTATCAGTCAAAGCGGCGTCCCTGCTCAAGAAATGATATTGAACACAAATTTGTGGTGGTTTTGGTCAGCATCGTCAGCTACAAAACAATAACAATATGTTGTGTATATCTTCTTCTGCACCTCACATTAACGATCAAAAGATATAGAAGACCTTATCAGTGAACTGCCGGGGACATACCTGGTAGCTGGAGATTTTAATTCTCACTCCCCCTTTTAGGGAAGCGAACGCTCCGGCACTATAGGCGCCTAATAATAGAAGATTTTATCCTCGCATATAATGTATGTATATTAAATAAGAAGAAGGCCACATATTTGTAGCACAAGCTCAGGAAAATTGAGTTTCCTCGATTTAGCTTTCAAGTCACTGTTTGCATTTAATGATTTTAAATTGGATGTTTTATATTACTGTCCGGGAATGATCATCTACCGGCTGTCATAAGGTTATTATCGTTTACACCTATAATCCCCTCAAGACCATGGCGCTGGAAAGTTCACTTGCAAGCTGGTACCATTTTAGAACAAATGCCACTTTGGAAAAGTAATGCAGTGAAGAGCTCAGCATGGACGAAATTACTATATTTATAATATCTACAGCAACACTATCCTTCTAGACTCGCACAGAAAAAACACAAAGTATGGTGGACGCAAGAATGCACATCGACAAAAAAAAATAGAAAACGAAGCGTGGGGTGTGCTGCGTAGGCGCCTAAAACAGCAGAGAACTAACTGATTTTCAAAAGGGCTGGGATCAAAGCGCGACACATCCGAAGAAACGCCATTAAGTTATCGTGGCAAAGTTATGTCTCCAATAAATTGCTCAATTCTTTCAAAGAAATAGCGTGAACAGGTGCGGAAATTCAGTGTTGACTACTCTCTATTCACTTTTTCAAATATGGCAACATCTGGTACCATGACAACTCTAGATGAACAGGCCAACCTATTTGGCGAGTATTTGCTGAAATTTCCGGTTGCGCCCATTGGACACGCACTTTCTGAAAACGTAATGCCATAGCAGAAAAATAAAAACCTCCCTCAGGAGCAGGCATGGATGAAGATTATAACGATCTTATTGCACTACAGGAGTTAGAGAAATACTGCGGGTTAAAAAAGGCACCAGGGCAAAATAACATACGCTATACAACGCTTGCACATCTCACCGAGACTACCGTAGATGCTTTGTTGAAATTCTTTAATAAAATTCGGGAAACTGGCAAAGTAATTGGGGCGCGGAAAAAAGCCTTCGTAGTGGCTTTTTTAAAACACAGTAAACCACCAACGAGCCTTAGAAGTTACAGGCCCAAAACCGTTCCCAGCTGTCTTGCGAAATCATTTGAAAGCGCCGTAAATATCGGACTGACCTTTGTTCTTGATCCTGGCGATTCCTGGATATCCACCAGTGTGGGTTCAAAAAAGAATGTTCAACAACCGATCACCTTGTCCACCTCAAAATACGGTCCGAGACGCATTCGTGCATGTTCTCGCTGAGTTTCGTGACTTGCACAGAACAACGTGCTCATACTCCACAGTGCGTTTTTCCATCGGTAGGCTTCAGCGCAGCGAAGACCTGTTGAATTTTTTTTTATAGATCATGGTGCACAGAATAGCGAAAATAGTCTCTTTAAACAGATTTTCACGCCGGTTCAAGCAGCCAGTCGTTAATTTTTTTTTCTCTTTCTTTCTGCAAGTATATTTGGCAGGCCATTATGGCGCCGCACAGGGGGTAATGCGCCGAGAAAAGGTTGTGTTAACCCCATGGTTAGCGTTCTGCGACGCCACCATGGCACTGTCAAGAATGCGTGAACAAAGAGAGACATAACAGCCACAGTTCGCTGCTACAACAAAGATTTTTATAGGTGTCAGTATAGCTTCAGTCTAAACTGCCATGCGCCCTTCAATAACACATGCTGAAAAGCCAAAACAAAGTTGTGGTTCATAACGCAAAAGTGAAGCTTGTTCTCACAAAAGCAGAAATAACTGCGTATCGCGCGCCGGTACGTCCGACAGTGGAATATGCGAGCGTCATATTGGATCCGTATCAGATAAATGAAGTTGATAAGATCGAGAAAGTTCAGAGAAGGGCGACTAGGTTCATTCTGTCAAGGTACTAAATGGCGGATTTTGTGACTGACATGCTTCGTGAGCAAAACGTACCTTACTTTCAGAAAAAGGCAAGGTCAACAGTATAATCTTTTTTTTCGCTCGTAAAATGAAGCCTCTACTTGAAACAGTGTTCCTCCCGAACTATAAGAACTTCTCAAAAAAGATCAGGTTGCACCCATGACGGCTCGAATTACTCCCTTTCAATATTTATTTTCCCCCGGAACA
Organism: Amblyomma mixtum; assembly: GCF_055824585.1. Taxonomy (NCBI): domain Eukaryota; kingdom Metazoa; phylum Arthropoda; class Arachnida; order Ixodida; family Ixodidae; genus Amblyomma; species Amblyomma mixtum. The sequence goes on along the minus strand of NC_143017.1, from coordinate 108,646,189 downwards.
ATGCCTTGATGAAAATCCTTGCCTAAGGCCTTTATACAAGGAATCGGCTCCAATTTGAAAATTGTTGGTCCCGTTAATTACACGAGAGTACGAGTTAATGCTAGTACTGTCGTCTTGACTACGTGTCGTCTTTTTTGCGCAAAAAAATTGTTACGGCGAACGAAGAATCTGACTAACTAGCCCGACAACAAATCTTACTAAAACAAATTGCTGGGGCTTAGCTTGGGTTAAGCCTGGGTAATTGCGAAAGCAATATGGTGTAACTTGTAGCATCTTCGATATCCATAGCCTCCATCAGGTTAAACGGTAACACAGCACAAGAATCTTGACTCGCGCCCGAAGTCTTCCATAGCTATACCAAAGAACCGGCGAGCAGGCGCTATTTTTCTCTACACCCGATAGCGCCTGGATGTCTGTGGATGACGTCATACCACACGCTGCAACACACATCCATCACCGCAGCAAGGCCTGCAAGCTCTTGCAACTTGTATGACGTCGATCGCTTGCCGCCGTTCGCAGGTGGTCGACCGGCCGCGAAGTTCTAGCTGCGGCGCGCTGAAGAGCCGACTTGGTGCCCCATCTCTCGCTCTGGTATGACGTCAGTAGTCACATGACCGACCACCGTCCGTGATGGGTAGGCTGCGGTACCGCGAAGAGGCGACACCTGGCGTAGTATTGCTTTCGCAATAAAAAAGCTGCTCTGTCGCTTTTGTTATTCCATTACATCCTTCACCTGCAGTTCCGATTTTCAGTGTCCTGAAAGCCAATATATTGCAGTGAATGCTGGTCTTTATTTCTTTGTACTTGCGGACGTATCTGCAGAGCAGCAACACAGTTTTGTGGTGGATTGTTGATCTGTACTAGGTTTCTGTACAGTTTATACTTGTGGCTCCGTACACTTGTTACGTTGTATTCGTCTGCGTTCACCGTGTAGCGGCCTTACGCCAGACAGTATAAATAAATAAATACAAAAATAAATAAATAGGGACCATTAAACAAATAAATAAAAAGGCGCATTTATGGCTGAGAAAATTCAATTTAAAATTGATGAGGCTTACACTGATAAGCAGTGGTTGCCGCCTTTTGGAAGTGAATGGCGGCGTGGCATAGCCTGTGGAATCCGCGATTCAATTAAGTTCCGATTCACGCACCTCTTACTTGAGAAATTGGTCGGGAATGAGGGCACCTGTATTTCTTTCTCTTAATCCGTTATTGTTGAGAGCGGTCTCTTTATCGCTATAATGCCGTGGTCTGTCGATACAGGCCAACTTTAGTTTGTGGTCACTGTGTCCTTGCATTCAACTCTCGTGAATTCGGAGAAGTAGGAAATTCGAGCGCCCCGTAGACTTCCGTCAGACTATGTACTACTATAAGGCGAGAAACACTAGTTAACTTGCAGGAATTCAGCTGTGGTTCAGATAATTCGGAGGGTTGCCAGAGTTCACATGTGCACAGGCATGCAAACTCGATGGAAACACTTTCACAGGGCGGCCGCGGTACAGGACGCCGCATAGTGGGTGATGCTGAGCGAGCTACTGTAGCACGAGTAGCGCCGCATTAACGCATGTAGTTGGGCGAGTTGGTGAACGTGTATGGTAAGGGCACGCGTGACACGGACGAAAAGAGACTGGCTTGTCCTGCCTTGCGTCTGTGTTGAGTCTTGCCGTCTTGCACTGTTAACCATGAACAAGTTGCGCTGGTAGCGCTGGTCACCAATCGAAGTGTAAAGGCGCAGTGCGCATTGCTATGATCATACGTCGAAAAGGTACGAGTAAAGTGTTTGCGACAGCCTGGAGGAAGGAAAGAATTATGGAGAGGCCTGTAAGTCATTTTTTGAAGTCGGGCGTATGGGCTCCCCTAGCCCTAGTTGGCCGCCATCTCAGCGCGGCACATGCGCAGCAGACATTGAAGCAGACGAAGCTTCCGCGCATAACGCTGCTGCGCCATCGAGAAAATACTCCCATGTAGCCCTTGCGAAACACATGACTACCAGCACAATTTTTGATATCGAATAGCGAGGGCCTCTCCTTAGCTTTCCTTTTAACTTTCCTTCCTCCATGTACGACAGGATGCTTATTTTCCTGCGCTGTGCCATTTTAAATGGACACTGAGGAGAAATTGAAGTTGGCTTGTATCAACAGAATACCAGCTCCTGATTACAAAAACGCCACTCATACTGACAACAAAGCTCTTGTAACGTAGCAAAGAGCAAGAACCAAAATACAGGTATCGCCGCCACAGGCCAAACTCGCAAGTACAAGCGTGATGACGTCATAGGACAAAACAGTGCTGCTAGAACCAATAGTTCTAGCAACACTAGAACACGAGAAACCACAAATCACTGAGGCGCAGCCAATGCATGCGCAAATCTCTTTAACGTCGCCAGATGGCGCCACGTGCCTGCCGGCTACGCGCGCGCCTGAAGCATCGGGACCAATCAGCGCCTGCTCACCGGCGGTAGGCGGGCTCCCGGTATTGCGCTAACGGTAACAAGGTACACGGTATGCTAAAGGTGTCTATTTGCTTGAACTTCGTTGACGACTTCGAGAACAGGATCCATCGTAACGCTGGCAAAACGCCGGTGCAAACGTAAACGAAGCGACCGTGGCGGCGGCCGCAATAGCCGATAGATGCCTTCAACGTGCGGCCGGTGGTAGCTTTCTTTTCGGCTGCTGCCAGGCCGCACTGCTGGTCGCCAGAAATCACGGAGTCTGCGTTACGTTATGTGCACGCCATGTTTCACGTCACTTAGTCCTGTGTCGTCATAAGAGAATCCCAAGTTTGAATCAGAGCGGCGGGAAAAACTTTTTCAACTTCGAATCCAAACTTCTTAGAAATAAATGCATCTTTCGCTCCCGGCCAAGTGGCAACAAAGTCACGAAATGCCGAACTATCGCATTTTGCTGCAAAAAAATATTAATAGAGCTCTCCTCACTGTCCCTTGACCCCTTTGTCCAGAAAATCCGGTGTCGGCGTTGCCGGCGTTGGCGTCGGCGTTGTGAAAGAGAACTCTTGAGCATGACTCTGGCAGGTGGTTCCCAGAGAGCAACCTATAACCTTTTAGGAGGCACGTAGATCACGTGAGCTTGCAACGCCATCACAACGTGACCACCGGATAGTAAGCAAAAGTGGGGCGCACAAGGCCAACACCCTCTGACAAGGCCCACCACTGGGAGCACCTGCCATCGCACGGCAGTGGCGCACCGCTTAACCGTTGCACCACTGCACCAGGAAGGGTATGAGGACTCCCAGGGATCTATGAATGTAAAGTAGAGAATGACCTATTGCGTATATGGGACTTAACCCAATACGCTATCGCGTCATACCCTTAAGTGAAGCTCAAACGTACCCTCCAATTTTTTCTTTGTTCTCGCTTCGTGCGCATCGCGGACCGTGCTGTCACGCATACTACGTGTCAGTGCGGAGCACGTAATTTTTATTTTTGATGTGCATCATGTGCGTCTAGGCGGCATGTTTTTTCTTCGCAGGGTGTGCGTGCGCGTGTATGTGGGAGGCATTTGATTCCCTGAGGTGTATTCGAGAATACATGCGCTGGCTCAGGGGACAGAGTGTGAGATATTCTCCGTTTGGCGGAACTGTGAAAACGTTATTGCCTCGCCAATTTGTGCGCAAATCCATCAAAGATTTAAAATTTTATCAAGAAATGATATTTGTTGATGTGAGGCCGTTTGTTATGTCTTTTTTTTCAGTCCCCTTGATAGTTCGACGTTCTGTTAATCCGTATAATTTCTTAGGTCCCGTGAAATCTCAATTAACGGAGGGTCTACCGTCTATATAAAATCTGTCTCTCCGTTTTACTCCGTCGCCTAAATTTTATAGTGCACCGCGCCCACCTGTGGCCGCCGCGGGCAGCTTGTTGAAGCTTCCTTCGTGACCTGCCACTAGGTGGCGCCAGCTACACTGCAACCGTCAATATTCTTTCGTGGTCGAAAAAAGTTGCGCGCGGTGTTCGGCACCAAATTATGTTTTACTCAGAATTCTTCACGAAAAAGGGCATAATTTCTGGCCTTGACTTACGCCTACATGAAAATAAAACTGCAGAAGGCTGTAATTTACTTTGATCACGGTCGTCCGAGACGCCGCGCCAGATCGTGCCTTCCGCACGCGCATGTCTCCAGTCCGGCCATGCATTAGGATCGAAACGTCCAAGATGCAGCGGATTGATTACGATATTGTTAATTTGACCAAATTATATCCAGAGCCGTTCGCAAAGTTCATCTCTATGTGGAGCAAAAATACCTTCGGGGTCTTTTAATGGGACAGCTTAAATTTTAGACAGTTTGGTACCAGGAGAGTCGTCATTCTGCGACGCTGACAGAGTTCTAAATATTGAGACAGGCGGGGCCATGTTTTATAACAATCTTTTTCCCTTGTCAGCCAGAGTAACTCAATGACTGTGGGGTTTGACAGCAGGAAAAATTCGCAAGTTTGGTCTCGTCCTTATTTCAATGCAAAAACGCCCATGTGGTGAGATTTCAGTGCTAGGTAAAAAACCCTTGGTAAAGAAGCGAAGCCAATCTGTGGGTATTCATTGCGGCGCGAGTCGACCATTGCCCACATAGCTGTTTTAGTCGGCACATTAAATTCTGTTTTTCAGGCAATTCTAGCTCTCATTTCATTTATTTTGCTGTTTTATGCTGTCCCTTATGGCATGACTGAGAGAAAGATTGACTCGAGGTCAAGTTGTTTACTAAACGCGGCTTCTAATGATCATTGCTGCCGCATGCTTATCGGAATTTGCATAAAACCACTACATTTAATGCTTTATGATATATATTTTGCCAGTGCCTCTAACGCGCGTTTGTACACGTCGTTTGCATATGCAGTCGTTTTACGCCATCACAAAATACACTCGAGCGCGTTGGAGGAGTGCGATAATTTCAGCTTGTATCTCAGCAATGCTTCTGGACACTGGGTAGGCGCAGCCCTGGTGTGCCTAGCGCGAAAGGCGTTTCTGTTATTTGTCAGATAGACAGGCCTTGCCATTGTCCCGCAAACTCCTTTGAGTAGGCATGTTTTTCTGGGGCGCGTGTGGGTGTTGTTAAAGCGTGCGCGTCAAATTATATTTCATCTGTCTAGTAGTCTTACAGAACTATTAAAAGGCAAACCCTATCCGGGAAACACATTCGAAACTCTTTTTGTTGCAAAACAGATAACTGGCCCTATTAGTTTGATTCCATTAGTTTGATTCCATTTTGAAACGCTGCGCAAATCACGCGAAAAAAAAAACGATGACAAAGTCACCCGAGGCTGCACGTAGAGCGGCAGAAGAAATTCATCCTTAATGTCACCTGTCTGTAAAAGGCTACACCCGTCCTGTCTACTGAGTATTCGATGTGTCTTCGTTTGCGCTGTTGGATTTTGAGTCAGGAACAATGACAAGGGAATGTCAAGAATTAGAAAAATTACATACAGATCAACTTACTGTCCATTTTTTTGCGAGGTATTTACTAAGGTAATCGCTAATACAACCAAAGGAATCTTAGACTTCAGTGAACCAAAGATCCAGGCTGGCTTTCGGAAAGGGCTTTTAGAGTCCATCCTGCAAACATCAACCGCCATCAACGCATTGATTACAAGCATTTGATTCAGTCGAAACATGAGCGGCCATGCCGGCATTGCGTAACCAAGATGTAGATGAGGAATACGTAAAAGTGCCGGAAAACATCTTTAGTGACTGCATATCGGTGATAGTGGCTCAAAAGAAAACTATTAAAATCGCAATCCAAAAGTATATCAGAAATGGAGATGCCACCTCACTACTATTATTATTCACCGTGTGTTTGCAGGGGGTATTCCGACCATTTGAGCGGGAAGAGCTGGGTGCAGTGGTTCGTGGCGTCGGCGGCCACCTTTTGCTGCAGGTTGCGATGCGGGCGCTGGAGAGGCTACGTACGCTCAGCCCGGTCGCCGGATGCGCTCCATCTGTCGCGTTCTGGCCACCTCTTCGCCTTCGCACGAGTGGTCGAAAAAAAAACTAAGATAAAGTCTGTAACTATAGACAAAAATCTTCGTTGACCACATATGCACTAACTGTACACAATTCTTTTATTGTCCACTCCCAGTCTAGTCCCGTGAGGCTAACGATGGGTAGGAGGGATGGCTCCGTACGCCTCGCTTGGGAACAGCGCAGAGGGCCTATCTCGCAGAAAACACGCGAATACGATATCGTCGCGCTGTCCCGAATGCTGTCACAAGCGGTCACAAAAGAAAAATGATTTCTACTGGTCGCAGACTGTCTGTGAGGCTCTTGTGAGCCTGTGGCAACCGGTCTGTCGGCACCGTTCTAGGTGCTTTGGGCCATCAGGGAACCGACGCCTGTGGAACTCCAGGGAAAGACATCGGAGCCGATGCACGGGCAATAGGGTGGTGGGCGGTTGCGTTTACGGGGAAAGCGAGCAGCAGTGCGTAGCGAGGGGGCCGGCGCTCCCACAGCGATGTGCAACTAGATGTAGAAATGAGATGATGAGGGAGAGCCTGACTGGGATGGGGTGATAAAGGCGCTTACCGCAAATTCTGAAGGCATGATCCGCGGTGACGCGGGACAGGACGGGCGTTGGGAGCAATGTAATTGCTAGCCAGCACGCGCTAGATGAAGCGCATCTAGCCACCGGGATGAGTGGACGTGGCCTCCGCTACGCCCGCATCACAACCTCCAATGAATTTAACAGGACGCTGTACTGGGCGGGTTGGAAGTAGTTCATCTTGAAGACCAGCGCAAGACAGACAGACGACCAACGCAAGAGAAGACAACACGGGCGCACATGCCGTCTTCTCTTTTGTTGGTTCTTTGTCTCTTCAGCGCTGGTCTTCAAGATGAACTACCTCCAGTGAATATGGCCACGACACCACATATTGATGGATAAGGCCTCAGTAATCTCCGATTTGCTCTGATTGCAGAGCATGATTGAGGATCTCAGTATGGAAGCCGGAGGTGCCGGTCTAAGTATCACTATGGAGAAAAAGGTATGTTCAGCACATTTGGAAGCCTCTCTGTAGTGAACAACAGCAGCGCATGCGCGCACTGCCTTCTTAGTAAGAGCCGGGTGTGGGAAAACTCGCTGGAAGCTGGGAGGGGAGGGCAACTTCCAGCGCCGGTGAGCTGCGTGCGCGTTGTACGCTTTAAATGGCACTCGAAGGCGCAAAAAAACTGCACAGCGCGCACATGCGGCCCACTCTGGCTAAGTGTAGCGCATCACGTGGTATAGTGGATATATTTTTTTTTCTTTCTTCTGACTTGGCAACGGGCTGTTCCAGAACATTAGCTGAGGATGTTAGAAATATACGGAGAGAGAAAACAGGGGATCGAAAAGGCACGGTGTTAAGCAGGTATGTTCGGGTAACGACCAACCACTAGGGTAGAGACGGATAAAGGCAGAAAAAGATCGGACGAAAGGAACAGCTAAGATAGGGCATTATGGACGAAATACGTCGTGAGACGTGCAGTCAATTATGTTGTTTTTAAGAATGGCTGTTGCGTGGAGCCATTCTTAAAAACACACACACTGTTGTAATAGAACGTCGTTCAAGTGTCGCGGCCGTCATTATCACTTCTGCGAAGTCCCATGGGAGGGCGGAAAGTATGTCAGGTTTTGTGAAGACAGAGTTGATCCATTGACCATGGATGGAAGGTACGGCTGGTGGGAAGTCACGTCACGAAGAGAGGAGGTCAGTTTCATTTACAGTGGAATTATCGTGCTAAGATACGACAGAGAACAGTGAGTTGAGCCACTTGTGTACAGATGTAGTATTGATGCACCGCTCGTAATTCCGCACTGTTTTCTACAATGAGTACGTGACAATCAGTCTTTATTTAGAAATGTAACTGATGTGTATAGCATATCATACAAAAGGAAGACCCAGTGTCAGTAACCATAAAATCAAGAGCTGGAGAGAAACAGAAGAACGAAGGGCCGGAAGGTTAACTAGGCGACGCGCAGTTTCCTACCCTACACATGCGAACGGGAAGAAAGGGAGAGAAAGAAAGGAAAAACAAGAAACTAACAAAACATTACAGCTGAATTCATGACTATTATCTACAGGAGGATTAATGCCAGTCGTGTCATAATCGTGGGCGTCATTGACAACGCTGCATTTAGAAGTGATGATCGAATGGCACGACTGTCCTCTGAGAGAATGCAACTTGCAGAGCGAGGCAGCTACTCTCTATACACTGGTTCACAGCGTGGCTTTTACTTTCTACGTCGGAATGGCTGATCTGCTGCCTGCAATGCTGGCGATAAGCATCACCACATCCTGCTCTCAGCGAGATGCGCGGTGTTGCTGAACATCCACTAGCTGCTCTGGCTGGTATCCGTATTGAAAGAATGTCGTACGCCAAAAAAAGATGAAACAGGAAGGAAACACAGAACAGGAAAGAGGTGCGCCTTTTTCCTGTTTTGTTTTTCCTGTTTTGTTTTTCCTTCCTGTTTCGTCTTTTTTTGTCGTACGACATTCTTTCAAGACGATGTATTCTGCAAATGTCCGACAAATGGGCATGTCAACTTCGGACCGCTACGATGGTTGCAGAGCGAAATGTTGTTGTGACGGCTGCGTAACGGCAGATGAACTCTCTTTCGTGCTACTTCATCTCAGCTTAATCATCGCTTGCAGTTGTGTCGCTAATTGTGGTGCAATGTAATCATCATGAAAATTTTACTAATCGTTAGGACCACCTGTACGAACATCTCGTCGTCTTTTCAATTCTATGAGCGAGCAGCGCATAAACGGTTCGACTAACGCATTTAATAAGACGTTTTTACCCTGGCCGTTGAAGAATGGAACTCGATTCCTGAACCAATAGTTCATGAACGTGACAACCCTAAATTCAGGCAGCTCACTTTGCCAAATAATCTCATTATCAGTAAACATTCCCTGCTTGACTCGTATATCAAACGCCAATTTTGCTTCGTAGCTCTTCCCTAAGCCCATGTACATGTAATATTTTCTGCTTTGCCTTGTATGATCTTGCTCTTTCTTTATAAGAATTGTGCATATTAAACTGTATTGAATGTCTTGTAAACATATGCGGAATAGAATCGCATGGGTGTTCTTTTCGTCTTTCATCACCCGCAGTTTTATAGAAATGTATAGCGTTACATTGCCTCTCTGCTTTTTATTTCGCTGTATAATTAGATGACCACGCGCATACTTTACTCGTTATCCCCCCCCCCCCCCCCCCCTTATGTAATGCCCATCTCAGGGCCCTTAAGGGACAATAAATTGTTTTTTTGGTTTATTGGGGTTTAACGCCCCGAAGCAACTCAGGCTATGAGGGACGCCGTAGTGAAGGGCTCCAGAAATTTCGACCACCTGGTATTCTTTAACGTGCACTGACATCGCACAGAACACGGGCCTCTAGAATTTCGCCTTCATCGAAATTCAGCCGCCGTGGCCGGGATCGAACCCGCGTCTTTCGGGTCAGCAACCGAGCACCATAACCACTGAGCCACCGCGGCGGGGGGGACAATAAATGATGATGATTTATGTCAAAGCGTTCGAAATTGAAACAGGCTTTGGTTTTCGGCTACAAGGCGGTGGGAGCCGTTTTTTGAAGCAAGAGAACGCGCCCACTTTAAACCAGGCCCATTTGAAGATCACCGCAAGAGGAGCACTTTTAGAAAACGGGCCCAGCTTGAGAGGTCGAATACAGTCCTCTTGTTCGACAGCTCTTAATACTTCTCGGGCACGTCTCTGAATTATGAAGTCGACTTCTTTGCCCCAACGTCTACGACTATACGGCCTATCTGTTTGTATAAAGATGCGTCTGCGCTGTGCCTTCCGTATTTCCGCCTTTATCTATCTTCTTTCTTTCCTCAAACTTGACACTCCGCTGGTTAACCGCCTTCATTCCCTTCTCTTATTCTCTGCGTTTCTTGTGAAGGTAGGCGGTGTATGTAGCAATCACTGCATGGATTATAGCATTCCACTGAGAGAATTCGACTCAAAATCTGTACTTTTTGCATGCTGGTGAAACGCGATCTTCAAAATATCTAGAATATAGTCTAACCTTAGCTATAAATAAATGGTTTGTATTGAAATTATCTGTGTTACGGAAGAATTGCAATTCCCCTTGGAAGATCCTATAGACGCCGATGTGCCGGTATTTTCTTATTACGAAGTAAAATTTTAGAGCGCAGCTCTTTGGCGTCCGTTCCTGGGTTTCGCGTCGTCGTCGGCGTCGGCGTCGGCGTCGGCCTCGGCCTCGTAACCAGCTCCGCCCCCAATGTCATGCTTTTCAATTGGTCGAAATGCTCGTGACGTCACAGTGCGCGAATTTCAAATGGGGCCAATCGTACTTTGGCTAGTAACCATGCAACCAATCAAAGGGATCGTATAGTGATGCTGCAACTAAGTTGGACTGAGTTTAGTTAATTGCTTAATTAATCAATTAGCCTAATTAATATAGAGGAGAATGAAGAGGTCAGAAGAAAAGAAAAGAAAGACGCGCGCCGCAGCGACAACAGCGTCCGCGGAAGGAGACGCTGCGGAAAAAAAAACAGATAAGTACGAAGCCGCGTTCCCACCACCACCACGCACTTCCCCACTCAGTAAGACGTTGCTCGTTTCATATACGTTGTGTCGAACATCCTAGACAGTTCCAATAATTGACAGGTTAATGACAGAACACGATGGATAGAAATGCAATAATGTAAATATGAAATAGCCTAATTAACCTTTCTAGTTAGACCGCATAAATCTATAAAACCGAGAACGAAATTGGTCGAGTTGGGGAATCGAACTAGGGTCTCCGGAGTGCGATACGAGCACGCTAGCCACTCCGTAATGCCAGCTGAATGGTTTGGAATGAACAAAGGCGCGTCTAGCTAATACGGCGTCTTCGTTCACTCCCATCTTCCCCCTTCCCCTTACGGCGAGGTGCAGGTGTCCACCCAGATATGCGAGAGAGATACATTTCCTTTCCTCAAAAAATAAATTTACCGTCCAGCAAGGCGTACAGCCGAATTGGCGATGGCGTTCTGTGGACTCCCTGGCAGCGTTGCAAGACGCTGTCGCGTTCCACTCTTACAGGCGAAGCTTAACATGTTAACCACACATCAGTAACACACGCAGACAGCCAATGGACGCGTCATTCGCTGGCAGCACTTGATTCATCATTCACAACCACATTCTTAACGTACGCTCCCTTGCCGCACATGCCAAGGACGTACACCACGATCACATTCTGCGCCATTCCTCTGTACTTTGCTTTGCTGAAACCTGGATGGATCCCGAAGAGCCTCTCGAAATCATAGATTTCCTATACTGCTGTGGTGCTCGCAGAGACCACAACAGAGCGGCGGGAGTCGCTATCTACTTGCGCACAGGTCTCTCTGCAATACCAGTCAAAATGTTTGGCACGTCACATGAACTTGGCGAACTGTGCGCCGCAAAGTTGCCCAACGGCTTGCTGGTAGTAGCTGCCTACTTCGCCCCTACCGCACTCACGAAAGACGTCGTGCACTTCCTGCAACTCGCATTAACCGTCCATCGATCCACACCGATGTTAGTAGTGGGGGACTTTAATGTTGACATAAAGACAAACAGCAATTTCCTAACACTTATGCGGGAGAACATCCCGTTCCTCTCGCTCGTAACGCGTCCCACGGCTGTGACAACCTCGCGAGGCACTTGTATAGATCTCGTCTTTGAGAATCAAGCATTGGTGTACCAAGTCGAACATATATCAGTCTATTTCTCCGACCACAAAGCTTCATTCATGACTGTCAAGAACTGTTAGTGGAATCTTTGTTAAAGGAATACGTGTGAAATATAAAAAAAAAACTCTGTGATAGCGCATACATGTGTTGCTCGATTTCTTTGCCTCAATCTATTGAAAAGGTGAAACAGCTTTTTGCTGCGCTCAAATTTCGCATTAGGAAGTAACGTAATCGTCGGTAATTTTTTTTCGTCAACGGGAGGCGTGATCTACACAGGACATTGCGGGCTAAGTATACCAATTTATAACGGTGTACTATTTCGACGTGGCAAACTGAAATTACCCCGAAAGCATGAAGAAAACTTATCCCGCCTCAAGCGGACCGTGCAGCGGGCGTTTGTGTGGACAATTCGTCAGCTTCAAGCGTGGTATGACTTTGGCTCTCCCTTCACCGAAAACTGGGTGAGCGGCTCGCTGAACAATGCCAACTTGCGCGGTTATCTTGGCCCGTTGAGCGGTGCTGCTCCTCGAGAGAGTTGCCAAGGTCGTTGGCGTTCCCGCATTCTCCAAAGTCCTCCCTTCACACAGCTTGTTGCGAGGTTCCCTGCTTTTCTGGCTCCATGCGCAGTTAGTTCCCCTTTCCTCAACATAGTCGCATGGTTTAATCATTTGGCAATGCTATTGGTCTTCCCTACAGTGCCGACGAACTGCTGTTTTCACAGGGCCAAGTGGCAAAATACTAAAGCGCCAAACCATTTCACTTGATCAGAATGCGGTCATCACCCATGCCTTTCTTGATCTGACGTACCCAATCTACAGAAACACTCTTGTCACTTGGCGAAGTGTAGGTGCCCGCGTGCTGGTGATCTGTGCACTGAAGGCAACCGAAAGGGGTACTCGTGATGAAACCGCCGCCACGTATCCTAAGTTACAGCGACCCGTATGGGCTACAGCACCTCGAAAACGGCGCTATATACTGTTAGCAGGCATCTCCCGATCCTCTACGACCTTATTCATCCACGTTGCGTAGGATATGAAACCCGTGAGGCACGGCACGCGGAAGAAACGGGCGCGCGTTTTCAAGACTGGCATATTAGGGTGGTGTACGTATTTTCGGCAGCGGCGTAGGTGCTCGGCGCGCGCGTTGAAAGTTCCCGCAACGAACATCGGCAGCGCAGTAACCGGCAGCTATGTTGTCGTCGGTATACATCGTGGCGGTAAATCCATTCATACGCGGCAGTTGCGGCCAGGACATTGCTATAACGAAACAACGGCTGTAACGAAGAAATAGAGGGGCCCCTTTCACCTCGTTATAACAAAGTTCAATTTTAACTAGTCCCAACTTTTGAAGGTATCGCCGAAGAGTGTGCAGCACGGGTGGAAGAATACCGGTGAGCCAATGTCTATGCCTGTAGCATGGCCTGAGTGGTTTCGAGTTTTTGGGAACAGGTCCCCTGATGGCACAAATCTGATTTCGCTGGTTACAATTCAGCTACGCCCTTTGTAGTTTTCTCCACATCGCTACTTTTGTGACTTCTCTACTGCAGAATCGTATTTCTTGTTTGGCTATAGCTCACACAAGTGTCATGCATTATGAAATCAGCACAGCTGTTTTCCCACACGCACGTGCACAAGCACGTTTCCCTTTCCCTATGCTCGAGGAAATCGTGCTTTGCTCCTCTGGCGCGCATCAAAGATTCTTTATTGTATACTTATACCTCAGATATCCTTCCCGCCGGAAATTAGTAACGCTTGCTATGTACTCTAAACAGCACTTAATACGCGTATCGTGTCTCGATAATTGCCCTTTAGAGTTTGATTGACGCCGTGCCGTGACTTGCTTCTGCGATCGTGTAACTGGAGAGAGTTTGCTCCTGTTGCTACTTCGTGCCGCTTCGCTCCTTCAGCTTTCGATTTACGGTTGGCTCGCACTTCAGCCCGTCAGAAAGAGCTGCGAGAATACACAATCAGGCCCAGACGGCAAACGAAATCCTCGACATCGTTATTGCGTTCCTCCGCGCGTTCCGTCAGAAGCTGTTCTTCACAAAACAAGAAACAATGCTCGGTCCTTAAGCACGTGCTTCGAAACGCCTGCCGAACCTGGCGCGCCGAACTCATTTTAAATCGAGAGGGAGCGGCGCGTAAAAATCAACGCAGCGGTGCTTCCACTAAAAACGTACAAAATGAACAGGACAGAAACACCGTGCCCGCGTATACGTGAGCAACACGAGTGCATACGCAAGCGGGACGCAAACAAAAGCGATGAGCGGGGCCCAAATCCGCGCTCCCTCCATAGCTTTCGCGGGGGTGTGTGTGGGGCGGGGCGTTTGCCCTAGTGCTTATATCGGTTACTGCGACGGCAACCGCGCGAGAATTCTCCGGCGTCGCAATTTACGCCGTGCCGCCGGGCGCGACGCTTTCGTAATAGTTTGCATTTCCATTTCCGAACAACTATCATCATTCCCCGCCTCTGGCGAGCCCGCCTGGATTGAGCCGAGCAGAACAAAAGTGGTGTTGCGAGCACATTTTCGAGGCTGGAGGGTGAGGATGGTAGCAAGAGAAAAGAGGGACGAAACGGGAAGCGAAAATCGCTCCGGGGCAACGGAGGCAGCTCGCGGAAATAGCTGCGGCGGGGGGGGCGGGGATCTGCATGCATAAACACGCGCGGCGAGAGCGGCTCGTTTTGCGCGCGAAGTTCTCGATCCAGAAGGGAGCACGCGTCGAATGACGGCGGCGCACCCATCGGCAGGCGCGGCCGCCGTTCCCGCTGCCGGGCTCGTTCGTTCCCGAAGGCGTCCGAGTACGGGGCATTCCGATGCGGACGCACGTCGTCCCCGTCCCAACCGTGCGAGCGAACTTTGTTATCTTTCTTGCTCCTCGCTCCGCCGGCCGGGGTCCGTCTTTCAATTTTCGCAGCGCGCGTACAGAAAGCATGCGGACGGTGTGGTCCACAGCTCAGTATCTGCGTTCCTGAGCGCATCTACGCTCGACACCACTTAGCGTTTGGCGAGGGGTACGAGAAAACAACTTGGGGCAAATGCAGTTGCCAGCAAAATAGCGGCCGGGCGTCGTCACTAGAGCTGCGCTTTGCCGTTACTCTGTCATTTCGCTTATGGGCGTGCTTCAACTTGCGTAGGGAGCGCCTCTCCCCACCCCTCGCGGATTCAGAGACTTGGGATTGCTCCGTGCAAAGAGGGCGAGCGTTCACAAAGACTGAACGTGAACGCGTTCTTACCGCTAAGGAGCCCGGGTCGCAGAAAAGCCGGCGGCGTCGTCGACGTCGTTGAACGTGAGCGAAAAATACACAAAAACTCCCTGGAGAAGCAACTAACGTGGATCCCCTAGGTGGCCCACTTGGGTGGCAGCCGAGCGACCTAAGTCACGTGACCTTGTGGCGTCGTCACAATGTTCCCATCGGACTGCGAGAAAATTGCCCACCGTGGCAGGTCGGAAGTAAATGAATGGTCGGTCGTGAGATTTTGCTCGGAAAGGGCAACTTCTGTAGCACAAGCCCCACTGGTGGCAGCACCTGCCATCGCAGGGCAGTGGCGCATCGCTTAACCGCTGCACCACTACGCCAGGAGTGGTATGAGTACTCACAGCTTTCTTTGAATGTAAAGAAGAGGATGACCGATACCTCATATTTGCACATTAACCGATTAACACTACAGCGTCATACGTTTAAGGCGGAGCTTAAGTTTACCGTCCAGTTTTATTCTACTTCCCGCTGGTCGACGTCATGTCGTTCATTTACAGAGCTCAATCTTCGAGGTAACAGCGTGCACGCAACTTCGAACCCGAGGGCAACACAACGATGGCCACCCAGAAAGTGCCGTATATTAGGATTGAAAGTTTATTGCCACCGACTTTCTTATATCATATTTTTTTTAAGGAACACATTCCAGTCATTAGACCATATAGCACTGACGGAAGAGCCCTGGTAGAGATCCGTGGCTATCTTGAACATGTGCTCTCTCTCACCGTTTGAGACACCTTTGTAGCGGCTTCTATGCGACTAATACTAACTACGCTGCTGGTGAAATTCAGCTCCGAAGGCGTTGTTCGGTCGTTAAGAAATTCACTCGCTACCGTGATGTTCGCTGCTCACCGTGTGGAATAATTCAGAGGCTTTCGTTCATTGCTTCAGTAATATTGCAGTAGTATGCGGTTATAAAATGGAGCAAAAAGGATGGAAAAGAATTGCTATCGGATTTGCTATCGGATACTAAAGCACCTGAGCTGCGGCTAGTGTAAATGTTTTTACGGAATGACACTGTACTGAAGCACTGGACATTTCTCTATGCATTCTGGGAAGTGTGATGCCCAGGCAATGAATACTGAAGACAGACGATATGAACTCTCATAATTCCATTGTTGTGTCCTGTACATTGCAGAAATGTAGAAATTGCTATTTACGCTTACAAGGAAAGTATTACTACATAATTGAATGTAGCGAATAAAGACAACGTCTGAACTCTTCAGGGCAATGAGACTGCGTCCTCGCAAAAGCAAAGTAAACAAATGGGAATTGTACCATCATACTAATGCCTTATTCTCAAAGTCGGTGTGAGCGCAAGCAGGAACCAAGTTAGAAGTGAGATTTCCGGCTTGTAAGAAAAGTATGTCATCATTATCAACAAATTCGCGCAGCATCTCACTCCACTGCGTAGTTTCCTCACAATTAGTTTCCTCAAAGCGTAGTTTCCCCTCTGTGTTACGCGGTTTTCATTGCTGGCGGCCGAAGGATGGCGCTAGTTGGCAAAATCGACAAAAGCTCGGCCTGTGGGTTAAGTGCGCGGGTGGCTGCACGTGCGAAACGGGATGGGCCTTGAGGCTCCACTCAAAGTTCAGACCGCCCCCCGAGAATCCCGAGCACAGTGGGCGGTGCAGCGTCGGAGGATTTCGGCGCCGCCGAAGAGGCCCGGGCGCGTCAGCCGGCCTCTCACCTGATGACCGTGCGGCGTGCACCGATGCTCGCATGGGCGGTTTATTACCCTTTCTGCGGGCCGCCGGCAATTAGGGACTTCATTAAGGGGCGCCTCCATTCATTGTTCGCCAGCAGCGCCGCACACACCTGCAGGCTGATGGATCTCGGCTCCGGCCCCAGCGCGCGTAATGACGTTGCGCTCTTTAATCTTCCGGGGCCAACGGGAACGGCCTTCAGGAGCAAGCACTTAGCGCGCCCATTCGCGCAGCGACTGCCTATAGCGGGTCGCGGCATGCCGAGGAAAAGGTGATTGCAAAGTTTTGGGGAGGCCTGAATCCTTTCGTCTGGCTCTCTAAACAGCTGTGGCAGGACACATTGCACGGTAACCGGCTTAGGTTGCTATTTTGCAGGCGGTTATTTGCTCCCCGGATTTGTCTTATTAATACGACAGCATTATTATTCCCATTACGACAAAATCCGGCGGTGTGTGTGTGTGTTTGCGTAAGCTCAGATTGGGCAGAAGATCCCAGCGATAGCAAGAAAAATAGGGTGACGTCCTCAAGCAGCAGTATGACGCACACAGCAAGCCGAGCACTGCCACTTCAGACAATCCCATACAAGTAGTTCGTCTATACAGAGTGTTTCAAGGAAGACTAAGTAATTTTCAAAAATAGGCTTTTTGGGGCAAAAATATAGCTTTTTTATCATAGTATTACCGGTGTTGGCGGACACGAGAAAGCCGATGAATTATCTTAAGTATTTAAACGGTTAACTAATTTCTGATCATTACCTTTTTAACTACCACACCCATGCAACAAGTTGCTATTAGAGATTTGTATCTGGTTGTTAGTAAGAGGTGTATCAGTTTTTAGAACCTTGAAAACACTATTATCCTCGGGGCTGGGGATCGATACAATTTGGCTACATTGTGCCAGAATACATGTGCTTTCGAAAAGCATGCAGGCTAAGCAGCCTTTTCAGTGTCCGTAACTAGTCATAACGCCAAATTTTGTTCAGCCACAGCGCCAAGGGTAATCACGTTTTCGAAATTCTAAAAAATAATATAGTTTTACTACCGGCAGCTGTAAATCTCTAATTGCAACTTGATGCCAAACTCTAACAGTCAAAAAGGTTAAGCAGCCTTTGCTTAATCCACAAGTTTTTCCATAGTTCACTTGACTGCGCCCCCTGCATTGTCCCACCAGCGCGCATATCTCACCGCACACGTCATCCACTTTCCCGTCCACGTGCCCGCACTGTCACCTTTGTCGCTTAATTTTTTTTCCCGTGCTGGTGCAGGCTGCAACGACCAATCCAACGACATCGCTGCCATCACGTCCTCATTCGCGTTCGCCGAAAGTGTTGCAAACCATCTTTCGTTGTATTGGTCATCCCAGTGTTCGTTCCCACACCAAAAATGTTGTAAACCACCTTTCGTTGTAGTAACACTTCGTCATTCCAGTGTTTCTTCCCACCACTCATAACACCCGTCACCGGGTCTTTAAGGAAATAAAATGAAAGGTAATTATCAAAAATTAGTTAACCAATTTACAGCTTAAGACGATTAAGATGTTTTTTGGTGCCCGTCAACTCTGGTAATGTTATGCTGAAAAAGCCACATTTTTACCTCAAAGAATATATTTTTGACAATTAAAGCCTTCTCTGAAACACCCTGTATATACTCGCCACTGAGCGACCTTTATCAGTTTTTCCGAAATTCGTATCAAAATTGTGATGCAACCGCTCCGGGTGGTGTCATACGCGCGCGTGTGTGGGCGTAGGAAAGTTCAGTGCATGTACCAACATTACTCGTGAACGATGCACCCTGGGACAGTAGCGCTTTCGTATTCGCACGCGTAAGCAGTCTCGAGTTCCTCTACCGAATTTTTTTTTCTTTGGTTACATCTCTTATAGAGCCATTTCTTGGGTTTAACCTCGTATCAGTAGAACTTGTCGGCTTAACCGAAGAGTAGTTGTCATGGCGGAGGAGGGTCAGCGTGGAAAGAGGAGGGTGTGGTGAAAGCGGTGGAATGCGCAGGGGGAGGGTGGTTACCAGGGAAAGAGGTGGACGAGGGGCACCGCGCAATAGAGAGAGTGCGGCTAGAGAGGGCGAATGCTCAACCGCAGGTTGGTTGCCATGGAAACAGCGTCGAGCGTCTTTGTCACTGAAGAACGGCATGGCGAGAGCGGACGATTGCGCGTGCTCAGAGGGCTGCCTCAGAAACTGGTAGTTACACTGCTGGAAACCATTGACAGCGGCAGCTCGAGCACCGATTTGCAGTCTCGGGGCTCTCGAGAGCTCGGACTTGGGCAAGCGCTTCAAGAGAGAAAGCATTCGAATGTGCTTTCATTAATGAAACTCTGAAGTTCCCTAAGAGGTACAGGGGCACTATCGTGCGGGACGGCTCCGCCTTAGCCTCGTTTTCTCTTCGTAGGACCTTTGAGCAAGGCATAAAAGCGGTCTAAAGTGAACATAACTGGTCACGCTAAGCTGCTGGTAAAAACCACCTGCCTGCCACCCTAACGGCGTGTCAAGAATTACAGCATCCCACACCAAGGATGCGTTCTGCGTGTCGAGTGCTTTGATTTCGGTCTTTGAAACGGTGCTTGAATATAAGTCTTGCATGAGGCGGATGTGAAGCTGAGCTCTGCGGCGACTCGCGAAGAGTTATATACAGAGGAAGAAAAATGCGGTACCGAAAGCACGAAGGGCCCCATTGCTGTGTCAGTCTCATTTCTCTCGGTCATGCTTCCCCTGTTCAGGCGGCACTAAGGGTTGAGTTGCACGTTGACACTAACAAATTCACTCCGAAATATGTGTACGATTTAAACTATGGCCGAGGGGAATCATCTGTAAATGTAAACTACGGCATGTAATGTATAGTGTAGCGTCCGTATAAGCCATTGAGCTTCTAGCAATCTGCCCAGTTTCTTTGTATGGCAGGCAAAGCTAAGTATTACGCTTTTAGGAGGTCACGACAGAAGGAGAAGCAAATTCAGCCTATGGCAACAGAGCAGACAACAGATCAATGGACAGAGAAAAAAAATGGGAGGGGGGGGGGGGGAGGAACGATTTTTTTCAGTTATTAATTTTTTTGGTTTATTTATTTTTAACTCGCGTCCCTTGGTTATGGGACACTACATGACAGGTGGCAACTGCTGGTCAAATGTTGCGGGGACAAGCTCTTGAAAAATCACGAAGACGTCAACCTCTCTTGAGAGTGCAGAGAGAGCTGTGGCAAACGTCCCGTTACTCGGCGCAGAACACAGTTAAAACAACAGTTCCCTAGCGCACTTTGACAACTAAAATGCACTGTTGTAGGAAGAATCTCCAGAGCTTGTAGTGCTACTTGAACAAAAATTTTCGTTTGAGCCGCTAACTAGCCACGCATTTGGAGCAGTCCCCAGCTGCATGTACACATCAGTACAGCGTGTCTATTGTCCTGGATTCATGTACGGAACTGCCTTTGATGAGAGTGCCGAACTGGTCTGCCTCGTCATCATGTCAAGCTTCGGGCCCTTCGTAAGAAACCGAGTGCGGAGAATAGATAAACGCTTCCAAGAGGCGAATAAAGCAATCACTGTGGCATTTAGTGAATGCTTTCTCTCGGTGCCAACGTTAATCCGGTTTTAAACTAGTTTGCATAGCTTCACAATTCCAGGTCGGTGCTAGCAACTCTAGAAGTACTGTTAAAGAACATCGCGAACGATGCCGCAAAGGGGGCAGTTCCATAGAAAATACCGTAACGCACAGGAGACTCGAGTCGCTACTCTGACGTCTATCGACCGTAGAGGCACCGAAACAGTGGGTGCAATTAGAACCTGAATCCGCTCGATCGAGAGAACCTCCTTGCGAACTCTTGTCTTCATTCTCGAAGCCAGGAGTCCTCGGTGCGCTGTTCACAAATTTTCATCAAGTATTCACCGAGAAATCATTGGAGGCTGTTCAACAAAGCTCTAAAAGGATGTAACAGTTGTCTTCAGATAAGCGTTCCACCGACCACTTTCAAATGACTAAACGTACTTCACTGCCATTTTATATGGAAAAACTTCTTATTCGAAACATCTTAGTCGAAATCAGGAGGAGGAAATGTGCTTGGGAAGGGCATGTAAATCGAAGGCAAGATAACCGCTTGTCCTTAAGGGTAACGGAGTGGATTTTAAGATAAAGCAAGCCTAGTAGGGGGCGGCAGAAAGTTAGGTGGGCGGATGAGATTAAGAAGTTTGTGAGGACACGGTGGCCGCAACTGGAAAAGGGCAGGGTTAATTGGAGAGACATGGGAGAGGTCTTTTCTCTGCAGTGGGCGTAATCAGGCTGATGATGATGATGAACCTTTGAATGCGAGTCCGAGCGTCGCTTTCCGATCTGAGCATTATTTTCTCCATAGGGAATAATTGTCTTCAGCTTACCATTCAGGATCTGGATGCAGGGAAACGAAAAGCTTTCTCTTTTCAATGTAATTTGTGTGCTCGTTTTTATATGAGAGCACCCTGCAACAAATTCTTCACACAACAGACTCCCTGCTAGGCCTAGACTCTGGTGTGAAAAAAGGGATATTGCTCGCTTCCGTACCGACCACATTGGCAGGCACATGTGTTTTCGGTGGCCAATTTTTACGAATGTGCATTCCGGCTCTCGTTGCTTATCCAGTACCAAAATCATAGGGGTTCTTATTCTTAAAAGCATCATGCAAACAAAGTTGTGCCTTTCCTTTCTTGAACATGTCTGACAGCGGGTATATATTTGTTTTCTCTGTATGCACATTGACATCCACGAGACTTCACGCTCTTTGCAGTCACTCTTTTGTGCAGAAGTTCTCTTTGACGACTCCCCCATTAAGAAAAACTGGTTCATGCCCTAACGATAGTCGCAGTTCATCTCTGCGACGATAATATCTTTATTGTCCTGTATAGGTTCTGATGAAGATGCTTGACCTGCTACTAGTTATGTTACACTACAGCTACGCTCAGTGACTTGTGTTTATAGCGACCCTCACGCCGCGCTCAGGGCGCCGCCCGTCGACGGTGACGAAGTCAGCGCTTGTGCACATAGCGAGGGCAGCGCAGTAAAGGTGTCATTTCGAGACCCAACATGCTCTGGTCTGCTTAACCCTCGCCGTAGCTTCGACATGTTCATTCTTCGCCCTATTCTGGTTCGAAACTCCTTGGCCGCACGGCGATCGCGCAGCTACTTCTCATTTCTACACTATTGTATGCACGCGCTAATGTGTATCCGCATATGAAAACACTGCATTTATTGTATCATTATGTTAATGGTACAACGCGATCGCGTGGGCAGTTCGCGTTCTTTTAGCTCACATGCAGACATGTTTGCAGTCGGTATTATGTTCTCCTTTAGTTTCAATTACTCGCATGCAGTGTTCTAACCGATATAGCAGTGAGGCCTGACCTTGAGGATGCGCGCGTCTCTGAAAGATTGGCCGATGTTTTTAATGGCGGACTAAGCTTGAACTTATTTTCTTAGGCTAATGAGCCGCCCCTGTTGAAACCTCAGCTAGCATTTGGGAAGCGGTTGATTTCGGATCAATCATTACTTAGGACCCTTGCAATCTTTAACCGGCTTCTAAACGGGTCGTATGCGTTAAATTTCACGGCAGGTAGAACAGTAGTGGCACATGCCTTTTCGTATTTTCTGACCATTAGGCCGCATTTGTCTGTCCCTCTTCTTTTACCTTCAGCCCGCGGCATGAGTAAACCCTTGGCTCAATCACGACGCGTAGCGCCCACCTGTCCAGGTGCGGCTACGTGGAGAGGAACGTGCGCCCGCGGAGTCCTGCGCAGCGCAACGGATGCCTGCTCCTCTTGGGCGCGTTTTACTTAACGTCGCCCGGGGTGGTGCCGGTGTCCAATTTCGCCCCGTGACCAGGCGGGGCCCGAGAGCCCTGAACACCGCGACGGGGTCCTACGTCTTGTCCGCGCCGGTCGATATCGATCGCGTCCGGCTCTCGCGTTCCTCCCTGCGATGCCCAACGGCAGCAGCACCTGGCTAACGAGTGGCTCTATCCGCAACCGCCTCCCCCGCCTCCCTCCGCTCTTCTGGCACAGCCGGCGCCGCTCGTTTTCGGGAGACGAGCTTCCACCGGGCACAGCGGGACGTGCGTCGCAGCGTCTGCCTCGCTTTTCTTCTTGTTCGGTGCGCGCGTCTCCTCGGAAGAGCAGAGCTGGGTCTACTCCCTTGTAACGGAACCAGGTTTTGAAATCCGCTCGACAGACTTTAATGCGGGTGCCTGAAGCATGACTTTTCAAACCCAGAACCTTTATTTCAGAGGTGACCGCAGGCGTGAACTTCAGGGACTGGGGAACAACTCGTTCTTATCGCTCACTGGATTTGGTATGCTACTCCATAGAGGTGAATCATTAGTGAGATGCTTGGGAGGCATGCTGAATAAAAACAGAAGAACGAAAGCTACCGGCTGCCTTAGAAAACTTATAATAATATGGTTTAGAAGAGTTCCAGAGGCCATCATCATCATCACGAGCCTGACTACGCTCACTGCAGGACAAAGGCCTCACTAATATCCCTCCCATTAATCCTGCGATACCTTCCACGCGGGAGTACCTTCCAGAGGTATCTACGTCTTTCTTCCTTGTACTATTATTCGACGGCGGTCATATTTGTGTATTTCTTTATGAAAGTACTGCAGTCCGGTAATAGTAAATGTGCTTTATAAAATACACCTTCATGTCGCGCACGTTCACGTTCACGTTCACGTTCAAGCTTCCTTTATTTCTTGCTCACTATCTCCGTAATTTTTGTTCCCACGCCGCCCCGGACGCTCAGTAGTTATGGTGCTCGGCCGCTGATCCGACAGACGCGGATCTGATCCCGGCCGCGATGGTCGCATTTCGTTGGAGGCGAAATGCTAGATACTCATGTACTGTGCACGTTGAAAAACCGGGGGGGGGGGGGGGGGGGGGGGGGGGAGGTTGAAATTATCCGGAGCCCTCCACTACGGCGTCCCTCATAGCTTGGGTCGCTTTGGGACGTTAAATCCCATAAACCATAAACCAGCTACGCATTTAGACACGGGGGGTTCTGCGAACAGCGTAGGCAACTGACCGAAAAATACGTGTAATGTCCCACGGGTGTCTTGGTCGTTCGCAAATCTGCAGAGCGTAAGGTTTAATAAAATCTATGTAGAAGCATAATCCACCGACAGCAATACGTAAGTAATATGCGGTATTACGGGTTCTTTCCGCTTAAATCCCACACTGCTCAGTGGGGTCAGGGCAGTGCACATGAAAAATTTAACACAGGAAAAGGAACGAAGCCAGTTGGAATTTCAAGAAAAAATTTTTCGTGACCTTTGAGACCTTACCGACCACGTTGTTTTATTGAGCCGAAACTTTATAACGAAAACAGGGTTACTTGAGAGCATTATCCGGAGGGAAACGGCACCTCAAATGCTAAGAAATGTCTCGCCACAAATTTTAACGTTTCTGACTGATCTATTGACGTGCATTACAATTGCGACCCGGTGAGAAGGCACGCGGTCTCCTTCACTGCCGGAATATAAATGGCACCGCAGGAACTTTATTCCGGGGATGCTGAAAACTTTTTGTCGGCCCTCCGTTATTCTGCGCCAGGACCTCCACAGCATACGCTTGCTAAGAAGCGCAAGGGTAATACCAAAAAAAATCTACTCAAAAGGCGAAGCAAGCAGATAGAAGAAGCGAGAGTGCTTCCCGGACGGATTCCTCGGAAGAATTTTTAGTGGCCCCAAGGGAGGCGTAGCGCTGGGCCGGAGGCGGAGGAGATGCTTCTCCGCAGTGCCTCCGTCCGGGGCCGCTCCTCGCGTTTTCGCTGGGGGCCTGCTCTATACGACCCAGAGGCCGGGAAGGCAAGCCGCAGGCTGGGAGGAACGGCAGTGCATATAGTCAGCAGCCGTTGTGCCGAGCTGTTTCTATAAATCGAGGTGACCACCTCCCCCTTTCCAAACCTCCGCAGACCCTCCTTTTGTCTGGTCATCTTTTTTGTCTTCCAAGCACGGTACCGCTGCGTGCGTGAAAGACGGCTAGGCGACCTCTTTTCAGACCGGCTACACTGAGACAGTGCTGCAGAAAGGATTGTGAGCCTAACGGCGCATTCACTGCATAAATGCTCGGTACATTTTTATGCTCGAGCTGCTTCGCACTTAAAGTTTAATTTTTTTTTTTTTTTGATGAATTGTGTGCCTTTCAGGAACAGGTGGTCATTGCAACACGAACCCTTACGCGAGCAACTGTCATGAAAATTATCGCCGTGTTTCGGTTTCTTAATTCCTTTCTCCCGAAGTTTAATGTAACGAGTGTACGTATGAGAATGACGAAAATAAAAAAAAGGTTGGAGAAACGTTAGAGACAGCATCAAGTACTTTCCGTTCTCCTAGATTTGACATAACGCAGAATCGTTAATACTTGAATCAGCTCTCCTAAAGAAAGACATGCGAAGGATCAAACCAAAGATACGAACAGGCCCTGCTCTAAAACGGTTCACAGAATCTTTCTTAAGTCAACGAAATAAAGCGAACGCAGCGTTTTCAGCGCAAATATTGATAAGCGCCGTGACTTCTAGAAAGGAAAGTTTGGAAATGAGCTTGCTTACTTTCTGGTTTTTAACATTACAGCCTGTAAGTGCGCCTTTACGAACTGAAGCATGCCACGAGATGTGGAACGACAAGCGTGGTACGTAGAAACGAAATAATCTATTGAAAACATAAATTTCAGAACAAAAATGAATATCTGAAATTTAGCTTGATCCTAGAAAACGATAGTCTTAGATAACTTCTAAAGTTTAACTGAAAATTCTAAATAAAGATGTGGAAGAAGGGACTGCTGTCTTGACATCTCCACTTCTTTATAAAGCAGTGGAGATGTGCATTTCACGGTATTCTGATCTGAATGAGATGTCTGGTGAATCCAGATAACAATAAAAGTAACCTTTGAAATGTTAAAATGCTTGCCTGACCAGGTGTCCTGTTGTATCGCTTACTTCTTTTACAGTCATATGTTGCACGGGGCGTAACTCTCTTTTGGAATTAAGGGAGTGCCTTTTAACACGGAACCTGAAATTCAACGCACGTCCAGTCTATTCAGTGACATTGTTCTCTGTTCCCTTCCAAATGTACAACCGTCTCACTTCTCAGTTTTTATTGGAAACAAACTGAACTGATTTTGTTTCATAAACATGACTGATTTTTCCGAATAGTAAATCCAGGATTATGTTTCGAACTCCGCGATCGCTTGAGGGAATTCCAGCTCCAAATTGAAGTTCTCTTTTTTTCACCTCATCCTGCTACCCACGTTTTATAACGCCTGTTCCATATTGTAAACCTCCCTTGACTTCTGCCATCGTGAAGCTGTGGTTTAACAGTGAGCATGACGGCAATTATTCACTGGCGCATGAAACTCGTGCGAACGGCGTTCTAAAATCACATACACAGAGAGAGCGAGATAAAAGTGTGTGTGTGTGTGTGTGTGTGTGTGTGTGTGTGTGTGTGTGTGTGTGTGTGTGTGTGTGTGTGTGTGTGTGTGTGTGTGTGTGTGTGTGTGTGTGTGCGTGCGTGCGTGTGCCTGTGCGTGTGCGTGTGCGCGCGCGTGTGCGCGCGCGTGGGTGTGTGTGTGCGTGGGTGTGTGTGTGCGTGGGTGTGTGGGTGTGTGCGTAGGTGTATGCGTGCGAGCGTGCGTTCGAGCGTACACGGGTGGTGTGTGAGTGGTTAACGCGAGTTTTTGCCACTATCCAACGTTGCTGCATGAGCGTGAGCTCTTCAGGCTTTAGGCGATTAATTCCTTCCCTTGGACGGCACGGCGGCAGTTTTACGGGTGCTCCCGGAATAGGCCACTAACTCGCAGCTTAGGATAAAAAACAGCGCAAACGGGGACGAAGCAGAGAGAGGGACACGACGCTGCGAAGCAGAGAGAGGGACACGACGCTGTGCTTCGTCCCCGTTTGCGCTGTTTTTTATCCTAAGATCATGCACCAACCAACCCAAATTTCCACCCTTTTGAACTCGCAGCTGTTCATGTGGGAATCACGTAGCGAATTCCAGTCTCCTATCTCCATTGGCTGCTTCGGTGTCACAGAGGTCTATATCGAATGCTCACACTGAGACACGGCTTCAGTTCTTCGTCGTGGGATCCTTCTAATACAGAAAATGTAATACTTTGGTGCTGTAAGTTTCATAAGTTGTTCTAATTTCATTCTTTTTGCTTTGAGTCTTCTTCTTTTAGTGCGAAAGTACTCATCCGGAGGTTCAGAGCCTAGCAAAAACGTATCTTGTGTGTGCACCTCGGGAGCATATAAAAAAAGGAGCAAAAGAAATAACATCAATATCCACGACTGGGAGTCCAACATACGGCGGCCCGAACAGATCAGCTTCAAACACCGCTGCGCGAGACAACTAGCCTATTGCCGAATTTTTTTTCTTTATTGCCTGTTGCGGCAAGTACAGAAACACCTTAACGATGGCGGCTAATCTAACGTCAACAGTTGTGCGCGTCTCGTCTGCTCTCCCAAAAGCCTGTCGTCTGCTCTCCCAGCCGAACACGCCTCTGTTGGCTGGTTGACCTCAAATTAAGATGCCACATACCCACTACCGGGGAGTGGCCAAGACACAGGCGATGAATGAATTGCTGGATATAGGATTGTTGTTGGTGGTGTTGTTATCCTTGCACTGCACCACCCTCTCGCGCTGCGCATTGCCGAGCGTCGCCTTCATCAACTTCCACCTGCTCCGTACCGCGGCACTGCCCTCTCATCGTCATCTTGTACGTAGCACAAATTTACTTTCGCACTGATTCGAATGTAGTAAACATACTCTGTAAATTTTTAAAGATGGGCTTAATTGTTTCACCCATTTAAATGCTTGCAATTATTATTCATCTGAAAAATTCGTTTCGAAAATCTAACAGAATTTTAGTAAGCAATTTCAAGGCTTAATTTTTTTTTTTAAATTACCGGACAAGCACGGGTTCTGGTTTTCAGACTTGAAGATGAGGATCTGGGTAAGACATGCATGTTGGCCCTGTTAACCTCGTGCGAACAAGGAATTTCTACCCCTTCACTCGACACGCACAAAAACCACAAAACGGGCTGTGGGATCACTCTGCGTGGTGTCAGCGCTCAAAAAATAACGTGTAAGCAAGCTTTAATGATTACGCGCGCCGCGTTTTGGCACCAGACTTCTCTTCCGCAATTCTGTCGGCGGAGCTGAAACCCTAAAACAAAAGAAGAAAATGCTGCAGCACAACGGCAAAGATAATAGTTGAACGTGCTGCGTTAAAACCGGCGATGATTTCTAATTCATAAGAGGTACCTCTTACAAAAGCAGCCTTCAGGCCAAACGTGCTGCTAGCATTTACTACCATTGAACCTTTACTTATTATTGCGAAAGCAATACTGCTAGAACTTTCCTGCCATCGATGGTCGTGGCGCCTCCTTACACAGCGGCGCGTCACGTGACCGTGTGACGTCACGACAGACCGAGAGACGGGGCCCCAGCTCGCGCCATCGATGGCGGAGGTACAGTCTTACACGTCAGCTGCGTCGTTCCACCACGTGACCGCGTGACGTCACGACAGACCGAGAGCCGGGGCCCCAGCTCGCGCCATCGATGGTGGAGGTACAGCATTACACGCCGGCTGCGCCGCTGCCGAGAGAGGGGCTGCAGCTGCGCTCCTCTCAGTGCGCTATGTCGGATGATGTGTACAAGGCGAGGCTGGAACGATCTGCAGCGGCCAAGCGACGGCGCCGCGCCGAAGAAACAGACGAAGAACGGGAAGAACGGCTAGCTAAACAACATGTAACAAATGCTGAACAACATGTAACAAATGAAGTTCCGCGTCTTGTCCTGTGCTTTCCTTTCTTGTCCTGCGTCGTTTTTGCGCGGTTGCAATATGCATTCCATTAGCTAAACAACGTGCGTATGCAGCAGCCTGGCGAGCACGCCGGTCAACATCGCTTGCTGCGGGTGCATCTACAAGTGCAGGGCCGAGTTTAATGAGTGGTGTTAACGGTAGCGAAACTATAGAGATAGCCAGCTTGGAGACAAGTTTCATGGACGCTCTTAATGCCGAAGATACTTCAATGGGTGAAGAATCTATGAATAGTATGGAACGACACAATTTCAACATACCAGTTGTATAAACAGAGCTCCAGCTCGTGCCGTCGGCGCAGAGCGGCGGCAGACACGGCGGATGCGGGCTGAAGAAACGGATGAAGTTGCTTTCGCAATTTCCGGGCTTAACCAAGCTGAGCCTCTGCCAATTTTTTTTATACCTTTGCTATCTGTGTCCATGCACTTCTGCATCGATCCAATCATTCAATCGATCCAATCAATCGATCCAATCAATCAATCAATCAATCAATCAATCAATCAATCAATCAATCAATCAATCAATCAATCAATCAATCAATCAATCAATCAATCACCCCCAAATAAACTGCCTAAACTACGTCCTCGCATGAGTGGTGACAGCGAGCGTGGCTACCAAAGTAAACACAAAGAAACCTTTCGTCAATGAACACGCGAAGCGGTTTATTTCATCCCCATGAATTGTCGAAGTTGTTACAACATCGGACAGTGAGCACGTTGCATTAAGAACAACTTAAGAGAGAATGCGCAAAAAATGAAGAAAGCGGACAGGCGCGCTAGTTTAGTGATTCATTTCAAAGCGTGTGGGTGCGGTCCACGATTATGTAACAGAAGCGCAAACGAAAAATTAAGCTTTGTGCGCACAACAGGATTGGGGCAGTGTATCGGCAAAGCATTATTCGCCTTGTATTCGCTCGAGCACGAATTCCTATACTTTTCTTTTTTTTTTTGACAAACCGCTTTAAGCCAGCATGCCACGAGCGAACGAGTTATAAGAAAAAGAGAATTTGTGCATTTGCCAGCCGTTGTTCATGCGATGTTGTGATAGGATGCATACAAAGGAGTTAACAATACCGGCGGTGTTTGTCGTATACATTTTCTTAGTTTCGTGTTTTTGTTACTTTAATATTGAACTATTTAAATTAAAACCACACACTTAGTTGTTCTCGTTTTTTTTTTCAACTGGTTCATCTTTTTCTCCACCTGAAACCAACGCAATCCTGTTGCAAGTGGGCTGCCGCCAAGTGTAGCTTCTTTCCTTCACATGGTTGTCTTACATGCACAGCGCGCTTTACAGGCGAGCGAGCGCTGGCTTTATTTTTACACTCCGAGGAAAAATTGACGTTGAGAAGTATCGATAGGTTACGCTGTTTTAGTGCGGAAAGTCCTATTTTAATGGAAAAAGAATATTTTATGAGCCATAAAAGGCCAGAAAATGAAATACAGTTGTTGCTGCCAGCAGCCAATTTCACAATTAGACTGCTGATCGGCTCAGTTTTTTGGCGCTTGTGTCCCGGAGGCTTGCCTACGCAGCCGTCCATTTAAAAACGATGATTAGAGAGTCTTTTACGGTTCCGACGTTCTAAGTTTGAACTTAGTGGCGGGAAATTTTCATAAAAAGAATTTTGTGAGCAATAAATTGGCCATTTGCTGCCGTACATATATCAGCGTAACCAGAGAAGGCCATCGAAGTCATTTTTGCTAAAAAAGTAAACAAAAGTTAGATGGTGTTTTCCTGAGCGTACGTTGTACATCGTGACAAGATGGGGGTGAGCGACCAGCTAGTCCCGAAATTTGCCAGATTTCTGATGGTGGCCTGGTGATTTTTGCCCTCTGTCTTCTGCGGGCAACAATTGCACATTAAATATTTCAGTTTCAGACAAGATAACAAAGCTTTTAGGCATTGTCGTGAACTGTCAATCAATATTTGACAAACAGAAGAAATCACTAGCAATCATAACATACCTATAACTTCTCCATGAATGAAATGAGGTCAATGACGCCAGCCTTGCGCCAAATGCCCCAAACTGTGCCAAATAAGATAAGCTGGCAGTCCTGATAAAAATTGGGAAAACTACTCCATAATCACTACTTTCGAATATTGCGGCGCCATGCGTCGGCTTCCAGGCAGATGTGATCTTATTTTTCGCCACGTTTTCTTAGTGTTAAGGCGCGTTGAAACCCGCTTATAACGAATACAACTCTGACGCGCCATTAGTTCCTCAGGTCTCAAAGTTGCAGGTTGATAGGCTAAAAAAACGAAAGTCGCAACGCGGATTTCATGGTGTACTTTTTATGCCGTATGCATGAGCCTCTTTCGGTTCGGCGAAGTTCTGGCCCGGGTTTTCGAGCCGCTGCCAGTTTCTCTCTCGCTCAAAAGAAGCGAGCATGAGCACGGATCTAGAGGGAGGAATGATTCCGACTGGTCGGCCAATTAGGCTTAGCGTGAGTCATGCGATGGAAGGTTGCGTTTAACCATGACACAGATGCCAGTTGGTGGTTCATTTCACACGCGAAAATGCGGCGATATCTGCGTATTCGCCGGGAGATCGACCTGCAGGTGGCAGCACCGTCGATCCACACAAGTGGATCGACGGTGCTGCCAGCCGGCGGAGCTCGCTGAAACACACGCGCGGCGGTTCGGTTCCAAGTTTACGGGGGGGGGGGGGGGGGGGGGGGGGGGTAAGGGGGATGGGTTCTGCTGAAGAAAAAGTGCCCTCTGAAATGGATGAGTGATTTAGTTCTCAAAATGTTTCGATTTTGCGCAGAAAAGCGCAGAACCCACAAACTACGTTAAAGAAGCGTGGATTTTAGTAAAGAGACGGGACTGGCACGCAAACATACTACCCCTGTTTTGTGATTTTCCCCCGTTTTGTCGTGCGTTTTTCTTGTACCGCGACTACCGGCCTGATATTACTGCGTCACAGTTGCCTAACGGCAGTTTTGCTTTTTATTCGCGTTTTCACCAATGCGCGTGCCACTGCCTGTGCCAGAGACCTGATAAAGTTACACGGATGCCAGGAAAATTTTGTGCGGCTGCCAGCAGGTGCATTTCACCTCATGAAGTGTCCCTGTGGAGCCACGGTGCTTCACTTCAAAGATAAGTGCCATTCTAGACGTACTTCTTGCAGCAGCCCATGCAGAGGCGCACGCACTTTCCGCCCTGTCCTGACTCAAGAAGAATACGGTCTTGTTCACTAGCGTTCTTGAGTTGAGGATTAAGCGGATTAGATGCAGCGCTGTCAACGTAGTGCTCGGCAGTTAGGTCCACAGATGACGAGAGCATATGCCTGGTCTAGCTAGACGACGCCGACACTCCTCAGAACTGTTCTCCCAAAAGCAACGATGCCAGCATTGAACAAGGATTTTCGACGCAGAGGAAAGCTGACTGTTCACGTGTACCGTATAAAGAGTGTTTAAGCCTAGTGTTTAAGCCTAGAACTTGCTGCGAGGCTATGGTTTTTTGCAGCCATTTTCGGTGTACTTAATTGTGTTACGCTGCGCGAATGACTCTGAACGCGAGAGTGACTCGTTTAAAATGACATTCAAGGGAGGGCTTCTCTCTACCTGCTATTGCAACGGGATGATGGCTAAAATACGGGCATATACCGAGCTGTTAATGGGCGCGATTATGGAATTCATGTGCTGTGGACGTGGCCGCCGAGTTCTCCACACCTGCGCGGATTGCAAAAGAAGTTTGTCAGAGGCCCCGCTTTCTGTTTTCCTCTGTTTGTCCCCGCAATTAAGCCAAAAGGACCGTTGCGGCGCATCTTATTGTTTGTGTCCGTCGCTCCTTGTAACGAGCGTGGGTAGCGAGACAGGGGGGAGTCATCGCATGCACAACATCCGCAAAAGACGGGCGCTAATGAACGGCGGCTTCGGCGGTCGTGTCGCACGGCCGCAGGTCGACGGGAGGAGAACCTCGGGCGAGGAGGAGCGAGAGAGGCGGAGGGTGAAAATTGCTCCGGAGATTGAAAGCGGCCGCCGTGAAAGGCGCCACGCAGCCAACAGCCGCCCTGCGCCGGAAGCAACTTGATTTTGGCTGACGTTTCGTATTAGACCCTGGCTCCTAGCCCAGTGCCTTGGTATACTTTTTTCCCGCCGATCCGCACCTTGGGTGACGTGGAACCGGAAACGGAAGAAAGACGCCGAGCTGGGGGAAAGGAGAGAGAGAGGGAACGCTGGAATCTTGCCGGAAGTGGTGCATCAGGAAGGAACCACCTGCTTCTTTGATCGAGGCGGCTCACGTCAGCTGAAAAGAATAAAAAAGCCGGGAAGGAGAAAGAAGTCACGGCAGAGAGAAACGAAGACACAGCCTCTACCTTTGGATGAAAAGAAGGCGGGAAAACAAAAGTGTGACCTTTTTGTAAGAAAGGACGCAGACAGCTAGAGCCGCCTTCAGCGCGAATAGCTCTCGCTGAGCAGGCAAGTAAAACAAGCGCTTGGAACTTGAAAGCTCGGGCAGTGGAAAAGAAATAAAAGTGAGGAGTAAAAAGAGGCAGGGATGAGAGGCTTACGTAAGGAAACCGATGTTTCTGTTATCTTCTGGGGCGCTCCTTCGCCCTTTCATCCGTGCCTGGAGCCCTTCATATAGGCCTGGGTCCAGCCTTGTTAGGTGGTCGGGAGGGACGGAGCTTGTTTCGACTAATGAGTGTTCTCTGCGGAAGGAGCCGCGTCTGACCAGAATTGGCAACGCAAGCGAGCGCGTATACCGCTGGCAGTATAGCGTCGTGCTCGCGAAAGCCACGCAGGCATCGGGGGTATTTATAACAGGCCTCCCACTATGAGCCCCATGGATCTTTCTTTCCAACGAACGCAGAAAATGGGAATCGCTGGGCTAAGAAAGGATTTTCGCGATGAAGTAAGACCAGTTTAGGTTATTTCTTACTCCCACGTAGGCACCCGCCTGTTATGCTCTTGAAAGCTGCTACCGTTTCAAGATTGAAAAATATCTGAAATGTCCGCGCTCCTGCCTGACCTTTTGGCAATAAAACCTCTGTGGAGAAGAAACAGTTACTATTACGATTCACTCAAACAAAGCCTTTAGGCTGGAAATTAGTACAGCAAAATTTCTGAAATTTTCGTAATCGAAGAGAAATTGGTTTTCAGACGACGATGAAGGTTTCTTTATCCACATATGTTTAAAAATCCTGCGAAACTTTACATCACTGTACTATTATTTTCTTTACTGAAGTGTATTCAAGCTCGAATATTCATGGAAAGACATTGCACTGAATAAAGCTACAGCAGTGCGATGATGTTTGACAGTTTCAGGAAAGTGTGGAGGGGGTGTTTGTATTGTAATTATGTAGGCTAACTCGCAACAAGTCTTAGTTCATGCCGATAAGCTGCGCTTATGTTCTCTAATTATTCATCATTCTATTTAGGAAGAGTCAAACTATGAGACTATGTTAACGACGCGCAGGCAGACGAAAGATGGGAGGGGCATGTGTTGAGGCGTGTGATGTTCATGTCGTGTTGCACTGGTAGACTTAGGATAATCTGAGCGAACTGGAATAAATTAGAAGCTGCTTTTCCTGCAAAAAATTGAAATCATGTGCGTTCATGCGAGCTAGTGTGGAGTGCGGAACAGCCGCTGCCCCCCTTCATGGTCTTACCTCTGTACAGGAGGCTGTGCTTCGGAGAAAACGGTTCGGGGTTGCCCTCACTCCTGCCGTAACTCCAAAGTGAGCTCAATTTCGAGGCATTTATACCAGCCCCGTGTGTCCAGTATGGAAATCCCGGAATATTGAGGCCGCTGTTTACCTGCCGTGGGTATACTCGGTGCGGTATCCAACGAGAATCCGGCAACTGGCGGCAGTTGGTATCTCGCCAAATATTCCTTCGTCACCCACCGCTTGGAACTTAAAAACCGCATCATTGCTCACTACTCGACTTTTTTTTTCTATCGTAAAGGCATACGCCTAACCGCGAAGCAATTAATAGCACTTAAAAAAAACAATTTATTCCCAAGGATGCCTACAAAAATTTCGTTAGCAGAAAATTTGAACCACGGCGCTGTGTACAAATTTGATCACGCTTGGCTAATGCGTAAATTTTGAAGGCAAAAGAAGCTTACGGACCTTTTTAATGGAAGTGGCCCACGCAGAAGACATTGGCATTAGCAGAAACATGCATGCATCGTCTTGTTTTGTTTCGTTGGCGTGCGGCACAACGCGAGGTTTAGGTCCCCCAGGAATGGGTCGGAGAAAGGGAGGGGGTGCAAGTGGGGTTGGGGGCGCTAGAGCAAATACAGCAGTTTTGCGCGCGCTGCTTATCTCTAGGCGGCCTGGAGAGCGTCGTTGCATGCGCGCAGGCTGGACCCTCCTCTTCCGCCTCGGAAATTCATGGCTGCGCAGCTGAAGGCGAAACAAAAGGGGAGATAAACAGGGGCTTATTTTTCTGGCGCGTTTGTCCAACATCGAGCGCTAATTGGGACGCTCGGCGCGCAGTAAAACAACGCCGATCGCAAACCAGATTAGGGCCGAGGCTTGCGCGCGCATTTTCTGCCCGCACCCGCGTTTATCGCAGAGACATGCCCTGCCGCCGACGCAGTGCGTATGCAGTTGGACAGTCGACTCGCCCGGTCCGTGTCTGCCTCCGGCGGCGCAGAGCTATGGTCGGAACACAGAGAACATGGACGGTCTAGAAGCCCCGGACTGTTGGGAATGCAGCTGGACCAGTTAGGAAACGAAAAGTTTGCTCTCCCTTCACCATCCAAAAGAAAGCAGCTTACTTCTGTGGCTCGCTTTGTCTCCTCTGAATCCAGAGACTGTTAGCGTTCAAGGTTGGAATGAATTAATTCAGAGAGGATGAAAGGACCTAAAGCTGAAAACCGCAAGCAAGTAGGTTGTCAGATATGCTTCGGACAATTCACTCTAACTTTGTAGATGCTACTGGTGGCACTGTTATATCGTAGCGCTGTGTTCTTTTCTAAGGTGCCGCTGCGAGTGTACCGGTTGTAGAATGGCTGCTGGATATTCCTAACAGGAGATGCTCGTGCCCATTCTAGTGAGGACCGCTGCCTGCGCACTTATCGATAGTTGCATGTCTTGATGCATGCGCAGTCCTATGCAGGTGATCTGCTTGTGAGCCGACTTTTTATCTGTCTGGCGAGCAGTGAAGACTATCAATGAACTTCAGTAACTTAATATAGCTAATGCGAGACTACTTCTGTTAAACTGAAATTTTGCACTGCTTCGGTGACTTATATGCTGCCTAGAATGGAAGAAAGTTGAGTAGGGTTGTGATGGCTATTCCATGCGCAGCTAACACTTCCGTGCTATCCTGAAACGCTTTATCAAGACCAAAAGCGCTTATAAAGCAGTTAATGAGGCAAAACTAATATAAAAGTGAATTTAAAAAGATTCCAAATTAGCTTGTAGCTTATGGAAAGCCAACAGCCGACCATCGAAACTGTGCAGCTATGAATGCTATGAATTCAAAGCTGCCTGTGCTAAGTATGTTTCCTTTCTAACGTAAAATGCGCACAAGTTTGTCCGGAGCCCGTAGTTTGTATAAATAGGGTAGCCTATTGGAGTCCGCTACAAGTTTGCGACTCATAAAGTTACCTTTCATACACTGAGATCTTTTCATTTATGTCGTACTTGTTTCAAGCCAAACGTGTAGCCTGCTGCGACATTCTATATTTCGGTTGCTACAGCAAGTTTTACCGCATGGAGTCATGAAGTGTACTGATGGCTTGTACTTGGTCATAGATAGCGAAGAGCTGCTCGTAACAAAATATTTGGTTCACCGCTGTCACGTAACTAGTAAGGCGACAAATAATGAATTCAACAAGAAAATAAGGAAAATAATGCCGTCGTACCAGCGCCTCAGAAACATTGCAAGGTGCGCTATAGTTTGCATTCAAGACAAGCTTGATTGTATAAGATTGATAGAGGCACATTACGAGTAGTACTTCTACAAGAAGGAAAGAGGGCGCGCGAAAACGTACAGAGCCTTTGAAAAGTGAAGAAGTTGGGAGGAGAGAGAAAAATATTTGTCGAGAATTTCAGAAGTGCTCCTTTATAGAAATTGCATAGAGAAGAGTAGACAGAGATTGGTGCGGCATAGGGGGTTTCGTGCTTATTACCTTATTACCTTCGACTGAACACGTTATGCATCCTGTCGTTGCT
The DNA here is from genome assembly GCF_055824585.1 of Amblyomma mixtum. Classification (NCBI taxonomy): domain Eukaryota; kingdom Metazoa; phylum Arthropoda; class Arachnida; order Ixodida; family Ixodidae; genus Amblyomma; species Amblyomma mixtum. The sequence continues at coordinate 108,609,571 of NC_143017.1, read as the reverse complement.
TATTTTGATTACTAAAATAATAGAACCTGTAGCGGAGCTTGCCATTTTTCGTTTATTGCAGGCAGTTACAGCCAATTTCCGCGCCGGAACATGGAAGCCAGACCCGCAATATTTTTTTGAACAAATGCCAATATCCGATCGCTAAATAGAAATGTGGAGATCTTATGTTCCCAGTTTCGCCTCATTCTGATTTCCTCTCAACAGATACAAGAGAAGTTGCGTTTCTTTTGCCGGTTCTATGCAAGCTGTGCGCGGATAAACTGCAAGCTGCTGGGAACAACATTTCTGCGAACGGCGCGAGGCTGAAAGAAATAGGAAGAGCGAGAAAGAATGAACAGACACAGATGAAAAAAAAAAAAGAAACGAACGCGGGAGAAAGAGGGCGAGAAAGATATGAATGGCGGTGGCAGCGCGTGCCTGCTGTGCCTGACTGTTGTGCGATTCAATTTGTCAAAGTTCCAATGTGCGCGCGGCCGCGCACAGCCTCGGCGGCGCGCTGCCTCGTTTCCCCGGGGGTTATTAACTCGCCGTTCCCGACTTTTCCCCCTAATTGGCGCGGCGCTTCAGCCGAGAGCGCCCGTGCTGCTCCCGCGCGGGTGATGGACTTGCGAAGCGCGCAGCCATTCTTCGTGGCCGAGGAACGGCGCCTTTCTTCTCTTCGCCTCTCTGCTTCCAAAGATCCTCCTCCGTAGAACTTCCTGCGTTTGAATAGAGCATTGTGTATCCCGTGCCTACTTTTTTCTTTGAATAAAAAAAAGGAATGTTGCTTTTCACGTAGGCACCTCATATTCCGTCTGGGAGACTAGCTCCTGATATTGCGCTTCCTTACTTGAGAAAGGGAGAGCTACGGCGGTCAGAGAAGATTTCTGGTACATCGACTATATTTGCGTTCCTTGGTTATAGCTAGAGGCTAGCTGCTCGCTTTTCTTTATTGTTTTTGTTTTCCTTATTTACATTCTTTCGTTAGGTGTATTTGCTTCAGCACTGAGAATCGGCGCATGCCTGCATTAGTTACGGAACTGTTTTCCTGAACACTTCGGACGGTATTTCCAAGAGTCTTGCATGGTCATTGCTATTCTTAAAATTTACTGCGTAATTTACTTGGTCAATGGCTTCTGGACGAGCCTATAGGACTCTTTCTGCGTTTCAAGACAAACCTACTGCTTTGAAAGGCAAAAGACAAGGAGTTTAGGGTCTATTGCGAAAAGAAAATACGGCGCACGAAAACATGACTGAGCTACAGAGAACGTGAAGAGCTCTGCGTGCCCCTGTTTCTCCTTCGTTTTAGGTATGTGCGCCACAATTCTCTCTTGATAAAGATCCTACTGTAGGCGCTGGTCAGCAGATGCGCAGGCTGCCCGTCTCCGCTTTCCACTTGGAGAACCACGAATAATAAGGTGCAGCCTTCACCAGTTCGCCAGATCTTTCCCCCTCGCTGCTGCCTGTTACAAGTGCACCAATCGCAGATCGCGGGCACGGGCGGACAGGCCAGCTCGCGTTCGCAGGCCAACACACTCGCACGCTGAAACCGTGTCCGTGTTTCGCGCCAGTGCGTGCTCTTCAAATATTCAGCAGCTTCTGTGCGTAGGGCGTCGCGGCGTGGTACCGGTGGCCGAGATTGCCGAGCACGCAGCCGAGTCTGCGCCCGTGTCGGCGGGCGTGTATAGCCGGCGGCGCGAATCTGACACGGCCGCCGCAACCGCAGCAGCCGTAGCCTCCGGTGCGACGACGCGGAGTCGTTAGTCTTGCCCAGTTAACGACCGACACCCCATCCGTCCCGCGGGCCTTGGTGCGGATCGTTCGCTTTGACTTTCGATTCCGCGGCCGCCTGCTTTGTTTGCCGCGGCAGCCTGTTGCGGCCGCGAAATGCCGAGAGGGGGAGAGCGAATGCGCCTTGCGCTGGCGCCGAAAAACACGTAGCAAGCGGATGCCACCGGTAAATAATGCAGGCGACTGAAACAGCGAGCGCGCTACTTTACCGGTCGCTTGCCCGGCTTTGCTTGCTACAACGCCTAATTGCGCAAGAGCACGGACTAATTGCGTCGTCAACACTATGCACCCTTAAACCTCGCGGTGCCATTTGATAATTTGCGCCACGTTTCAGACGATGCATGTTAATTGCCTATGTGGAGGTAGCCTAGGAAGCGATCATGGCTGCGTTTATTAGAAGACTTGCCGATGTAGCGAATGGCAGAGCAGCGGCGGCGGCGTAAGGCTTAGGAGAAGGTCCCGAGAGTTCTGCCGCGCGCGAGCCTACCGCTACGTCTTCATACCCGGTGGCGCTCCACATATCTTTCTACTCTAGGGTATCTTAATATGAATAGGCCGTTTATATGGCTCCAAACGTGTGAAAAAGATGCGGGAGGGCGTTTAAGGTGATTCATACAGTACTGTATCGTAGAGCCACCGTCGCTAATGGTAAGGTTACGTGCACATAAGCAGCGCGAGCTGGGCAGGGTCGTTGTAGTAAGCGCTTGAGCAGTATGTCGAACAATGTATAGGTTGCACTTCGTGACTTCGTACTCGAGACAGACGCTCCAAAAGAGGGAAGTGGTTTTGGCGAGTTCTTATCTTGCCATCCACAATGAGATCTTATCGATTATCAGAGTTATAGGCGCCTCGCCGTGCGGGAGAACTCCCAACAATAACATCGACAAATATCCCAGTCGAATTCTCGGCAATCTGCAAGATCTGATTTTTAAATTAGAAGTTACAACTAGGGCCCTTACTGCTTGCCGTCTTGCTTGGTAATTTTTCGATCGAGCTCCTTCATTCATTGTTGATGCCTGTGGATGCTGTCCGCATGGAACAGCTCTCTTCCTCATTCACGTACATCTCTGCACACATCTTTCTCGAAACTCCTGCCTTGCAGTGACTGTATACCACGACTCCAGTGCTTCCGGAATCGTTTTCAGTTTGCTTAGGCCCGCCTAGCATGTCAAATTCCTTTAATTCCTTTGTTCTGATTTTATTCTGTTTTAGAGCGATAACACTTATATATATATATATATATATATATATATATATATATATATATATATATATATATATATATATATATATATATATATATATATAAGAAGGGGGTGAAGATCGGATGGATCCGGTAGAACATAAACGTAATTCGGTTGACACACGGTAGAAAAACAACAACTTTATTCTAACGTTTCGACCAGGGTCTGGCCTTTTGGTGCTTTGAGCAAAGCACCAACCATCCCATCACTCGCATATCAACCTGGTACTAACCCACTCAGCATCGGTGTTCCAAACGTCGCGGGCATTTTGAAAAAACACCATGTCATTCTCATGCAAAGTGATCGACTCAAACACATTTTTCAACAAGCTCCCCGGGTCGTCTATCGCCATGGCAAAAACCTCAATGACATTCTCACTTCGTCTAAAACAAGCACAAGTATGTCGATCGGCTGTCATCCATGTAATAAATCACGTTGCAAAGTCTGCTCACAGATGATGACATCAGTAACGGCTTCCAGCACTGCATCGAACTTCAAAGTGAAAATTCGGGGAAACTACTCATGTGATACCAGCAACGTAATCTACATGCTCGAATGCTCAGTCTGCAAAATTCAGTATATTGGCCAAACAGAAACACCATTCAGATATCGTTTCAATAATCACAAAGCTCATTGCAAGACAGTGCCTAGCCTTCCTATCTCTAAACATGTGAACAACACTAAGCACCCTTTCGAAAAAATTCAAGTAACTTTACTGGAATCAGGCTTCAAGACCCATCATGAACGCGAAGTTCGTGAATCATTTTTTATACACAAATTTAATACTGTTTCTTGCGGTCTCAATGAAAATGTTGGGAAGCTGACTTGTCTATCATCATAACCGCAACACTTCATAGTATCATGCCGTGTTTCATCTACACTGATCATTTTCGTCCTCTTTTTACTGTTAGCGCCGCTTTTTTCTTTTTTAGTAAATGGCTTATCTCTGAAATAGCACCGCATCTTAGTACCATACCCTTTCACAAGAGGCGTTGTTTAATCAAAAGTGGTATTCACCCGTGTCCTCGTGTCTGATGATTTTATTATATTTTTTATTATTTTGTTGTTGTTGCTGTTCGCCTTTTCTTGTGCATTTCAGCTACGACCAAAACATTTTTGCATTATTTACATTTTTTTCACAATGTGATTGCAGTTATATTCCACGATGATTTAGTAATTTTTGACTGTGCTTTCTTTACTACATTTATCATTCACTGGCGATTCATACTGAGGTGTTTGCCGCTGCGATGCGCCAATCAGAATGTTCCCTCCCCGCGTACATTCCCTTATAAACTGTGTCTTTTGCCTGTACCCCATCACTCTGACGAAGGCCAGACCCTGGTCGAAACGTTAGAATAAAGTTGTTGTTTTTCTACCGTGTGTCAACCGAATTACGTTTATATATATATATATATATATATATATATATATATATATATATATATATATATATATATATATATATATATATATATATATATATATATATATATATACACAGCGATAGCGCTTATATAAATAAATAAATAAATAAACACACACACTCACACACACACACACGCACGCACACACGCGCACACGCACGCACGCACGCACGCACGCACGCACGCACGCACACACACACACACACACACACACACACACACACACACACACTCTCTTCTGTGTGTGTGTAAGTGTATGTGTTTGTGCGCGGGCACGCCATTCTTTCTTGGATTTGACTAACTGATGACTCAAAAAGGCTCTCGCTTCCTCGAGGTGGGCGATCAATTTAAGGCGGAAGCCTTTAATGTCTCGTCGTTGTAAGCAGCAGTTGTCGACAGGAAATGTCACGCTTTTCAATTGGTGGAAACGGTCGTGACGTCATAGTGCGCGAATTTCAAACGGGGCCAATTGCACTTTGGCTAGTAACCATACAACCAATTGAAGGGATCGTATAGTGATGCTCCAAGTAAGTGGGACTGAGCTTAGTTAATTGCTTAACTACCCAATTAGCCTAACTGGCTTTACTAGTCAGGCCATATAAATAAATAAAAGCGATTAAGAAATTGGTCGAGCTCAGGAATCGAACCCCGGTCTTCGGCGTGAGAGACGAGCACGCTATCCACTCCGCCATGCCAGCTCGATGGTTTGGAATGAACAAAGGCGCGTCTAGTGAATACGGTGTCTTCACTCACTCTCATCCTCCTCCATTCCCCTCCGGCGAGGTTTAGGTGTCCACCGACAAATGAGAGACAGATACATTTCCTTTCCTCAAAAACCAATTTACCGACGAGCGAGGCTAGAACCGAATGGGCGATGGCGTTCTATGGACTCCTTGGCAGCGTTGCAAGACGCTGTCGCGTTCCACTCTTAGGGGCGAAGCTTAACATCTTAACCACTCATCAGTGACCACACTTTAGGTAAAAAAAGTGCCCCCCTGAATTTTGACGGGTGACCACCGAGATATGTGAGACAGTTACTGCGTAATTTCCTTTCCTCAAATACAATTTTCATTTTCTTCATTACGGCCCCTCTTTATCTATCTTCTTTGACTCCCACTTCCTCCCTTCCTCTACGGTGCGGTTCAGGTGTCCACCGAGATGAGAGAGAATTACTGCGCCATTTCCTTTCCTCAAAAAGCGTTGCGTTCAAAGGGCAAGGCATCGCGCCGAACGGGTGGTGGCGTTCCATGGACTCCCTGGCAGCGCTACAAAGCGCTGTCGCGTTCCACTCCTAAAGGCGAAGCTTAAGCGTCATTAATTAGCAGTTAATTAGTATTAAGGCATTAATCAGTAATTAACAATTAATTAGTGATTTGCCATCACTTAGTAATTAGTACTCAAATATATGTGACGCAGTGCCACAGAAACAGCGAAGGTGGTGCTGAAAACGCTTCCGCCTCTACCCACTTTAGACAGTCAAAGTGCCCCCTGAATTTTAAGCATGAAATGCTTTTAGCCCCCGTTGTCGGCAGTGTGGTGACGTCACGCCGAGACCGAGAGCCATCATCCGGGCACTGAAATCCACTCATCCGGGCACTGAAATCCAGTCATCCGGGCACTGAAATCCAGTCATCCGGGTACTGAAATCCAGTCATCCGGGTACTGAAATCCAGTCATCCGGGTACTGAAATCCAGTCATCCGGGCACTGAATTCCAGTCATCCGGGCACTGAAATCCAGTCATCCGGGCACTGAATTCCAGTCATCCGGGCACTGAATTCCAGTCATCCGGGCTCTGAAACGAGAACATCCGGGCACCGTACGAGACTTAACGAGATTTAACGAGACTCTCTAAGCCCTCCTACGCGACCGGCATGCAAGCGCCGGTTGGTCTCCAAACGAGACAAAAAATAACTGCTGCCAGTGCCTTCTCAATGTTTATCAAGATATCAGTGGAGCTGTGGGTTTGATAATGCACGGAATTATAATTTCCGATTTCTAATAACGCGTGCAAAAAGCACATAAATGCCACGTTACACTTCGTTGTCATACGTGATCTCTTAGGGGCTTCGCGCATCGAAGCAAAGCCGCGCAGGCGCACAGGGGCCCGGGGGAGAAGCGCTGCGTTTAAAGGGCAAGGCATCGCGCCGAACGGGTGGTGGCGTTCCTCCCTTCCTTTACGGTGCGGTTCGGGTGTCCACCGAGATGGCAGAGAATTACTGCGCCATTTACTTTCCTCAAAAAACCTTGCGGTCAAATGGCAAGGCATCGCGCTGAATGGGTGGTGGCGTTCCTCCCTTCCTGTACGGTGCGGTTCGGGTGTCCACCGAGATGACATTAGGCCCGTAAACATTTCATGCTTACTCTACTCTCGTTTACGGGAGAGGCAGAGATTTTTTTAAAGGTGATTGGCGGCTGATAATACCATCCTAGTGCCGGGCCTTCACATCAGGCGGACCTGATGGAATATGCGATACAACAGACGTAGAAATAACTTCTTCAAGCTCGCAGCCATCAGTGTTGCCTGAATCCCGACCATTAGAGAGGTTGTGTCATACTGTCGACATTACGATGGCCGCGACATGACTCTAAGTGCACTTTCATACTTAGTATAGAAAAATGTTTTTTTTTTTTGTTTAATGGATGCACATATAAGCAACCGCTAGTATGTCCACAGCTGATATGCAGACTATGCACAAATTTCAGCAGGACGAACTCATCCCTTCCTCCTTTGACAGAATGAGTGCTGCCGGATTATGCGCCCCCAATGCCGTTGTGGTATTGGTTTGAATCGTCCTTGTAATCCTAATGAACTCCAGCAAGCTATCGAGGCCTACGAGACGCCTTCTGCGCTGGGTTGACGTACTCAGTTTATTAAACGAAACGCCACGCTTAACGAACTTTTTACGAGGCAGCGGCGCTTGGCTATGTTGACGAGAACGCTAAGTTACTCGAGTTTGCACTCAATGGCTGAAGCTCACGTGGTTCGCTGAAGCTGCTGATACGTGCAACTCACAGCTGCCAATTAGTTGCTGCGTCGGGCCTACAGCAAGAAGGGACCTCAAGTGGTAGATTTGACCGGTAGAAATTTCGCGTCCTTTGGATTGGAAAAGATTGTGGTTTTTGTGGTTTTGTGGCGTTTAACGTCCCAAAGCGACTAAGGCTATGAGAGACGCCGTAGTGGAGGGCTCCGGAAATTTCGACCACCTGGGGTTCTTTAACGTGCACTGACATCGCACAGTACACGGGCCTCTAGAATTTCTCCTCCAAAGAAATTCTAGCCGCCGCGGCCGGGATCGAACCCGCGTCTTTTGGGTCAGCAGCCGAGCACCATAGCCACTGAGCCGCCGCGGCGGCGGATTGGAAAAGAGGGATATGGTCACAAGGCGAGCCTATGAGGAGAAAAGTTCAAGATGGATTCACATTGCAGATATGAAAATGGGAGCTGTATATGCAGGACAGAGCACGAGCTTAGGAAGAAAAGTTTGACATACTAAAAGATCACTTGCTATTGGCTACTGGCCCACGAAGCCCCGTCCCTCTGCACGCTGACACATCTGGGAGAGGGCGCATGCACGCGTCTTTGAGGGGCTATATGGCTGACAACGCATTGCCTTCAGGCTGTCGGGCTCTCGATGGTTGGAAGCTTTTGGCTTAGAGCGATAGCACTCCTTGGTGCAGGAGCCCCAGTTCGCCGAATCGACTGCTGGTTTCTCGTGAAGCTCTAGCCGGTAGTATGCGCCAGTTAACGGTGTTGCAGTCGATGATAGGAAGGTTCTGTAAGGGCTGCCTCCGCGTGTTTCATGCGGTCACCTAGAGGGGCGTACATGATCGGACAGCTGATAACCCTGCTGCTAGAAACGAATAGCTTGTCCAATTTTAAATTTTCACTATTAATCTGACGATCCTTTTTTTTTGCGAAACTAAAAAGTGCGTTCTTTAACGCTTCGAAGAAAGTTAATACTCGAGCACGAAGGACAAGCCACTTATGCCTGTGCGCCTCATTTGCAGTGTTCCATCGCAGCGTGAAGCTTCTTATTTGTTTTATGTTTGGTTAGAATAACATACCGCAGGGCCTTAGTGACGAGCGAAAAATTCTTATAACTTAACTGTTACGCATTCTAATAATTACAGAATCTTTTGCCTTTGAAATAATATGAATGCGCTTGCGGGACGACAGTTTTGTGGTACAATAATAGGCTGAAAGTAAGCGAATGCGAACTTTATGTCGAAAACAAGAAGATTGGTGGTTTTGCGGATGGTAGAATAAATATCTGTGTTCGAATTGCCAAGGTAATATCGACTTCTTCTGTGTAAAGTCTTCTTAATTCCGTTCGGACTGAGCTATAATAATGTTGGCATCAGAATTGTTTAAAAAATTTTCTCATCAACTATTCTTCTTCTGTTATTCTTCTCGAAAATTGTACCAATTAATAGCGTTCGAATGTGGAATGCTAAATGCCATGCTGTTCAAGAAATATCCTGAGTTGCTGAGGACCTTTCTAGAACTCTGTAGTTGATGATTGCTGCAACTAATACTCGATTTTGTTTACTGCTGCAGCGTGAATTTATAGATCTACACTGCCTGTTTTCTGGTAGCATATGCACATTATCAAAGCTCGTCTAATTAACCTGCGAAATTAGATCAAATAAATATTCATTGTTTTCCTCAGCATGGAACTGTTACCTACTGTGGATAATCATATTAGTTTCACTGGCTGTACCGATGTAATAACATGTCCTCGTATTGACTTATGTTCTGTTTTAATTGTGTAATGCTTTCTGTTTCTTTCAGGTGAGTTGTGCAGCTTTCTGGCTTTCTTTCTGAGGAACAAGGGAACTTTCGGTAAGGTATACGGGCCTACCCTATTGCTCTTTCTGAACCTTACTAGGCAGCTACTCAACGACGTTAAAAAAAATGGCAGTGGCTTAGCTCAGATATGCCAGGTTATACGTAGCGAATGGTACGGACTTTCAGTCAGTCTGATCACGTGGTCAGTCACGCGCCCACCCTTCACGTCCTCTTGTTCGGTCGTATCCATCACCGCCTCGCTCCGGTCTTCCAGTAGGGTCAGCACGCCGCTGTTTCCGCTCCGCGTCCTGGCGTCTGCACTTGACAATGCGCTCTTCTGTCTGCTCCGGCGGCTCCGCATTTCTCTTGACCCTGCGCTCCTTGTTAGGTATGAGCGGTGATTGCTCTGCGGTCGGCGCGCGGCGCACCAGCTGCGCGGCTTTGATGTCACTCGGCTCCTCGCGCATGCGCAGAACTGGCGACCGACAGCCACGCCACTCGGCTCCTCGCGCATGCGCAGAACTGGCGACCGACAGCCACGCCACTCGGCTCTTCGCGCATGCGCAGGACTGGTGACCAAGAGCCGCAGAGAAATGCCGAGTCTGCGGGTGATGTAGCTCTCGCTACCAAACCAAAAAAGCATGTCTGCAACGTCGTGCCTGCAGGCAAGTCAGCCAGTGGAACGGAGGCAGGTAACAGCAAACTTGTTTCAGCTGATTTCTTTGCGTCAATCGAAATGGCTTTAATCTCAGCGAGCTACACCACACGTAATTTCCTGCATACAGACACCTCGAGTATGAAGGGTGGAGAAAAAGACGAATGTTTTGGTTGTTTTTTCCTAGAGTTGAAAACCACTTTTGGATATTACGCGGACATGCCAACAGGACTGCGCAAATCCACAAAAAGCAAGAGCATTTCATGTGTGTGTGCATTTGCTTGCGTGACACGCTCTCCGGGAGGCCACCAGATGACGTCTACCTGCTGCTAGCATAATTATCATCTTCCATCATGTACCGTTGTGAAGCCGTCTGTGCTCGCAGTGGGTGGACACGGATGAAAACGAAATAATGCCGACTGGACGGTTTAGAAAAAAAAATGACCTCAGCTCATACGCTCGTGGATTTTGAATTTGTGGATTTTGAATCCAACATTGAATTCAAAATTGCCGCTTTCGTGGAAGGGGCGCACCCCGCCAGAGTAGCGTCAAAATTGTGGCCATTAGCAAAACTTGGTAACTCAGTCACAATTGCGAACACCATATAAACTTGCTAGGCGTTTTAAATATATAGATTGCGAGATCATGAAGAACGTGACTGCTTAAATGAGTATATAGCGAGGTATACCCTTCTTTTAAGGAAATATTTGACTCGAGACCGATCGTCTTCCGATCGAAACATCGAGTCAAATATATATATATATATATATATATATATATATATATATATATATATATATATATATATATATATCATAGGAGGTTTCTCGCACAGCTTGCGAGCTCGAGCCCCTCACTTCTTTTCCACTGTCTGCTTAATTGCTTAACGAGAGCCTCGGTTCTGGCGGTCTTGCTGCCATAGGTAGCTTAAGTGGGTTCTCACATAGCTTTCGCCCTCGCCTTTCGATGACGCTCCGCGTCGCAATCGCGGTAATAGGTGACGTACTAAGTACGCCACTATGGACGAGGGTGGCGCAGGTGAACACTCTCACGGTTCGGGTAACGCAAACATAAATATGCCAGGAATCAGAAGATTTGACAGCCGTCACTGTAGCTCAGTTGATAGAGCATCGGATGCGAAGTTCCTAGGTCATGGGTTCTGATCCCACCCTCGGCATGGCTATGTTTTCTTGTGCTTTATAAATAATTAATTTAAGCGGCAGGTTACTGGCAGCATTATTCTGCCATTGATCAGCAGCACAAAGTAAAAGAAAATAAATATTCATCTATGAGCCTTGGTTTCGGTGGCTGTTGGTTTGCTTCACGCACACGCACGCACGCACGCGCGCGCATGCATGCACACACACAGACATATCTGTGTGTCTGTGTGGAACGTAAAAGCAGCTCATGCAAAAAATATTGAACTATGTCAACCACTCCAGGGCATATCGTATCATCCAGGGCATATCGTATTCGCATTCCAACCTAGGTAATGTTGTTGACATTAATAATCTTTTCATTAATCCCTCGACCATCTAAAACAGGCCCGTATGATCTGCGGGCACTCAGTACGAAGAAGTCAACGTTTTCAAAGTTCTTCGAATCATCTAAGCGTTGAATCGTTCACAGCCTCTAACAAATATCTCACCTGAACAACACATGTGCAGCAATTTGCTCCACTCGCACTTTTTCAGTCTTTCTACATGCTCTTGTTTCTCTTCATCATTTCTATCTGGTTGGCTGCACATTTTGGATGGTTAGAAATAATCTACCACCACATCTGTCGGTCGCTGTGTACGGCGGCGCTTTTGCCGCGACATCTGTGAGGATATTACGACGCCTGAGGTGCGCACGGTGTCGAAATAGATGCCGCAGTATGTCGTGACAGAAAATAAGGGCGATGGCTTTCTATTCAGAAACAATGTAGCCTAGTATTGTCTAGGCATACGGGGCTTGAGAGCCAGTTGGTGCTTGTCGAGAGTGTGTGCCATTTGCGGTCACGTGAGCATGACTATCATTCATGACCGTTAAGTTAAAATTTTGTGACATGTTTTTTTATTGCTTATCTATTCTTTTAATGCCCTTGTTACAGCGTGTTAGTTACATAATCTGTCTGGACGCATTAGAGGAGCCAGTGTTCGCCCTGACGACCTCTAAGTGCTAGGTTACATGCAACTCCTTTCAACGTTAAAAATTCTCAAAAAAGACTATTTTCGCCTCCCTTTTCTTTTTTTTTTATTTCTAGCTAAGGATTCATTTCAGTTTTCTTCCTTTATTACATTATTGGTCCTTTTGTCGGTCTGAAAACGCCTGAAATCTCTTGCAAGAGGCCCATCGTAAAATGATGGCTTCTTCGCATTTTATTGTTGTCTTACAGGCAAAGCACGCTTTACAGGCAAAAATAACGAGGGATGGTTTCGATGCATTAAAATACACCAGCATGATGGCAAAGGTCACGTTTGTGGCAGAAGGGTGTTTACTTAGGAATAGAGCGAAGTGATAAAAAGATATTTTTCCGGCTGACGGTGCAGTGTGGCAAAAGTTTGCTTTTACTTGAGGGAAATGTCACGAGTAAGCGCCCTGGCTAAGACCGGCGGCAGGTGCAGGAAAAGGCGAAAAGGATCTGAAATTCATACGTAGCTGACTGCAAAGGTGGGATAGCGGTTTTTTCTTTCCATACATCCCATTCTTGTCCTTTTCCTTTTTTTCTTTTTGCACTTTAAGTGCAATCCATATCGGACATCCTTTCGTTTTCTCTAGATTGACGCTTTCTGGAGAAGAACGATCACAGCATTTTTTGTTCCTTTGGCTGCACACAGGCTGTTTGACCTACGACTGTTAGTAATTTAAAAAAAAATCTTTTTCAGTCAGATAGTATTTTATTTGCCATAGCATTGTCAGCACTGGTGTGCATCAGATTACACTTAACACTTGTAAACCAGCAGAGTGGTTAACTAATATTGAATAGCAAACTTTTTTACTGTTGCAGTTAGACTCCTTATTTGTTAGGGGGTTATTACTCCAGCGTAAACAAAACGCATATTAGTGTTCAGATTTTTGGAAATAGTTTTCTTCTCTCCACTGTAGCCTAAGGAATACTGGGGCCGTACACGGGCGAAACCGAAACCATGCGGCGGCAGAAAGTGCTAACCAGGCGCTCTTCGGAGCACTTGTCACGTGCTTGCTGCCCACTCACCCCTTGCACGAAAACGGGGATACGGAAATATTAGGAAGCAAATCTTTAAGTCATATTTTGTTCATTTCCGGGCGCGCCTAATACTAAATATGTTTTGAAATTAACTTATTACTTCTGCGAAAATTTTTACGTTTGAAATAGTTTCTTTTGCACACAGGGGAAGCATCGGCACGCATATGTGCTTTAGAAGCCAAATCCAAGTTTTTGGCCACAAAATGCCCAAATATGAAATCCGCATTTTCTGGTATTGATTTGGTGTATGAAATATAGCTGTTTTTTCCCTGAAGGCCATCTTAATAAACCATAGCTTGCTTTAAGCTCCATTTGTAATCCCTAGGACAATATAACTCGGCATAGGTCTTCATGATCAAGCAGTGTACCCGTTGTATGCGTTTCCTTGAGAATGGCTGTTTCGGCTTAAAAACATGGCCACGAGTGCCTTGTGTTCGGATTTCTGTGGGGTTTTGCAGACTGTGGGGCTTGAGTGAAATAGTCGTGGGGCGATCGGGTACCAAAAACTTGCGAACTGAGTTCCCGCGCCTGGCGTTCGCATAGTTAAGTTGGGAACTTAGTCAGCACGGCTGCGATTGTTGTTATGTATACTTTAACTAAGTGAAGCGAACAGGAGCTGATGCCTCCTGGATGACCCAGCATCTTTGCGCCAGTTCAATCACTTCACTGTCTCTCGTAGTCCTCGTTTCTTGTTTATTTATTTGTTTCGCCTGGCTGCCCATTACTCTTGATAATCTGAAACCTTTATAGAGAAAAAAGCTATGAACTCTCTACATAAGCATGCAATTCTTTAGGCATCAGGAATTGCTTTTGGGAATGTTATGAACTTCATGTTCTACAGAGCACGTGAGGTTGAGTCCACAAAGAAAACGTGGCTGAATCAGCCACACCTCAGCAGGTGACAAATATCTCAAGCACGATGCCTGCTCAGCGCGTTTCTCAAAACTACCCTACTGTCGCAAGGAAATGGGTGTTTTTTGTATTGCCTTTTATGAAGAATGGAAGCTCTACGACCGGCAATATGTTTCTTAAACTGCGGGGATATTATGAACAAGCCCATTTCCTGGCAGTCTTTAAGCGCTTTTATAACTCTGACTCAGAGCAGGAGCAGGTTTTAATACTTCCGTCCGTAAAGGAAGTTAGTGGATGGAGCCTTAAAGTGCCCTCGATAATTCCTTTTGCGCGCGCAAGGAGATGTGTTGTACTCGCCGTGAGTTTAAGCCAACAAACGTCGGCTGAAGCGCGATTTACAGCTCAGGGAGTGTGAAAAGAGCTCAGTTTGTTCACCGATCATATATATAAACCCGCGAAACGCGCACGCTAAATCAAATTTTCCCAACGTTGGCTTGAAGGAAAAAAAAAAACTGTAGCGCGCCTTGAAAGTGGCAGCTGCGATGTGAGGTTCCGTTTCTGTTCAACTTCCGCCGTCGGCCAGATCTCCTCTCTCTGCTCTTTTTCCCCGGGCCCGGAAGTTGGTGCCGGAAATCTTTTCCTCAATCGAGACTCGGGCCGTGTTTCACTCTGTTCCGATGTGGACGAGCGTAGCGACTATCGCTCACGCGAGGGTCTGACAAATGCTCCTTCGCTGTGGGAGAACGGGGAGGAGAACCGGAGTCTCGGGCTCGGCCATCTGCTGCTGTTGTTTGTTTACGACTTACGGCTTTTATTTTTCACAAATAAAAAAAATAACTGAACGACGATGTCTATGTCAGACATAATACCAGGGCTGTGCGAGCCATTTTCGTTGGGCGACTAAGCTTCTTGCCAACAAGACGCAGGCTGATAAGCAGCTAGGAATACAAATGAACAGACAGTTAGACTTCCTTCATCGCTTCATAAGACAACAATACATGAATGCTGCTAACGCCAAAGGCAGGGGCTTTTGTAGCAAAATTGCTCGCTTCTTGTTCGCCCTCGTATGCGCAACGATACAGTGCACTAACTTTGCTGCTGTGTCGCTTATGAGAGCTAGTAGGCAGCAGTTCAATTCTTCTCCAAAATAGAATGGAGAGAAGAGTGTTGTAGAGTAACTCAAGAGTGCGGTGAACAGTTGTGGTTGCTTGACATATTTGGTACAACATATACAAAATAAACTATACCGAAGAACGTTTCAGATGAGTAGCTAGCGGAAAATGAAAATAATTTGGATATTTTCTCGTGCAGTTGGATATTATCTATATAAATGCAGAGTAAGGCAAAACCGATCTTTGTAAACAACTGAAATATCGTGTTGGCCTTTCACGTATGAATGCAACCGCAGAGAAGGCTGCTGAAACACTCGTGCTTAATCGGTGCATGATGGCGAGATCGCTGTTCATTGGATCTGTTGCTTTGAGGTGAAATTCTTGCCTGCAGTCTAACCGTCGATGTGGGAGAAAACTGAAATTATTAACCACTCTCCGGAGACACTGTACAAAGAAGTTCAAACCTGTGTTGCCGCATTTGTCAGTTGGCTTTTCACAGTTCTCAACTCAAAAAATCCCTTTTTTTCCCACAAAATATTTGTTTTGCAAAAAGAATAACTTTACTGTGAATACCGCCAAGGAAATCAATAGAAACAATAAGTCAGATAAAGTTAAATACAAAGGCAATGAATTATGAAAATCAGAGGAACAGCTTGTCGTTGCGGCTGTCACCTCCACATCGCAACTTCCTCTGCAGACTCAGCGTTACAATGGAGACTCCAGCGGCCTGCGCTGCCCCCCTGCCAAAATCTGTTGCGCTGCACTTCATCGTATCGTCACCGTCGCTTAGCTTTGATAAGTTTTGAGATAAGATTGGCCCATGCGCGTCTTGCATTTAGGAGGTTGAGATTAAAAGGTATATTTTTCCTTTTTAAAAATATAATATGCCTCTCTAAATTAAAAGGTACACTAAAAGGTATATTTTCCCGAGAACGCACATTTGGAAAAGCAGTTTTCAGTGACACCGAAAATTTCCTACATTTTCAATGGGTTAAAAATCAATTTTTCTTTTTCCTTTAGTAGCTTGCCTTCCCACGGTATGGGAAATTTACGACGATTCGGCAACACTGGTTCAAACACGCTGGCCTCTTCCAGCAGTCGACTGACTGCACTTCAACATTCAATGTTCAGGCTGTAATATCAACTTATTCTCTCTATTAGGGAGGCATCCTCCTGCTTAAACGGCGTCACAGCTGGCATGAGCGTCGTTCATTTTCATAACGAAGACCTTCTATATGCTGCAGCTGCCCAAAAACAACGCTGTAACGCTGTACTATTAGTCTGAACTCCATCCCGAAGACGCCTGACGACACCTCCATCCAATGTTTATTCTTGACGGACGTCGATTTCATGGTTTTGTTTGGTTTGGTTTATGGGGGTTTAACGTTCCAAAGCGACTCAGGCTATGGGAGCGGCCGTAGTGAAGGGCTCCGGAAATTTCGACCACCTGGGGTTCTTTAACATGCACTGACATCGCAAAGCACACGGGCCTCCAGAATTTTTCCTCCACCGAAATTCGACCGCCGCTGCCGGGATCGAACCCACGTCTTTCGGGTCAGCAGCCGAGCATCATAACCACTGGGCCACCACGGCGGCTCGATTTCATGGCTCTCCCTGGCGGTTTTGATGTTTGTTTGGTGCCTAAAGACGCATTGATTGGCGAGAAAACTGGATTGAAAATTAAACATCTTCTTTGCATCACTCAATTTAAACTCGTGACGACAACACCGAAAAAGATTCGGTGATCAGCGTTAGAAAGGCAGTGGTGAGGTAGCCTATCCTCAGAAATTCCCGCGCCCAAAACTCTTGACATAACCGCTGTTTGCTTGCGCAAATAACCGGCGGAGGCGATACCTGTGCTCTTTTCGTTTTTCCGTTTTCTAGCTTACAAGAATACAAGAATACACCGATGAAGACCACCTTCGCCTTGTGCTCACCATCGGTTTCAGAAATTTGTGGGCCGTTTTTTGGGCGTTCTCGAGAATGTTCAGTGTCTGGTCATGTGGTGCTGGTCGGCCTGGAAATGGACTCACTCACAAGGGTGGGATGCTACGCAGCTACGGTCGCGACTTCGTAGTTTCCGAGAATGATGAAGATTCCGGGCGTTCTTTTTTGCTGTTAGCGACGTAATGATGCGATAGCCATTTTAGCTACGTACAGTGCTGCATCCCCCCCCCCTCCCCCCCAAAAAAAATGAGCTATCGGCAAGCCAGTATCCGTGGGTCCATTCATGCACCCACGTATGCATGTTACCGTACTTGTATTATTTGTTTACTTTCGCATTTTGTGCTTAAGATCAATTCCCAGTCTGTATGAGTCTTGTGTGCCACTTTCTTTCTCTTGTCAGATAACAACCATGCCTCAGAGCCTGGTCACTTCTTGTACAGGCAGACACTCGTAACTGGAAGCTCCAACTGATATACACGTTAGTAGTCACGCGCGCTAGTGCCTGTGCAGCGGAAGGGGTTTTTTTGTGCTCACTCTATCCCATATCTGCAAAAGCTGCGCACGCAGAAAACAGGGCACAAGAAAGAGCACAGGACAGGAGTTGGCTGGGAAGGGAACCGTATTTCACAAGAAACTGGTTATTCATGAGTACAAGGGAACATGCAAAACATCATCACAACCACACTGACATGCTTGTGGCAACTAGAGTTGTCGTTTCAATTTCCCGCTTTTGGATTGTCGCACTTGCTCCTTCCTGGCTCTGGGACCTTTGGGGCAAAATAATTCGCGTCTATGAAAACTAGAGAAAACCCGAGATAAATTCAGAGCATCGACAATGGCATGCGTAGCTTTCCTTCAAGCTAATATTGATGTTCTTTGAAATTAATTTGAGCGTACCGACTACTTCGGTTGATGGGAGCGTAGTCGCAGGTAAAAGGAATAAACTAATTAATTGAGCTCGTGAAGTCTGAAAGTATTCACGTGTGCTTAATTACAGGATGATTCATTTTGCCGTTTTATTGGTCACAACTGCTGCTTCAGATGGAATAAAAATAATGCATTTAATCTCCTCCTCTTAAATGCAATAGATTTTAAATGTCAGGAAGATTATACGACAGCTGACTTCAAATGCGTGCGTCGATTTTTGTTTGATTAGGCCTCAGGGACAGAGGTCAAACTTCGTTCAGAAGTGGCTTTCCGTAACTTCATGGATAAATACTAAACATAAGATGGAAAAGAAATCTAAATGCTATGCACCTTTCTGCTGGTACATGAAACCTGAAAGACAGCCCGCGTGCAGCGAGCTTAAATTTGTGTAAGACCTTCTGTCTTCTTCGAACAACATCACTATCGCAATAGAGAACCTATAATCCCCTGCATGCCTGGAAACATTTACATCTTGTTTTTTGGCAATATCGTTTTGCTGCTTTTGTAACATTTGATTCATGCCCACATATACGAACCAACGGGGCCCGTTTTTTTAATGCCAGTGCATTTTTTCGTGAGCATCATTACGGCCGAATCATCAGGCAGAGGGGGCGGCAATCAATATACGCTTTTTTCAGAATGTTTACATTTTTTATACAGCGAGCAAGGCACCCACTCCTTCGCGCTTTCATCAGCTGCGCTTGTCATTCCGTGCAAATCCTTCTTGCGACGAGTGTGCCAAAGACACGGTTCTTTGGCACACTCGGAGCCGTGCAGGCAGCTTGCCGCCGACGCTTTCCGAGGAGCCGATATTCATTGGCGAGGAGCTCACGAGTGCTCGTTGGGCTGTTCAATCATCGTTTGCTTCCGAGCTTGGCAAGGTGGCGAAAGCGCGCGAGAAACGGCGAGGAAAACAAAACAAGATCCACGACGGTGTCTAATATGCGCTCTCTTTCAAGCGCGCAGTGCGGCACGATTACGAAACTCTCCGATAAAAATCCCCCCGCGACGAGCTATACACTGCGCGACGAGAACTCGACGGTTGGGGAAACTGCGGCCGCCACCGCGTTGGAATGAAGAGAGAGATAACGACTGCGACCGAAGGCGAAATCCAAAGAAGCGGGATAGAAACAGGGCAGAGAAAAGTGTGGAAGGGTACTGTGCCTCACTAAAGCTGTGCAGCGTGGTGGAAGCTAGCCCTGGCGCGAGATGATCGCGGTCTGTATTAACAACACTTTTTACATGCAGAAAAGTGACTCCTAATCACTGACTACTATTTCCCGGTCAATTCGAGAGTGGTTAGTCACCAGGCCAGGAGCATTCTGCTTTAAAAAAAACCGAGACTCATATAGAGTGCTGTAACTATGATTGCTGTTCTCCGGCACTACCTCTAGCTTCCGAAACAACGCACATTTCTGTAAGAGTGGGTGTACGTGAAGGTGGAGTGGGGATTGAGACCACGGCGCTTCGGTGGCATCAGCCCTATTTTTTTTTTTTTAAAAAAGGGAAGTCCCGTATCTGCCTCTGGGATGCAGCGCGCCGTGCGCGACAGGCGCTCGGCGTTAATGGGTGGCACGCGCGAGGAAAACGCGGCGCTGAGCCCCCGCGTGCTGCGCTCCCGCGGCTCCCCGCTCTGATAAGGAGGCGATTGCGCCACGGGTGCGTCGCGCGCTGTTTTCGGGCGGCTTCTTGCGAAGGCGCTCACGCGTGCCTGGGGGATGTGGGAGGGGGTAGGAAGGGATGGAGGGAGGCGCAAGGATCAGGCGCCATACGCGGCGGCAGAAACGTACTTCGTTGTGAAATAAGCTCATGGAGGAAAGGTGACCGTATTGGAGTTTCGAGCACAAGTTATTTGAAGCCAGCTTTATGTGGACCCAATGTTCGAACCGTACCAGTTCGTTTGGAAGTGCTAGTGCGAGACTTTGTTGGGCGATCGCATATCTTCTGCGAGCTTGAAGACAAGGCAGGCATCGTCGCCCTCAACAATTTTCGCAAATATGGCGCTGTTGTATTCCCGTTTCGATGGGTGGCGTCTGTTTAAAATTTGTTTTGGAAGTAGCTTACTTAAAACTGACGCGTTGTTCATTCCCATAAGTCATCTTTAAGTCTTTTAGTGGCAGGAATCTTAATTTATTAACAATTAATTAATAATGACCAGGTGAAATAGTCGAAAACTTACTAAATATTTATATTTGTGTCAATTTATTGCTATGAGATCTGCAACACATCTAAAGAAGAGGCTCATAAGCAGAGGTAGACTTATTTGCTACTCCTGGACGCGGCGGGTGGAGCGATGGGTAGCGGTAATATATGTGGCTTGTAATTTTTAGATGCCCTAGAAAAATTGGGCCAATGCGATTTTACCATAACTATTTCTAATTAAGACCGCAGTGGTGGCCAAGTGGTTTGAGCATTCGCCTCGCATTCGGGACATGCAGAAGATGCGGGGTTCGATCGCCAGTGCAGCCGGATACTCACCCGTGATATAACGGGCACAAGATTTCTCCTGATGCGTGGCTTCTTTAGGATGAAATGCTCGGAAAATGGGTCTTTTACCCCACCTTGAGAAGACGAAAACACCTTGTGCCATGGCGCTCTTTGACCACAGATGCCCTTGGGCCATAAAAAAAAAAATCACAATAATCGATTTCTTGTTGAAAGAAGTGACTGCTATATTCCACTCCCCCCTTTCCTTCCCTTAGGGTGGATTCCGTGCATGCACAGATTAGAGCGATCTGTCTAGCGCATTCTATCAACGTTTCGTCGTCGTCACCTGCTCTTCAACGGACGACAAAGCTACACTTAATTCAGCTGCTACCGCTCTATTTTCATGGTTGTACGCATCTGCTACAGTAAAGAATGATCATTAAAGTTTTATGTGATTTCAAAGGTCTAGCTGGGGTCAGCAAGGTCGTTTCTTTCACAGCCACAAAAACATTCAAACAGGAGTCGTTCAATGCGTTGCTTCCCAAAGCTTGTGAGACAAGCGGATAATGTTTCTATCAGTGTTTTTTGAACTTTGAACAGTCGCGGCATTATGTCTAGATTAAAGTTATAACTGCAGTAGACCTAACGGCTTGCACTGGTCTGTTAAAGGGATGTGGAAGTTGAAGCGTTTGGTTCATGACCCACGACGGTATCATATTTTTCGTCGCAGGCTTTTAGGTTAGCTTTATTTAAATCCAAGCCCTGGTTTTTTTGTTCACTTACAGAAATAGGCTTTTTTATAATACATGTACACGCGTTTTCTCTTCTTTAAAGATTTTTTTATCCTCCAGGCGATTACGTTGAGTGTGTCTTTTTCCCGCCCGAATGCCCAATTAGTCGGGCTCCGCAGAATGGACACACTCACTGGTTCCCTGACTTTTATTACAGGGACAGATCTTCTCAAGCCACCCTTCGCATCAATTTTCTGCACTGCGTTCCATTATTCCTGAATGCCTCAAAATCTGCCGCCATACATGTTGGTCGCGGCAGATCCGAAAGCTACGGGAAGCACCACTGATCGCGCGTGCGTCGATCCGCAAGGGAAGCAGCGGCAGTGCCGCGGCCGAAATTAGGCCTGTCTCGACCAAACAGCCCAGTTTGGATTCCTCCGGCCCGAATGGAGCCCGAAAAAAAGGAAACGAACCGGACGGGGCCCGATCTCCGCGCTGGCGCCTTTTATTGGCGCGCGCGTGCGTTCGCGGGAGCTTGGCATCCCGTCGTCGTCGTTCCGTTGGTGTAGTGCGGGACGCGCGGATTTCGCAGCCAATCGCGCGGCGCGGCAAATAGAAGCACGCGTTTCGCTCGTAGGAACGAGCCAGAAAATAACGACGAGAAAAGAAAACTGCGAAAGCAAGGAGGACAAGCGAGAAACTGCGAAACGCAAGGAGACGAGGAGCCTGCGAAAGGGAGCGACTCAGCAGCAGCAGCGTAGAGGGGAGATTTCTGCAGATTGAGGAGAGAGGAGGAGACGCGAGGCCTTGTTTTTGCCGAACGGCGCCAGCGGTACCAGCAGCAGCAGCGGCGGCAAGTTATTACGCTTTTTCCGCGTAATAAAGCGGGGGCGGCTGGAACCCGGGGCTGAGTCGGCGCGACAGCGGCGGATCCACATGCGCGCAGCTTTACGGCCTTCGACGGGGCAACCCGTTCGCGGCGCACCCCAAAACACACGCACAAGTGCCGGACCAAGCGGCCGTAAAAGCGCAACGAGTGTGGGCCGCTCCGTTTCTCCGCCTTGTTCCGCCACTCGTGCACGGCGCTGTTACACTGCGCGCGTTTTGCTTTGCTCCTTTGCTTCTCTCGAGGCACATGTGAATGGCTTCTCTCTCCGCGAGGCGGGGTCGCCGCCGAGACGCGTAAACATGGGGCCCGGAACATGCGGCGCGCGTACGTGTTCCCCAGCGCCAAGGCCGGACGGTGCTGCAGATGTGCGTCGAGAAGCTGCGCCACTTCCACAACTCGGACCCTTTGTTTGTGCCCGCAGGCGGCTGCGCCGGGATCACAGCTCTGTGTTACTCGTGAGGAACCCTGTTCACGCTCAGGCGTTTCCTTACTGTTCGAGTCTGTTCTCGACTATGTACGCGCTTCGTCTTGTAAATTCCCGTCAAGCTAGAGTACATTAAGGCCAACACGAGGATCATGAAGTACGTGTGTTCTTGTCCCAGCGGCTAAGTTGCTTTATTTCCTCGGAGGTTAGAGGTCGGCGCAGACAACTGCTTTGTGCCAAAGTCGATTCGTCTTCCTGCTTCTTTGTAATCAGCACCGCATAACACTGTAAAGCGGCCTACTCTGGCTGTGGGGTCTCTGTGCGATTGCAGGAAATTTTACTGTTGGTCTTACGACGGTTTTATAGTCAGGTTTAAGTGAACGCAGTAACACCGGCGCGCCTCAAAAACTGTCCATCCGCACGTGCTTGCGGGTGGCGTAGTGCCCGAGCAATACCTCGTCTCTCCCCTCTCCCCGTAGAAGTGATTAGAGAACGCAGGAGCATTCAGAGCTGGCGAGTGAGCTGAGCGGTCGAGAATACGAGCTCCTCCGAAACAGTCAGCCTTTGCAGTGGGCGTAGTCAGGCTGATGATGATGATGATGAATCTATAAGCATACCTCGATTCGAGGACTGAATCAGAAGAGAATTTACTAGCATGCTAAAAGGAACTAAGTGAAGGCTGTCGAACATATCAAGGATAATTCAATCCCGTATATGAACACATTCCACAACGAGTCGAAAGCAATTCGCGTAGTTAACAACGACATCAAAAGGAAATGGTTGGCAGGGCGAGCATTGTTGCGAAATCGTAGCTATCACATCTCTCTTTTAATGCGTAGCCTTGCGAGGAAACTGTAGCATTTGTTCCTTTGCACTAAGTTTGTCAAATTTCTTTTCAGGATACGTAAACTGGTCTTCTACTGTTTGGTAGGGCATACGCTAAGGATTCCTGTTTTTATCCTTGGCGCGTGCCAATTCTTCAAGCTGCGAAAGTCCAAGTTATTTAAAATAGACTTTTGGCTTTCATCTGCTCTTTCGCTGGCTTCTTCTAAAGCATGGCATTAACGCGAGATGTAATGATTTCGCGTTAACTTTCCTGGAGCGAGCCTGTAATTTCGGTATAATGCATGACTCCTCAAGGAATAATACAAGCAAATCCATAGGTTCATTTCTCCTTAGTAGCAGTTTCTAAAGGCGAGCTAGCGCGAGAAATGCGAAAACCAAAAACTTCGTTCAGTAAACTTTTTAGTATGAAAGCACTACTTCACGAGGACAAACCCCTCAAGGTCAAGCTTCACACAAACCGGCTCACCGGTTTGTGTGAAGCTTGACCTTTAGGGTGACTGGGATTCGCGACTGGGATTTGAAACTACAGCAGCGCGACCGTATCAGCTTCGCTAGCCACTGCACCAAAGCACTAGAATATCGTCACCGCCGATCACGCCTCCTGTTAAACTGCAACATGCACTCGCGCTGTGCATTCCACATCGTCTTCTTCATGCACTAATACTAATACCAATATCTAAATCATATTCGCACCGCAATAATAATGACGTTATAGTGACAAAGAGACGTGCGCTGCATGCGCTAGCATGGACAACGTTGTGGTAAAAGCACGACACTGGAGCAGTACGCGTTGGCGTTGACAACATTGCCGTAGAAGCGCGCCACTGAAGCATAGGCCACCGGCGTGTATTTGGTAAATTGACATTGGCGATCAAAAAGTTCCCTGGGTCAGTGGACACCTCGACCGATCTTTCGGGTACGTGGGGATGGTACCCAACTGCAAAAAATTGGCTGTGGCTTAGCTAAGGTTAAGACTGGATATCTCGAAGCGAAAAGCTCTCCCTGCTTTTAAGCCAACTCCCAAGCTACCGCTTCTGGATCGGTGTTTCTGCGCCGTCCGGCTGTTGCTTCTTCTTCTCCTTCCATGGCGAGTGTCTGCGCCGTGCGTGACGTCGCTCGGTTTCGCGCATGCGCAGAAGTGTCAAATCTTTAGTGTGGCTCACGCGAAGCCACGTGTGTTGACTAGCCTACTTAAGCCTTTCACTTCAAAATTGCACTGTCGCACCGGATTTCGGGCTGTGCTAAACCGTCAGCCTTTTTTTTTCATTTTTTTAAGGAGTCCTAGAACATTCTTTTTTTTTGTCTAGGCTGCAGAAATTATTATCAAGATCACCGCTGAGCCGCAGATATATATGTTTGTACTTCTCTTGCGTTACTGCTGAAACTTTTTCACCTAAGCCTAATTAAAAAATTAATTTATAATTATTGATAATCATTTTACTTATTGCTTAACGGTACTGTTCTACGTTGGACAGCTGCCGGTCGACTTCTAAAGCCCATTCGTTTTCTGCATTCGCGTCTTAAATTATCCAAACGAGTGCCAGGACCAGGAACTGGTGATTGCAAAGTGGCACCATGTTTTCGCCAAAGTGATGTCTTTGTAGTTTTTTGTATTTGCACATTCAAGTCACAGCTCACACACACAGCAGACACGGCTTGCGTTCATGGTTTGCAGCAAGTGTGGATGGGAGGTAGTTGTATCATGGTAGTGAAGCATGGCGCTCAAAAATCAAATTTCTTAGAAAATGCCCTCTGCAAAAATATTTCTGATTATTCAGAGCTAAGCAACGGTAGGTTTGGCGAAGAACCTAAAAGTGGAACTGAAAGACAAATGTATTGGTTCCCGCTGTAGTTAAGCTTTGCGGTAAGAACAAAATTATTGCGCCTCTCCCGTAACCGAGAGTAGAGTAAGCATGGAATGTTTACGGGCCTAACACAGGCTCCATTGCTCGGCTTAAGCAGCTGTGACGGTGGCGGCATTGAAATGCAGGACGATGCAGAAGCGTACGCGGACACGACGAGACGCAGGCCTGACAAGAATGTATATGCAGCACGTTCGAATACTCCGCGAGCGTGTATACATCTGCCTGCCAGAGGGGGAAAGGGCTTGAAGGCCAAGCGGCCGGTCTTTTACATGCGTGAGTGTGGGACCGCAGCGTCATCCTTGGGGAGGGAGCGAAAGTTTTCCGCCGAAAGCCCTTCTCGCCCTCTTTCTCTAAGCGGCCTTCTCTCAAAGCCCCTAACAGATCACGTATGACAACGAAGTGTATTGTGGCATGTATGTGCTTTTTCCACGCGTTATTAGAAATCGGAAATTATAATTCCGTGCATTATCAAATGCACAGCTCGACTGATATCTTGATAAACATTGAGAAGACACTGGCAGCAGTTATTTTTTTTTACTCGTTTGGAGAGCAACCGGCGCTTGTATGCCGGTCCCGTAGGAGGGCTTAGAGAGTCTCGTTGAATCTCGTTAAGTCTCGTACGGTGCCCGGATGTTCTCGTTTCAGAGCCCGAATGAGTGGATTTCAGTGCCCGGATGATGGCTTTTGGTCTCGGCGTGACGTCACCACAATGCCGACAACGGGAGCTAAAAGCATTTCATGCTTAAAAACAAATCAGGAAAATATTGGAATCGCATCTACGCCTGGCTCGCAAGACACTATGGTGTCACCACTTCGCGCACTTTAGCGTGCGTTCCCAGACACCCTTAGAGCATGTGGGGGTAGCAGTTTTGGTCGCAAAGGAGATGCCCTCGGCTCAGCATGGCAAGCTCAGCTAGAGACCAACTACCAAGTGACAAGGGGTTCGGTCGTTTGGTGCCCAGCTTTCGCAAGTCGCAAGCCAGAGAATGGGTCGGAGCCAAAGGTTCAAAAACAAAACAAACTTTATACAGCAAAGAGACGATACCCAGGATTTCACAATCACTCGTACGAGCACACACAAAGTGATTAACAAGACAATGCAACTCGTGCAAAGTTACACTCCAGAGGGATTACCATACAAATGAAATATTGCACCTAAAGTGCACTAACACAAGAGAGAGGCAAGCAAACAAAACACAATTTGTTCACCGGGCACTGCGACAGTCCGTCGACCAGAGGTTCACGACGGTGCCGTCCCGAAGACTGGCGCGCGCTGCCTCATTGGACCGTGGCTGGGTGAGTGGTGTTGTCCCGGGAGTCAAGCGGGCGCGCTTCTCTGAAGCTTAAACGGCGGCTCTGGCTGACACACAGTGGTCAACGCCCTTCATATATAGGCAAGCTCCGGGTCTGTTAGTTCTTCGCGCTAAGGCAGGCGCGCACATACACACAGTATCGGCTGTGCAATCTCCTTCTTCTCGCGCCGGGCGCGCGTCCCCATTGGTCAGGCACTGAGACTGGCTTCGAGGTGCTTCGAGATCTTTCTTGCGTGGCGCCGCCGCCGACGCGCGAGTGAAGAAGGAGAGGGCATGGTATCACTTAGCACACTCAGGGCTACGCCCTCTCCGTCAGCATCGAGTAGAAACTACTCCGACATTCTCGAAGTTTCGACAACATTGGCTGACGCAATTCCTTGGTGCAGCGCCGGCGAGCGATGGTAGTGAGGGTAGCAACACACACAAGACTAGTCGCTCTCCGAGGTTTCCTTCTCTCCCGTTCTAGCGGCGCGCGCAGGCGAGATCGCTTCCGCGCGGCGTTTTTTTTTTCATAACTCGTCGAATTTTCTGAAATATGGATTGAGGCAAAACATGATTTTGGATGAGTTGGTTCAGTACATAACTTCAAACATAACACCGGTTTCACGCTGCAGTTATGTCTGAAGCCGGGGATCTCGTCGTTAGCCCTTATAAACTCTGCACAGCGTCTATATTCTGTGGGTGTTTCGTAGTCTGTCGTCATAGAAGCGATCACACTGAGTCTTGTTGAGGCCGCGCTGAGTAGCGTCAGGCGAGAGTTGCGAGAGGATTTTCAGGATAGGCAAGCATAACATTCGGGCTAGAGCTGGATGGCAGACTTCTATGGCGGCCTTTCTGCGTACAAATTTTGGTGAGGCAGTTCCGGACCACACAGCTAAAGTTTGGAACAGAAAGAGCCCCAAATAAAGATGAAAAACAACTGCAACATGGGAGACAGAACGGCGAGGGGAAACTTTCCAACAAACTTGCCCGCATCCTGGACTGGCTGAAAGGGTGTCCACGTCCTGCGCACTTCCCGGTGGACGTGCGTGGACGCCAAGGTCCCCCGGTGCTGGAATGCAAGTGGTGCGGAGGGCAAGCAGGCGGCGCGTCTCAAGGCGGCGCTAAGAGAGTGCTGCCGTCGAGTCGCCTGAAAGGTCACGGAATTGGGCGGCGCGTTCTTTTCCGAACAGGAGCGCGCGGCGCACGCAATCTGTTGGGCCGTCACTTAGGCGCCGACGGCGGTGACAGTGGCGCGGGCCGCCGCTTTGCCCGCAGCCGTCCATCCTAATAGGCCCCCTCCTGGCGTCGCCTCGAGCTGTCGCCGTCGCCGCGTCTCTCAGGGCCCCGGCCGATAGCGCGCGAGCCGCCCGTGCCTCGCTGAGTTAAGAAGGACCGACAGCCATGGGGAGGAGCCCGGCCGCAGGAGGTCGATACGAGCTGCATCAATAAGGCCGGAAAACAGAACTCAGTTCCGTGTCTTCCATCTCCTCTTCCGATTGCTGTCTGGTAGCTCTACGGTCCCCTTCACTTTGTTCCGCGCGTTTTTGCTATGAGGTACGCTTATGCCAACCGAGAAGATGGAGCGACTAAAGTTGTGTTCAAAGGGAGGGCGCCCGACTTACGGTGCAACTTCTTTGCTCTTAAGTCTTTCCCCATGCCGTCAGGACTGGTGATTGGTGGAATCTAAAAAGGC
Source organism: Amblyomma mixtum (assembly GCF_055824585.1). Classification (NCBI taxonomy): domain Eukaryota; kingdom Metazoa; phylum Arthropoda; class Arachnida; order Ixodida; family Ixodidae; genus Amblyomma; species Amblyomma mixtum. The sequence continues at coordinate 108,581,471 of NC_143017.1, read as the reverse complement.
TACCTGCAAATCTACAAGGGCTACCTGCCAGGATAGCTGCAAGTACTCTGTCCTCTCCAAACAACGTGCTCACTTTCTACGCCCCTTTTTGTTATCTTCGTTCCTGAACGCTTATCGAATGAACATGCTCGCTCCTCCTGTCGTCTGAACAAATCATCCAACTGTGTCAATTTCGTGTCACAAACTCCGAGCCAGACTGACGCGACAAAATCCGCAAATACTGGCCAAAGGCTCACTGCAGCACAGCGATGGCCAGAATTTCTAGAGTCCTTTAATTTCTCCAGGTTCCAGAAGCGGACATTGCGGGTGTAGAGCTTCACGGGCCTTCTTGGGTTCGTTCGAACTCGTGCACCGTTTTCTGTGCAATGTGAATTGCGTTGATACAAATGCACGCTGATCAGAGTGTTAATACACGCGCCTGTATGGTCATTTTATATGTAAGCTTACAACAGTTGGAGCTCTTCGCGAGCCTCTGCTCTCTCTTTCTCTCTCATTCGGCAGACTACGCTGAAAAGAACTTCTCAGTGCGCGGCAGAACATCGCATCTTCTGCGCTTGTACTACCAGCCAATGTCGCCCCACGCGGCGTTTGAATCCATTTGTTTAAGGAGCAGCAGCTGATATCAAGAACCACATATATATGGCTTTCTTCCTTTCATTGGGACTATCATTGCGTATTGCTTAGAAGGTTAATTTAACTCTGTCAACCTGGTTTTAAATCTCCGGTCCAGACCAGTTAATACCACCAAAGAGATCACGATGCAGCATTGAGTTCCTACTCAAAACACTTTAAACGAACATTGCAAGAAAAACAGCAATAATAATAATAATAATAATAATAATAATAATAATAATAATAATAATAATAATAATAATAATAATAATAATAATAATAATAATAATAATAATAATAATAATAATAATAATAACCAGTACACAACTATCGAGCCTGCCGAATCTTTACTGGATGCGTGTAAATTGAACATTTAATCGAAGCTGTGACTCTGTCGTACGCAGCGACCCGTTTGGCTTCGTGGCTCATTTTTTTATTTTTTTTTTGGACGCAGAGGCAGTGAATAGAAAATGTTCCATGAAGAGTTTCATCTGTCGACGGAGAGTCCTCTCTTCCTATCGACATGAATGCGCCTATATTTCGACGAAATTCAGGTGTTCATTTTCTTCCGTTGCGCCAACAGCAGCTGATGCTTTTTCTATACTTGATACTCTAGTGGATAAGGGTGAGGGCATCGCCACCTTCTGTTGTCTCACCAAGACCATCAGATGTCATTTCTCGTGCCTTGGCAATATAGTGCCTCTGCACCGCGCACGTTCCATATAGCGACAAGACATATTGAAAAAGCCACTGCAAATACAAGAGAGACTACTTCACAGGCCAAGCTTGCCAAAGCCGCTTCATTCTGCAGAAATGATTGACCGAATCGCTTGCACTACACCTTTTCTTCCCGTTATCAGGAACCCACAAGGTCTGAGATGTTTTGAGGCCGTACTTTTACAGCTTTCTCAAACGAGCAAGCAGCGGCTGCATTCAATCATCTTCAAAGAAACCAGTACTGCTCATATCCGGTGCGAATGCTTTTCGTTTTTCTGGCATTATTGTACACCGAGTGAAAAACATGAATATAAGCAATTGAACCTAGGCCGAGTTACAGGAATCTCTATTCTCTAAAATTTCGCCATCTTTCGTCCTCGCGGAAACAATAAAGAGCTTAGTACTGGCTTGACGTTTGAATTTGTCATCGTTTTACGGTTTCTCGCAAGATGGCGCTAGCACTGCGGGACTTAAAAGTGCGCGCAACGCATAGCTTAGGCTGCTTCCTATCTACTCTAATGTCGCTTCTTACTACGGGAACATTATCCGTCTGTTTCTTCCTCGCCTCGTTAATTTTTTTTTTCTCGCCTGCTAGCTGCGACAGCACTTGCCTGGACATCGTCGCCGCCTGCCGTGCGGTGCCCTGCGGACGTCGAGGGAATTGCGAGCTATACGCCACCGCGTGACGCCGCATTATTTCGCTCCTTTGTCTTGTTTTTCGTGGCGCGATTCTCTCTGTTTCTCCCTCCTTTTTTGCTTTCGTGCCGACGGTGGCGCTTCCAATGTTTCCTTTTTTTTCTTTCTCGGCACGCATACTTTGCCCGAGAGCTTCCTCTCCCACTCGGAAAGATTCGCAGAAAACAAGTCAGGAAAGGCGGTGGGGCGCCAAAGGAACCGCGGACCCGGTTAAGCCCCCTTTTATGAGTTGCTCTCCCGGGCTCCCCACCCACTCTTCTCGTGTCTTTTTTTTTTCTCTTGTTAGTTATCTTTGAGGCTCGCTCTAGATTGCGAGAAGTTGCGCTCTTTGTGTCGTTTCGTATTTCTTGACTCTTTCGCCCTCCCCATCGCTGCCTAATGCCTTCTCTTTCACGAAAGTGCGCGAGATTTAGGCTCTTCTTCTATTTGCCAGACACTCTGGGCCACTAATTAAAAGGCGGTGCTCGCAGCGCACAGTGTTTTTGTCTTTCTCGTCTCTGGGATCTCGTTGCACTGCGCGTGGCCGCTGAAATTCTCGTTCCGCCCGCAAAAGGGTTCATGGCTTTGTTTGTTTTCCTTTGTCTTTTCCTCGAACTTTTTCTTTCTTTTTCACCCCATATTTCCTCAACATAGAGGGATAAAAACAGAAAGGGGTTTTGCAGCAGCTCTTCAGGCGTGGTTTTACATTTCCGTACTGGTCCCTGCTGAAGTATACTGTCCATAGCCATCGGCCTCTCCCTAAGCAAGCTCAACTCGACACGAAAAGAATCGGATATCGAGACGGATTATGCCGCTCCTCGCACATTGCTTTTTCCGTCGATGTTTTCTTAATCCAAAATAACATGTAGTCTAATTCAGAAGCACGGTGGGACAGTAATAAGATGAGAATGACAAAGTCTGCCAGTGAGATTCGAAGTCCCATGATCAGGCTCCATCTTGTAGCACCTGGGTCTGTACGCGGGTGCAGAAAAACATGAGCACGAAATGCTAGTAACGAAGGTTGGCCGGCAGATAAATTACGAGAAAAACATTTACGAAAGAAGCCTTCGCGACGCTGAGATCTTCAGGTCACGAGTTAACAGGAATAGCGCAGAGATGGGATGCCCCACGTCCTGCGTAACGCTCGAGCAAAGCTAAGTTCGCCACGCCTAGTACCGCAGACTTCAGTATCACGTCTTGGTTATAGCTCTCTCGTAAACAAACAAACAAACAAACAAACAAACAAACAAACAAACAAACAAACAAACAAACAAACAAACAAACAAACAAACAAACAAACAAACAAACAAACAATCAATCGATCGATCAATCAATCAATCAATCAATCAATCAATCAATCAATCAATCAATCAATCAATCAATCAATCAATCAATCAATCAATCAATCAATCAATCAATCAATCAATCAATCAATCAATCAATCAATCAATCAATCAATCAATCAATCAATCAATCAATCAATCAAACAAAAAAACATAGCGAACAGCGCGGCTTTCTATTTTGTCTTTCTTGATCGAAAATGAAAACTGTAGGAGGAGGAGGAGAAAAAAAATCACAAGCTGTTTAGTTTAGGGCTAATCACGAATCATCGTACGCTAGTATTGTTAGCCTTGGTTTTGCAGTGTTATTGTATCGTAATCAGTATCGTAATCGGCTCAGCATGTAGCGCGCTCTTTGTTCATGGCAAGATACGCTCCCATGTGATAAGAGCGTTACCCGCCTATTCATATCATGTATAAAACCAGTGGTAAATAAACGCTGGGGCTCACTTTTTTCCAGCAAGTGACACACGACGTGTCGTCGACTATTCCACTTGATACAGTTATATGGACTTTCTGTTGTTTTGCTTGATTTGAACTGGCTTACCATGGTTGATATATTATGTAAGCTTGCGTAATATTGCGTCATTTTAGACTTCTACTGCAGTCTATAGAATTGGTCGTTCTCTACATTCATAGATCCCTGGGAGTCCTCATACACCTCCTGGCGCAGTGGTGCAGGCTGCAGTGATTCACCGACGCGCTACTGCCCTGCGATGGCAGGTGCTGCCGTCAGTGGGGCTTGCGAGACCTAGGTAGCTCTTCCTGAGGAACCTATCGCGGCTGATCGATTATTGAACGGCAACCAGCCACGGCGTGCAGTTTGCTCATAATCCGACGGGCAGGTTGTGATGACGCCGAAAGGTCACGCGACCTGCCACCGAGGCGGTGGGCACGTAGCCTAAAAGATAGCGGCGGGACCAGACAGACAAAAAAACAGCGGGGCAATAGTGGGTAGGTTGCCAACTGCCAGAAGCAGGCTTTAGACAGAGAAACCGACAAGGGCTTTTCGGGGGGGGGGGGGGGGGGGGGGGGGAGTTCTGGAGCTGAAGCACTAAACCTTTTATTTAACCATTCGTACATTGGTAGGTAGTCGCCATCTTCTTTAGGCGGCGTGCTTAGTCTGCGCGCCCGCTCGGTTAGCCGTTGCTGGTCTTGTGGCTCTGCGCTGGACAGAGTACCTTCCCGAGAGCAGAAAGTAGGGCGGAGGATTGGTGGTTGGTGGCCCGGAGGGTCGTGACATTCTCATACGAGTGGAATAGTGGTGATGTAGGGCTGCTCCGTGTTGGGCAGCATCCAGGAATAACCTAAGCTGCGAAATTACTTGGTTGCATCCTTTCAATCCGCGGCATAAAAAGCTTCACCACCGCCGTTGCAGGCGGGCATTATAGGTGAAAACCACTCCAGTACTTCTGATTACTCCTCAGCGTGCACGCTTTGATCAAAGACACTTACGCGCTCCAATGGCGTGACGAAGCGGCTGAGACATATGCTGTACACATATGTATATAACTGCACACTTCAGTGCTGCTATTCACTCACGTATCAATATGGCGTGCTTCTTTCTTGCGAGTCCGTTCTGCTAGATAGGTTCTGCTTGACAGTGAGCGCTTTCACTGTCAAGATAGGTGGCACAGTCACGCTACCACAGCAGGCTATCTTCTAAAAACACAGCGCACACGTGACCTGAAGAGACTAAAACGTTACTGAGGGAGGGACAGAAAAGCCCCCCTCTTAACTCCACGGGCTCAGCACGCCACGTGTTCTTTCGATAGTATTCGTATTCGTTGGGGTACAAGGTTATCATAAGGCCCAGCACGCTAGGCAGGGCTGCCCTATATCAGGTACGGCCTAGGGATTAAGCCCACGCTAGGCGCAATTGACATGCGGGTAAACATTCTGTCTGCACCGACCACTGTTGCGTGTCGTCTTCATTACGCCATGATGATTCTGGGAACCTGTAAGGCCCCTTTCGAGCACAACCCTAAGGTTTCAGCATGATAATTTCTTCCGCTCACTAAGCTGCAATATCTGTCGCCGTTTGGTTTAGGAGTAGCTCACACTTACATGATTAAAGCATCACTAGCATACTCAGAGAGATTTTTTTTCCTTTTACTTTCACGATGGATCGGTAAATGTTGCCACGATATTCGGAACTTATTTGCAAACTCGCAATGAGCAGTAATTTTTTTGCAGCCATCCGTAAACAAAAATGTGATAGAAAACTATGAGTGTCTTCACTTCTAGACGTAAAACCGGAAACAAAATAGCATTTGCTTCCGTGACATCAGCTGTCGCTTGCTGCTCTCAGAGGGAAAGACAGTTGAGGTGGTTGAAATATGGCACCCAGTGAGACATCGAAACCTCGTGTCGTTAGACAGTAGCCGGGGAGTAAAAACAGCCCAGGAACCGCATAAAAGTGATATGTGTGCTACCTATGACTTCAGTATGTTTTTTTTTTACCTTAGTCTCTTCGACGTTCCTGGGATTGCAGCAAGGCTCCCTGAACGATTGGCCACATACACTGCCTAAAGTGGGCAACGTAATCCGACTACCTACAGGGCCGTCGACACGCTCTGCAGCAGAGATAAGCCGCCACCTCAGCGCCGCCAGGTGACGGGGAGTCAAGGAGAGAAACTTTGCCAGATTGCGGTCGGGTCCCTGCGCCGGGGCTGTTTCCCGCGCGCCATAATCTTTTAATATCCCGACAAGCGCGAAGGAGCCGAGCCCCAGATAGCAGCGCCGCGCCGCCGAGTGTTTTGTTTTTCCAGCGGATCACGAGCCGCTCGGGAGGAGTTTGCGCTCGGGACGGGCTCTGCTGCCTTTTTTTCCCTGGGCCGGAGGAAGAGGCTCCTTCTTCTTTCTTCTTCCTTATCAGCGCGCGGCAGTCCCGCGAGATGGCCGGCAAAGCTGTGCCGCCGCCTCCTCCCCCGGCCCCGACGCTGAGCAGCAGCGTTTCGCATGCATTATGCATGGACGAGTAATAAATTCACCGCTGCGCTCTGCTTTTCTCGCTGGGAAGGCCCCGGTTGCAGAACAAAGTAAACAGCGGCTCTCCGGGAGTGGCGCGCCGAAAGAGCAGCAGCCTCCTCGCGGCGGTGGCGTCGCGATGAGGCGCGGAGAAATTTGATCGACACGAGGCGCGTGCCTCTGTGCCCCACGTGCGCCGCCTTCCCCGCTGGCCAGGGGGCGCTGACGCAAGCGACGCCTGGAGGACAAACTTCTGACCCCATTAATTCCTTCTCAAGAAAGTCACGAGTGAAAGGCAGGAGCGCGATATTTATCTCTCGCTGTCATGTGGGCTGTCCTGCTCGTAGCGGACCCAGATATAGCCGTTTACGCTTTAGTGACACCTCCATGTGTAAAGGCAGACGTAAAACAACGTGACATACGCATGGCCAAAGAGCATTGCGCATAGGGCAAGCATTTGTCCAATTAAGATCGTCCTTATACCCTGTACGGTATGTTCCAACGCTGCGCTTGAAGCTGTAGAGGTGTTTTAGGCCTATTCAACCAAATGATTTGACTCGCTCAGATGAAATTCTCTAGCAAATTTTTTCTTCATGGCTAGCCATCTTTGAGGGTTTGCCTGCTCTTCCTTGAATGCCGTTTTGAGAACAATCGCATTCCACCGTCGTCACAACACAGATTCACACGCATCACGACGAGAAATAGTGAAGCGTCAGGCTTTCGTAGTTTGCATTTGCGTCTGCAACACGAAGTTTTCATAATTCAAAGTCCCTTGGATTACTGGTTTCCGATGTAACCTGATCAGGAGTCTTATTGAACACCAAATGCGGGCGCCATAGAAATGCAGCCCAGTAAGAAGCAGAGCGTTCAAAAAGATGTATGCTCAGTGTTTAATAGAGAACCCTCTTCGTCATCTTCCTTCCCCAAAACGAAATCCCGCCGCCATTCCTGGCCGGCAGCAAAGAGCCTTTAGAAGACAGTTACTCAACTAAATATGAGCGATATATCGCGCAATTAAAGTTCCTTATCTGCCAATCTGAGTTGCTGCCGTGAATCAGTTTCTTTTGTCAGCAACGGTCTCACTTCAAATTTCGTACTACGTTACGGGGCCGTATCGGAAATAAACATTATTTTATAATCAGGAGCCCTGCCAATTATGAACTGATAAATTGGTCTCCAATGGCAGTTTATTTTGTTATTATGAGTGACTGTTTCTAGAATTGAACGATTAATAAGCTTTCTCCGATTGACAGAATTTAGCAACTTTTTTTTCCCTCTAAAGTAGATTTTCATGCTTATTTGAGCGTATGCTAAGCTCTTTTCTTGGGGAGTGCGAGTTAAAAACATCCCGGTACATCTGCAATCGCAGAATCCTTCTTCCTCCATAATTTTTGCCCTTGCGATGCAGCAGCAATATGGGCCAGTATCTTCTCCGTCGGTCTCCTGTAGTTCGCCATTGAGACCTTCACAGCCAGCCACCGCTTGAGCCCTACGTCGCAGACAGACCCGACTGATGACAAATTACGCCGCATTTTCCCTCCTCGCATGCACGCAGCCCGAGCTCAGAACCCGCCACTTTGTTCGCTGGCTCTCGGTAGCGTCGCCCGCAGCGCCACCGGCCGGAGCGCTAATCCATTCGTAGACAAGGAACGACGCTTTGCTCAGCGGCGCCCGCTCAGCTCGCAGTGGCCATTTTTACACGCCAGGAGCCATTTGCGGTTCGGCAGAACGTGGTGCAGGCGCGATCCATGCATTATTCCACAGTCTTGCGCACGCGATGCTCGCTTCTCGGAGGCATTGTGCACGCAGCCGGAGGCGAACGTAGTGACGCGCAGGAAAGGAAAGGCTTAGCGCGATAGCAGGCGGCTGCGGCCGGCCAAGGCTACGCGGGGCTTCCGGTGCCAAGCCCCTCTTTGCCAATAAACACCGGCCTCATTAACCTCGATTAGCGGCGACATTGGATCCTCCCAGAGCGCAGCAGGAAAGCTGGTCTTGGTTTCCCGGGAAACGCCGGCGGAACTGCGCCAGGAAGACGTGCTTTTGTCTCGCTGCCTCCTCGGCCTTCCTCACGTGGCCTCGAAGTTCTGGCTTCATTTGCGAAAAACTTCTTTGCGATTGAAGACTTCGCCAGAGTTGGGCGACGTGTCAACAAAAGAGGAACGTCTTTGGGAACAAGTGAAAGGTAACCCTTGAGGAAATGAGGATTCAAGCGGAAAGGACCAGCATGAAGACACACACGCACGCGCACACGCACAACGGAAAGAGTTGCATCGAAAGGAGATGAGTCTTCAACATCTCATCTAAGGATCAGCACACAAAAAAAAAAATTCAGCCGTTAGACAGTTGGCAGAGAAATTTTTGTCCGCACTACGTTTTGCGCATGGTCCCTTCAGAGGAAATCGAAAAGAAAATATTCACTCACGAAGTGCCTCAATAAGTTGTGAAAAAGAAAATAAAGTAGCATGACAGAACGGAGGTAAAGCGCAGATTACTAGCAAATCCTTGGAAGGTGCGGCCCAATCTGTCAACGGAAGCTCACTTGCTTTGTTTTGTTTTTTTGTAGTGTCTGCTCCTGCCATCACTTTAGGTTAGACTTGAGGCTGCTGTGCTCGTTGTTTTGCCGTTCACTTCTCCGTCTTTCATCTGGGGAAATTTCTGGAGCCTATCCTTAGCGCCGAAAGGTAACCATATGCTGAAATTTTTGAAACTGTTTTAGCGTGAAGGACTCAACTTTTCAGCAGTGCAGACAGTTGTATAATATCATTCACGTATTTCAAGAGCATGTCCATGTGACCTGAGACACCGTAGTGCCTCACACGCAAGCGGACCAGTAAAAATAGCTAGAACATCGTGATTACAGGAATGTAGACCGCGTTAAAGCGCCAACATATGCTGATGAACGATAGTTATTCGAATGTGCAGTACCCGCGCATTTTTCTAAAAAGTATAGAGGATGATTACATTCAATTACTCTGCCAGCTGTAGCTCCTTAACGTACATGCCTCCAGTTGAAGTTCCCTCTCTGGATCTTGTAGAGAGTAATTGGGTTGATGATGATTGTCGAAGGATGCTTAACGTCTTGCAGATTCGAATTGCTCAATCACATTGCTAGAGGACACTTCTGGAGAAGTTAACTTTTGATAACAATCAATAACACAAAGGAAGATACAAGCAAGGAGAAACATATTTACACTTGAATGACTCGTAGTTCTACGTGACGAAACTAGCCCTCGGTCCTGCCGAAACAGCTGGTTTTAAACCCTATGTCCCCGTCCTCGGTAAGGAGAATAACCAATCAGGTAGCTGCACAAACATCTACGCAATAGATTATTGGGGAAAGGAAAACATCACCAATCAACAATTCGGAAAAGACAACACAACCAGTCAATGATTGGGGAAAGAAGGTAACTCATCGCGACAAACACGGTATACATATGTACACTTTCTACCATCACGATTTTGGAGAATTATGCTTTCCTGCTGCGAGCTTCGCGAACACTCACTTTTCCAACGTCCGGTTGACCCATGTTCAAGGAAAGTCACCTCAACCCATCTGTTCAGCATCGTCCCTCTTCGTGCCTGCAGTTAGCGTGGCAATATCATGTTGACCGTGCTTCAAGCTGTCAACGCACGTCGCTGCAGACATGGGACAAAAGCCACGCACTGTGACGCGGATCCGCCTCGCCGCAAGTACGTGCACAACAGGATGCGGCCTAATGAATCCGTCCCTGAAGGGAGTTTGACCTTTCCCGTAATCCTCCGCTATCCGGCGCCCCTTATCCCGCTGGGTAGCGAGGGTGACTTATCCCCTTCTCTGCAGTTGTGCGGAGGGCACAAGAGAACGAACGTAATGGGCATTCCACTAACGAGAACCGGATGCGGCAAAACAATGTACAGCACCGCGAACTTCACTCCTCCTAAGTGCATGCAATGAAACTGATTGGAAACAGTGACTCCGTTAAAATACAGCCAGTCATGCTTCCGTTCCGGTGATACGCCTATAAGAATAACGCTAGGCAGCGCTCAATTCATCCTATATAATAATCTCACGAATGCAGGATGCCAGGAAGCAGCAGCACTGGCCTGTTGGATTGAGTTTCTGATTCTGTACAAACGGATTATGGTGCAAAGCTGGACTTGTGGTGAACACGAAATTCTTATGAAAGTGTAAAATTTTCCCATAGTCCCGAAGCGTGGCGAAAAGTTGAGCAGCTTTCGATTCACTCGTTCACATTTTGAGAGGCAAAGTAGCTACTATCGTAGCGCGATTTTATCGCTTATTCCAGATGGCGGTGGTGACGGCGGAAGAAAAAGGGGTGGGGGGGGGGGGGGGGAAGAAAACATTTACTGCTGGCTCCAAGAGGCAACTGCCCACTAAGAATTTCCAAACCAGCCTTGCTACCGCGCCCCTCTTAGTCCGCGGACCCTCAGGGAACACCACGATGGCGACGCTGTCCAACGACCCATTCTATCTCCTCAGGCTGAGCAAAATGTTCATTGTTTGTGAGAAAAACTCGGGCACTGTAGAAAAACAACGGCACAGCCCGTGCACATGCGTGATGCAGTACGACGAAGTTTGGGCAGCCATGCCTGCAAGTAGGCAAAGTCAGTGCTCAGCCTGGGTAGGAGAATGCCTTTTTCTTGTGACAGACCCCGCATCTCGCAAGGAAGGCGCAGACTCGGTCGAAGGGAAGCAATGTGTTGTTCCACAAGCCGCTTTGCAAAATAATTCTTATTCTTGGAAAGCCCGAATCATGGTAGGCGTGGTCAAGTTTCTTGGCCGAGAGGTTCGGCTGCCATGTTACCAGCGACTCGAATGTGCGAGCGAAGCATTGGAAGTACTCCGTGAACCCTCTGTGATTGAGGTTTCTTAGCGAGATTAAAGATTAAGGGCTGCATTTGTCCAAGGGAGTTTGATGTTGGAGACGCACTGTAGTGTCTCTAAAACCTCGATCTGTCCGAGACTTGACATAACACTCTATACTTTGGCTGGTTCGAGCAAGTCGCCCATGATTCTGACAATTCTAAGATGGCGCCGCTGGTACGGGCGTGTTCAGAAAGATGCGCGAACAGTATTTTGAATATCTGTCATGTTAGGCGCTGCCTTGAACAGAAAGTGCTCTGACTTCACTTCGTCGTGAGTTGCTTAGTGTACGTTACACTTAGCACATGTTTGTATGTGCGAAAACTGTTAAAGGTTTGTGTTGATGCGGGGCGTGGGAGCCCCGTATGCGAGGAACCTCTCAACACAGTTGCTGGGTGGAGACTAGGAAAATTATGTGCAGTAGGGGGAGAGAGAGAGGAAGATTGTTAAAGAAAGCACTTCCTGTGATGTGGGAGCGCAGACGGTCACGGTATGGCGCCTGGTCAGAGGGAATCGGGAATGCGTCAGTCGACGAGGCTGTAGGGGTCGGGTGTAGTCCCTGCTAGTTTTCAGGGAAGCGGCCGACCCGTGCTAGTTTTTTGGAAGCGGCCGGCTTGTATGCACGAAGAAGGCAAGGGCAGCTGGAGCGACCTTGCGTCGAATGGTCAACGGACAAGACATCCCTTCTTCCTTAGATCTGGTCACCGTATCGGTCGGGTGGGCGCCGTTCACGCTGGGGTGTTAGCGCAGTTGCTTGCTGCTGCGTGGACCCTTTAGATTGGTCCCCGCAAGGGTGTGTCGCACGGCCGTCTAGACTGGCCGCAAGTTCTCCTTGTTCGAAGGGGGGCGCTGTAGGCAGGTTGAGCGTAGAGTTCCTGTATATGCTACCAAAGGTAGCAGACTTGCGCGTCTGTTTTCCCTTGCCGCTCCGAACGCCATTCGCCGAGAGGCGGTCACATGATTTTCGTGACGTCGTGTGTTCTACCCTCCGCGGAGAAGCTGACTTCACAGATGCAGCGCCGAGCGAGCTGTCAGCTCGACGCCTCATGTGTGCCCGCGCCGTCGGCTACATTCATTTGTTTTCCGTGCACACCTGTGGCGTCAGGTTTGGTGTTCTGAAGTGGTAGTGGCGGATGCACTCGTCAGCTATGACTGTGTGCAGTGCGCCAAACTGCAGCAATCGCACAGGGAAACGGCAAAGCGTTTTACGCAGTGCCATGTGGAAGGTCGGCGGCCGAAGTGCGTCGGCGCCTCAAGTGGCTCTTGAGAATGAACCTCTCCTGTTTGCGGCTTTGAAAGGCTTACAGTACTGATGAATAAATAAAAATTTCTAACATGTTTCACGATCTACCAGTGCCATCACAACCAACATTTGCCTGTTTCGACAGCGAGATCAGAATTGTATTGGTAAAAACATTTTTCATCTGTCGACATTTGTTTACCTTGAACAAATCACTAGTTTTTTTTCTAACTTACACACATTATCAAATAAGGAACAGGCAAAGAAAATCTTGTTTGTCTATATCTTTCACTTAGTGTCCTTTTATGGATACTAGTTTGAGCCTATACCTGTCCCTCGAAGCAGTATTTGCAGCATATCACTGCATTAAAATTCTACAGAATTTACAGTCTGCATCTGCAACTCTTTGGCCCTTCACTAGGGCAGGCTCTGCTTACTCTACTGCTGCTTCGAGCCTTCTGTAGTGATGGTTCGAGGTGAAATATAAGGGACAATGAATGTTCAAGAAGCCAATTCCATGCAAAGTTTTGCTACATTTCGATGCCAGTCTCACCTGCATAAACATTTAATTTGCCTATGCAGCCGCTGCGGTGGCTTAGTGGTTATAGCTCTCGGCTGCTGACCCGAATGACGCGGGTTCGATCCCGGCCGCGGCTGTCGAATTTCGATGGAGCCGAAATTCTAGAGGCCATGTACTGTTCCCTGTCATAGCCTGAGTCGCTTTGGGCAGTTAAACCCCCTAAACCATTTGTCTGCCTACGCTATAAAGTATTGTTCTTAGTAAAAATGCCCTTAAAAACCATCTAAAAAAGGATTAAGTGAGAGATGTGACGATAGGATAGGCAAAAATGGCATGTAAACAAGTGTCGCAAATCTTGATGCCGCGAATAGTTTCAGCTAGAAGACAGCTAATCAGCCTATAACCCTGGCTTTAAAAAAATCCAGGAGTCGCGAAATGTTTTGATACTGCGAACTAAGCCGAATCTACGAAGAAGGAGTACAAAAATGCAAAGCGGAACATTAAATTAGTTTTTCCGAGCAATAAGGATGAAGCAGGCACGAAAACCTACCACAGTAATCAACAACTATTGCAATTTAATAACTAAGGTGAAACGATAGTGCTTTTCGATAAAAAATGAGGAAAGTTAAATAAGATCTACGCGTAAGAGTACTTTCAAGGTCCTTTAAAGATCCGAACTATCACTACATTTAGCAACGGGGTACATTTTGTGAAATGTGTTGGGCAAGCAGTTGAGTGTTAATTTTTTCGTTATGTCAGACTCGCCTCGTTCAATGCATTCCCATTGCTTTAGTCTGCTTGCCTACAAGTTGCACAATTATTTTAATGTGGTTCTAGAGAGATGCGTTTTCGTATTTTCCGCGCACAACTCGTACAGAACACACGGATGTGCTAGTTGTGAAAAAAAGTAATTCATCGCTATACTCTTTTTGTTCTTAAGACGTGCACGCAGGAAGACAGGATGGGACAGACGCTGTCTCATCTGGAACGGAACTGCTTGTTCTTCCGAAATTACTAGTTCCAGAAAGAAAAAAAAACTCGCAGGCAGTTTCCAGTCTTTTTTCGTCAGTTTGCCATGATTACGATTTGCTGTTAACCTTTGCGATTTTTTTTTTCGTGCTGTATGCACACCCTGGGCAAATCACAGATTTGTTTTCAGCGTTACGTTTAGAAACTTGCCATCAAGTCAATCTATTTAAAGGAGAAAAAAAAAAAAGCCCAAGCGCCCTACACAGCGAGCTACGCAGCCCCTGTACGTACGAGAAGTGGCTTTCCCGCACAGCTTAGAACATGATGGCGGACCTTCGCGCAACTCTGCTCCCTGCGGGAGCATATACAGGAACTCTAGTTGAGCGCAGGCGAAGGTTCCGCTGGTAGCGTGATCACGTACGGAGCCGGTACGGTGTATTGTTGTTCACTTGCTGCTGGTCCGTTCGTCCCATTGTCTGGCGGTGGATCTTCCGCCGGGTAGGCTGCTGCGCCTGGCTTAATGCAATCAAGGTGCTTACGAACCATTCCGTTTTTAGGTTGAGAAGTTCGTCGCTCCCTTCAGTCCTCGCTGCTGCCTTGACGCACTTTTTGATGATAGGGCCAGGTCCAAAGCACGTTGAAAAGTGAAGTATTTCTCCGCGAACAGTCTCTGTTTGAGGTGCTCGTCGCGGATCCCGCAGACGAACCTGTCGCGAAGCATGACGTCCTTGGGCAACAAAAGGGGGGGGGGGGGGGGGGCGGTTCCTTACATCGGGTGTATGGCTTTCTGTCGGCGGCGTCGATGTTGCGGAAGTGGTCGTCAGCAATCCAAAGTTGCATTCGGCTGTCAAACTTCTGAGGGCTGCGACCTAGCTGCTGATCGATTCCCCCGGCAGTTATTTACGTCGCTGGAAAACGTGCCGGCTGTACAGCTCAGATGGTCTGGGATCAAAGTGCTTCTTGAGAAGTTTGGTTAGGTTTCCATAGATGGCCTCTCCGGGAGTCTTCGGTGCGACCAGCGCGCAGGCATTCTCGAAGGTGCCGGCTCCGCATAGCGTCAGGAGGAGCACGCGCTTTTTTGCTTCGTTGGAGACATCATTTGCCACGAAGTAGAAGGTGAGGCGCTGAATCCACGATTACCTATTTTTGCTGTTAAAAGGCTCGATACCACTGTGTAGTCCTCCAGTAGCCATCGGCGACACTTCGAACTGCGTACGTTCTACATAGTACTTCTCGTCGCGAGTGTTAAAAGGTTTGTGTTGATGCGGGGCGTGGGAGCCCCGTATGCGAGGAACCTCTCAACACAGTTGCTGGATGGAGACTGGGAAGATTTATTGCAGTTGGGAGAGAGAGAGAGAGAGAGAGGAGTGTGAAAGAAAGCACTTCTTGTGCTCTAGGAGTGCAGACGGTCACGGTATGGCGCCTAGTCAGAGGGAATCGGGAATGCGTCAGTCGACGGGGCTGTAGGGGTCGGGTGTCGTCGGAGGAGACGCCTGCTAGTTTTCATGGAAGCGGCCGGCTTGTATGCACGAAGAAGGCAAGGCCTGCTGGAGCGGCCTTGCGTTGCTTGATCAACGGACACAACAAAAACTAGGTGTCAATGAACTCTTTTTTTTTCCTGAGCCGAGAAAAATGCCTAAAGTCGCATGAATTTATCTAACAGTGTAATTTTAGCGGGAAGCCCGCTGTATCTCCGAATTTGGACACTACTGAGCAAAGTTCTTCAATAGAGACATATTTAAAGATGTGCAAGACCATGCTTTTACCTCGCCGAATTGTTATTACACTTCAGGTTGTGAAAATATACGTTTGGTCTGTCGCATGCGTAAGCCTTATCCTTTATTCTACTTTGAACTCGATGGAATGAAGACGAACACGGGAGTAAAGAATGTTTCCGGAGACCTACACTAAACTTGCGCATTGTGATTGATTTCAGTTAACTTTCGTCGCCTTTACTGAGCTATCGAAAATCGACCGGATAACTCCGGCGTTTTCACTCAACTGTTGCGCACCACCACCGTTTTTTTTTAGCATTATTTCAGTGCGATCCTAGCCATTATCACGCGGCGATGAACGTGGTACTTTATGGCGTGCAATAAGCTGCCCTTAACTAGTTGACTCATGAAACGATCCCCGTGGTGGTCTAACAAGATTGGTGGCCCTGATTGTAAGGAGGTGTTGTATACAATAATAGCGCTTGAGCTGGGAAGTGATTTCAGAATAATAAAGGAAGTAGTTTCAGCGTAGAGAACGCGATACTTAATTTAAGCCGGTTACTGACCTTGGAATGGCACAGTTCTTGCGCATTGTACGCAGAGTAAGAGAATCCGGGAGTGAAAATTTGTCCTGTGAGGAATTAGTACAATTCATTCGGGACCGTTCTTCCACACTACGTAAATTACGCTGCCTACTGTAAGATGCTTGAAAGTTTTTTGAGCACACTGACCTTAAGAGACAGGACAGACACATCCTTTTTTTTTTTTTTTTGAGGAAGAAGGAAGGCAGAGATGCTAGCGAAAATGGTGTCAAATCCATTCAGTTAAGCGCCCCGGGCGGAGCAGTTGCACACAGAACACAGTAAGACTAATCCCACCTCTACATAAACCCCACCACCAGAAGCTATTAGATCAGCTATATCCATGAAATATAAAAGGCTGCCATGTTTACACACACTGTTCGATACCTGTTCATTAACAATAAGGAGGCAGCATGCTGCACGCACTTTAATATGTTTTACTCTAGGACCAGGTGTGTCTGAGTACTGCTAGGCCTTTACAAATCACCGTCAAGTTGGGCCATTTTGAGGTACACAGCCTAAAGTCCTTTTGGGGAGTAGCATGAAATAGGGAGGGAGGGGGGAGGAATTGTGTACTATGGAGAGGGGCGTACGTTGATAGCGCTGGCAGGGATGTTGGGTGTAGTGAGATTGATTCATGAGGACAGTCCGAGCCCCTTCGTTGAAACTCAAATACAGCCTGACCGAACACGCCGGATCTCCGGGTTGAATGCAAATTGTGGTCATAGCTGTGCGATTAAGCAATTCAACGATGATCTCCATTTTTGACTCCTGTTTCCTGTCTGTGGTAACTCAGACAGATGTCCCAAGGCAGTGTCCCCATGCGGCAGATGCTCCCTGCCGGCAGAAGCCGCTTGTGGTAGTGCTGGCAACTACCAAGTACGCATTGATTTTTCATTTTTCCATCATAACCTGAGTCACTTTGGGGCCCTAAACCTCATAAAGCAAACCAACAAAGGTACAGACGGAATTCAAGAACGTAACCGGACTGCCACGCACTCGCAACGAGAGCCAGTGAACGGGCCCAAGAAAGTCAGACGTCGAGCATTTCGCGCAAACTCAGCAAACTCCTCCTAGTTCCAGGTCTGTGTTGCTGCCGAGTAGAATTATTCAAGTCTTCAGGTTATAGGTGGGTGCCTTTTGTCGCAGCAGTAGTACTGCTCCCTCGCTGATACGTTTTCTGTGGAAACAAAGGAAGGGAAAAAAAATTATGCGACAACATAGAAGCCTCGTTGGAGCGATAGTCGTCACATTTGCCACCTTCCAACCGCCCTCCTCTCTTCCCCTTTCCATTTTACCTCGACCATCTCAGCTTGTAGGGTAGAGCCGGCGAATTCCCTTTGGCCGAAGGCACGGTCGTCACCAGACCAAGTTCGTGTGTTTGAAACCCGCACCTGGCAACCATGGCAGGGGGCCGGTGGCGTACGGGAAAAGATCGGGATGAGCCATCTGGGTCTCATAAGCTCCACCGATCAATTCCAGCATAGACATCAACACCTTCGAAAGCAGTCGCATTGCCAACACATAATGGAGTTGGGTGTTCAGGTGTTTTTTGCTATGTATCATTCTTCTCCGCTCGGCGATCGTGTGCGTTTGGTTTCAGTTTGCGTTAAAAAAAAACCAAGCCTATCTTTAATGTTAACTGTAATCTAATTTTTCATTGATTTAGATATCCTGCAAGGAATGCCATTCAGCACGGAAAAGAAAACAGGACAGAAAAACAAAAAATGAATTACAGTTTTTAGTGCGCAGAATGCCACTGCGGTAAATGAATGCCGTGAAAGGAGACGCTGATGTTAAAGACGGGAGTGAAAGTACACATTCATTTTCCCTGTAATGTTCGAGGCTTCCCACAGTTTGGTTTCGCCGCATTACAAATAACGAAAGCTCGAACTAAAAAAAAAAAAGAAAGCAATAAAGATGAAGGGACAGTGAACTCCAAATGTCAGAAGCGAGTATACATTCCTTGAAAGAAAAAAAAAATGTTACAGGTGACCTTTGCGCTTCCGAAAGGAGCACGTGTGGGCTCTAGTGGTCGCGTTTGCGCTTGGACTCGTATTTAAAGCGCAGACTCGGCTCTTCCATTGAAAAACATGACTTTGCAGCGCAGCCACGATGCCCGCTGTAAGGTAATCTGCAATACTTTATATAGGAGCAAGATTTCGCGAACTTATGAAACCGGAATGCTAATGTACGCTGCAATACATTTCCTTTTCGTGTATTTTTGGCAACAAACGACGAGCCTTATTTCCTTTGAAATTAATATTCGCTGAAACTTACGTAATTATAATTAATACGGTTCGCTTTTCACCTTTACTGTTATGAATATTCATTATTGCTGACCTTGTTTGTTTTTCTTGCCTGCTTTTAAGTAGTTCCTAGAGCTTTTCTGGGTGTTCATATTGTGTGTGTATTTGAATTTTAAGTTTTATTCACTTCAGTCTGGCTCTAAATTTTTTTTAGTCTATGCCGTTTTATTGACTTTTTTTCTGCGTTTGCGTAACGTTTTCTATATTAGATTTATTATAACTTCTAAACCCCAAGTTTCTTCTTGTTGTTAAGTATACACTACATTATTTTTTTTTACTTTTCCGCCGTTCTCTCGTACGAAAATATTGACGTAACGTGTTGTTTGCTTGTTGACGTACTGCATGCTTATTTACAAGTAACACGAGGCACCGGTACAGTAATTGAGTCTGGAACCTCTTCTGTATAGCCAGTTTTTGTAACCACTCATGAATAAATTCAAACTGACTTAAAAAAAAACGGCGCAAATGAAATTACGAAAGTGACGCCGACAGAGACAGAGTAAAAAGAGTACTGGCTTTCGACAGTTTTTTCTGCTGAAGATGCCACGCGTATGTGCAAATACGAAGCACCACCAGGAAAGAAAAAGGAGGAAAAAAGAAAGCGGAAAGAGAGAAAAACCATCAGCATGAATGGCACACGATGTTACCAGCAAGGTCCTAATGCTAAGCTTGCCCTGATTGCTGCCATTCGTATTTTTTTCGTGCTCTTTTGGTCTGGTGTTTCTGCACCTGCCTCTCTGCCTATGTATACGCGTCCTCAAGACACCGGCACGCATTCGACACCCTCGTCGCAAGTGACAAAACGATTTTGGCGTCGAATCGGGAACGATTTGTTCTCTTTGATAATGCACGGGTTTCTTTTCTTGCAAAGAATTGATAGTTTTAGCGGAATCGGGAATACGACATGAACACCTACGCGTTTTCCTGTCTTCTTCACGATGTGGGAAGCCTGGTGGATGTACGGAATTAAAGTTGCTTTCTTGCGTACATTCGGACCTGTAAAACCTTCGCTTTAGCGCCGTTACATAACTTACAATGAGTCGAATAGCCCCGCAAGCAACCACTTTCCAAAAGTTTTGCAGGTTTTTCTTACAATGTGTAAGAAACGAGATAAAATGATGACGATTAGAGTAGACGTTTCCTTAAGAAGGTCACACTGTACGGTATTTTTTCCGCGGCAAGAATAAGAAACAAAGCTCAGTAGTGACAAAAATAGTGAAGCCTTAGGGGCTGCGTTATGGTTGCGCACTGTCTTTCAAACTTATACAGGGTGTCCACTCTAACTTTAGCCAAGGGTTAAAAATAAAATATTTGAGGTAGGCTAGGGAAACCACTTACTTACATCTACCGATCGGCTTGCGCATCACAGGCATTTTTTTGTTTTGCAATTAATTAAATAGCAATTAAGATAATTTTTCTAAATGCGTAAATATTGACTTTAAACAGGAAATGTGAATAGAAAAGTTGGAGAGCAGCTTCAGAAACCCCCATTCCATTTATTTGCGATAAAGAAAACCTCAAGTGTATCTTTTTTCCGAGCTCCAAAGAAAGCCCGCGAAATTAAAAAAAAATCAGCCACGATTGTGCGGCCCTGAACCGTGGCTTGAGTGAACGAAATCAGCTGCTGGCAAGGCGGGACGACCTCAATGCCACGGCAGGGCGATATGTCAGCGGTGGTTAAGGCGCCCGCGCGAGGTAGTCTGCAAGCGTGACGGTGCAAGTTACAGCGAGCGCGCCGGGCATTGTGAGCTATGGCAAATTCGACGAGTTTTATTCGCCACTGAGAGGCAAAAAAAGATAGGCAAATATTTTACTTATCCTCTTTTGCCTCTTAGTGGCGAATAAAACTCGTCGCATTTCTGTTTGTCACCTTTGGCTATGCCATAGCTCACAATGCCCGGCGCGTTCGCTGCAACTTGCGCCGTCACGCTTGAAGACTTTAATTAATTAATTAATGGCAAAACAAAATATTGTCTATGATGCGCAAGTCGGTTGGTAGATGTATGCAAGTGGTTTCCCTGGCCCACCTCAAATGTTTTATTTTTTAACCCTTGGCTAAAGTTAGCCCGGACACCCTGTATAATATGCTGGTAGCAGCGCCGTCACATCGTTGCTTCATTTCCACTTAATCATTTGATTCCGGTTGCAAAGGCCGAACGTCACATTGCGAAGAAAACACAAGAGAATCGGCATAGCGTTACCTCAGGAGCGATGCATGGCACCAATGGCAGTGGCAAGTGAGGATTGCATAATGTTTGAAATGACCGGCTGATAGGAGAAGATTGATCAAATTTTTTTATAAAGCTTTTAGAATATAAAGAGCAAGGCGAAGTCGTAGACGTCAATATCCTGTATGATCAGGAGACAACGTCGGCGCGATGAAACCCTTTCGTGGAAGACGCGTGGAGGAGTGCGATGAAATGGCCGGTTTTCAGCTTAGTGCATGAGATACAGAAACGCGTTCAAACTGCAGTTAGAACCCTAGACATTGGCGGCCTTTCTACAGCACTGAAATGATAAATACGTGTGCTAAAATGACGTAGGGTGGTATGGAGTACTCGGGGAATAGAACTGCCGAAGATCATGCGCTTGCTTCAGTGAATAGCTAAAAGAGCAGCCTTCCCGGGAAATTACTCCCGTACGCACACGGTCATTCGTTATATGCATTGCCGAATTACGACAAACCGCCTACGTGAGAACAAACAAGCGTGTGCAATGGCAAAAATGAAGACGCAAGAAAATAAGGGCTTTCGTTTCCTTGAATATTAATTTTTTTTTCTATACAAAAGCGCTACTGTTTCACGCCTACAAAAATGATCGAATAAGAAACCTCACATTCTTTTGGTGCCTAGCCAACATCACTGAGGCGCTTGAATACTCCTCCGTATGATTGCGAAGCGGTTATATGAGGGCAACTGCTCCAGCATGCGTTTTCGCAATCCAGTTGCTCCGTTTCTGCGAAGTTGTAGGCTCACAAGTTATTTAAGCTAACGAAAATCCTCCAGCCAGAATGCGTTAGCTTCCACCAACCGAAAGACTTCTGGACATTGAACTGTATTTATGGATCGTTCCTGAATATCAGTTAACGGTTTTCAACGTTTCAACACGTTTTTCACCGGGCAGGCGCCTACAGGCTATCTGTGCGCGTATTTTGTTTACATACTTGTACAAACATTCCCAACGAGAACGAGACTATTGGCTGCTTTACCCAAAGGTCTTAAAAGCTCCTCGCACGGCTAAGCGCCAATTCATCCGTTTCATTAGACCACCGTTATTCAAGTGTGCTCCCTTTTACTTGCAAAAGCAATTACTTGCAGAGGTTTCAACTAGAAGGCATGGCCTTGCGCTGTGTCTTTGGCCTTTTGGGCAGTGAGTGCAGGCACCCCTCCTCGGCGCTTGGGAGGGGACATGGCGCTGGCGGGAAGGCTTAGGCAGGGGACGGGATTTTGCTGGTGGGCCGACGGCCCTCGCAAACTGTTTGGGCACGCCACTAAATTTACTTCTGTCACATCACACTGCGCGTTTAACTTTTCTGCTCTCGCCAAGCGCAAAGTGTCTTGTGAGCGCATCGAGCCCAAGATGCCATATGGACGTTCTTTGCAGCGCCCTTCCTGAGATCGCGTCCGTACGAGTACCTAAGCGTCACTGCTTTTTCATAGACGCCAGAGAACTTATGAGACGGGAAAAACGGGAAGGCTTCATCGACGTAATTGGAAGCATAAACTTGTTCCCATTCAAGCAAAACTTAGCTGCTCCTCTGTAGAAGGAGCAACCTGAGCTCCATAAGTTTCTGTTCATTGTTTCACCGATTTCTTTGAAGAGGCATTCGTACTGCGTAGTGCTCAGGGATGCTTTGCCCCTTTCGTGTTCTCTGCACAACTTTATAGTGTGTCATAAGTGACCAGAAGGACCGGTTAATTTGGGGAATCTTTTCTGGAGATGCGCGACTCAGGATACGGTTGACTCACGTAACTCTATAATCTTATAGTAGAATTTAGTTGCCTGATGACCGTGATCAATATACTAGCTACTCTTAGCGATATGATACTAATGAAACTTATAACCGGTATTGTGTTTTTAGCGTCTTTGTCGAGTGATTCCTGTGCCCTGTGACTTTATACTAGGCGAGATATTTACTGGTAGGTTAAACTTGTAAGGCGCAAAGGCATTCTACCAAAATTCTTGAAAATTGCAGATGTGTGTCTTGTCATCTTAGTTCAGCGCCACGGTTATAGATCCTGTGCTTTCAGACCTGTTCTATGTGATTTCCCGCAGAGGACCAAAAAAAAAAAAGGCTACAAACAAAAAATACCTATCTCGAAAGTTTACCAAGGCCATTTTCGTTAAAAGGGACTAGGGCATACAGAGAATAAATATTCCTCATTAAAGACTCCGAGTTTACGGTACAATCATCGCCACTTTTCATCGCTCAAGCGCGTGGCGTATATTAAGCAAATCGAGGCGGCACTTGCATGCACTCTGAACAAAGAAAGAAAAAAAAGGAGCGCAATCTGCGTTTTCTTCCTGGTGTCGCAACGCTGGAATTACAATGAGACGAGAACGACGACGATTGGTGCAGCTCATAGCTGAAAGCGGCAGCTGCGAAGGCGGGCGTCCGCCGAGTGGCTCGATCACGCCACGCCGGCTGCAATCTGGGTCCCTTAATGCGAATGAAACCCAGCGATCGAATACCGTCACGGCATTGTGCATCTCGATGCGTCTCTGCACGCAGTCGACGTGGCCCGTTCGACAGTGCTTCGGCAAATGCGCTCGCGCTGCACCCTGTGGGTGCTTTTTCAAGCAAAGCTTGACAGCAGCGGAACAGCGGCGGCTCGAGCTCGCGTACGCTGTCTCAATTTTACGACATCATCGACGATGCTCTCCTCATAGGTGCTTCGGCTGCCTCTCTTCAGGGCGCAAGCCGTGGTAGGGGGAGGTAGAGGCGGCAGCGGTCTCTGCACCCGTGTATGTCCCCCATTCCTAGAAATCGTCCCTCTAGGCATTATCCAGAGGCAGGACGTCTAAGAGAAGCACCAGCACGCGAAGGAGGGAACGGATCGCGCACGTCGGTGTCGCCGCGAAGCGAGCGCAGCTAGAGACAGAGAAATGATGTTGAGACAGGCCGGGCAATAAGAGTTGTAAGCTGGGCTCGCGGGAATAAAGACAAACGCGCGGCCCTCGACTGCTGGCATGGCCGGGTAAGAGGGAAGAAAGGAAGAGGAGAACAGAAAGGGAAAAAGAAAGGGCACAGCTCGCGAAGCAGACCATTCTACCCAGTGGTAGAATTAAGAAACAACAGGGCGTGGGAGATGAAAAACTAAATGCTAGGAAGGTGGAGGGGGTAGTGGGCGAAGAAGAAGGACTAGCGCGTACCCGTGCGCGTACGGCTCCTGCTGCAGCACCGCGCGCGTGCGTAGTGGCGCGCGCAATTTTATGCATGGCCTCATTTAATTAAAGATTTTTCTTCTCCCAGCGTGCTGTTTACCGCCGCCTCTTCTCGCCGGCAGCCGGTGCGCCTTGCGTCTGGCCAGCCGAGCGGAACGCAGAGAGCGTCGGCGGCAGCAGAGGCAGCGCTCGCTCGTTTGCTCTCGCGCCGTCGCCGTCGCGCGAGGAAAGGCTCCGTGCGCGCCGCGTGGGTCGCACGAGCGCCAGGCACGTCGCCCTCTCCCCTTCGAACGGCGTGGCACGAGGAGAAAGGGAAGAGGAGGAGGCGGGAAGCAGGACGCTGGAGACAATCCCCCCCCCCCCCCCCCGCAAGTCGTGAGCAGCAGCTGCCGCCGCTAATCCAAGAGCCGGGCTCCCTCTTGAGCAACTAAGAATCTTTTTATGAAGGGCTGTACTTTAAAATCAGATAAAAACGTAACTCGGAGGAAACCTCAGGTGCAGCTCATGTGGGTGCGCTGTATTCAGTGAGCACGCATGTTGCTAATGTGTCGCAGCATAACGCGGAACGCTACCGTGGCTTTCAAGATGAAAGAACCAGTGGTCGAGTCCAATGTGGCAGAGTACGTGATATACCCACGGCTTAATAGTCTTCTGGACATTCCTTAAATGCTGCCAACAATGAACCAATGAGGCGCTTTCGTCAGCTTCATGTTTGATGTAATGTGTTGCCTTTCAGAATTTTTTTTTTTAGTGCGATCATAATACGGATACTGGGATCCCGAACAACGAACGCGCCCGAATGCAGTTTTCTCTAAGGTAAAATAATTGGTATTTACCACTTATTCCTTTGTTTCACCAGCCAGTGAAACCATTTCAGATTCAATATTATATAACTGTATGTGCATCTGCTGTTCTAAAAAATATTGCAAACACACGAATTCTCACTTGACTTGAGTGGCAGCGCAGGGACGTGATAGGACACATGAGTAAGATGCGCGACTTCTCAGCATTATGAAATCGCCTCTTGACGCAAACCGAACGGCACTTTCTGAGTTCATTTCAATGCCGTACAGTTTCAGGCGCTACTAAAGCAGCGCACCGCGCAAGAAAAGAGAATTCACAACAAAGACAACCAAGACACGGCAGGAAACAAAGGCGGGCCTATAAAGGATGAAGTGTTGCAGCGACCCCGCCTCCTTTCGTTATAGGCGTGGGCCGCCTACGACAGGAGAGGATATTAGAGACCACGGCGCGAAGAGGACGCTGAAAACTCCCGAATGGTGGCATCGAAACAAACTACAAACACGCGTAGGAGGCTCTGCGGGGGAGGGAACTTCCGCGGCATCGTCGCTCATGGAGAGGGGGGGGACACTCCTGAGATGGAAGTGGGCGATGGGAGAGAAAAGGTTGCTGCTTCTTCGAGGCTCTCGCGTGGAGGTGAGAAATTATGGCCCTAGTGAGACGCCATAAATTAGCGCGCCCCTCCTTCCTCCTCGTGATAGAGCGTGCCAGGTGGCGCGGGTCCAGCGAAGCCTCAGCAGCTCACCGGCGCGGGTTCCGAATTAACGCCGTTTAGCGGCTGTCGAGGACACGGCCGTCGCTAATTCCCGTTATTAAAACTGTTTTACGTCCGAAGGAGCGGCGGCAGTGTGCTTCGCGGCGAAGACATTCGCAGCGAACCACGATGGCGCCGGCTGTGACCCCCCCCCCCCCCCCCCCCCCCCCCTTGCCCGTCATCTAAGCAGTGCTTGCGATCAGGCTGTATTAAACCGACGCAGCAGCGGCGAGTTCTGGCTTGAGCACTGATGCATGATTTCATTATCGTAATCATCAGAACTATCAGCCCGGGCAAGCGGCTTCTCCAGCAAACATTCAATCACTCCTCTTTGTTGCGCCATTCACGGTCATCTCATCCCGGCAAAGAACCTCATATCTTCATTTCAAAAGAAATTACGGCGCCCTCTGCTACACTTCTGTACCCTTTGCATACGAGAAACATCTCCTCCTCCTGGCGCCAGTGCAAGTGCATCCTAACCCTTAGGAGGCGGAGCCTATCCCATTCACCTGTGGGCACATACTCCAATACCACCGACTCTCCCGCACAAAATGCTCACTACCTCCGAAAAAATTTGCGAGGACACTTTGGCAACTAAAGTGTTGCAAGGCGAAAGCCGAGGACACTATGATGTGACGACTTCCGGTGGATGCGACGTCACACCGTTCCCGTGGCTATAGCGACGTCCGTACTATTTTGAAGCAATTGCGACATTTTTGCCTATAATTAATTAACTAATTAATCTACAGTCATCAAACTTGGCTTCTAGGTTCATTTTTTCCTCCTTTATCTGAAGCAACCTATGGTTTACTTCTACCTTTTTAATTTTCCGAGTTAAACGCGTGCAACACGCTTTGTTAACGAACGACAGTATGAGCCATTAAAGGCTTTCGCCTTAAAAACTTTGACGAGAGGAGACGGCCACCTGGCGCCAAATGCAGACTAACATTTTGCCCCATCGTGCGTTTAGGCACACATTTTGCCTGCACGCTAGCCCGCAAATGCCCTTTTTGTGGAGCACATCCAACCCAATATCATTCCTCATGGGAATGCCCCAATCCTCCCTCAGTACCTCCATACACCACCGTTCCCCGACCCAGTGGAGACCCGTCAGGATGAGCTGCGTGACCTGATAGCCCGGAACACACAGACTGCTATGGCAAGTAGGGCCCCGGACTAAGGGCCTCACCTTCTGGGGGCCTCCCTACAACATTTGCTCACACTAAAATTTGTTTCTCTTTTTCTAAGACTCCATAATTAAGAGATGCACGAAGTGCACTCTAGGGCTCCCCATAACTACTTCTAACGACTTTCTAGAGAAAATGGGGTTGCATAATGAGTGGAAAGAGCTGGCTGAGGCGGTCAGGATATCCCAGAGAGAGCGACTCGCAGGAACGACGGCGGCTAAACAAATCCTCGACTGGGTCAGCCTGCTAGCGCCCGGGGAAGGCGAAAGTGTCCGGGAAAGCATCTATACGTCTCGCCCATACCGAAGAACATGCACCCCGTACACAACGAGGGGAGGAGGAAAAGCACAGCTAAGCACCTCGCTAACAAATTGGACAAACTCCCGCCGGGATCGGTCGCATACACCGATGCAGCGATCGGGAAAGAAGGCGACGTAACCTCAGTCGCCCTATTAGACACCGGGATTGCCATAGGAATCGAAAGAAACCGTCATCTACCGCCGGTAGAGGCGGAGGAGATTGCAATAGTCATTGCCATTGCACGACCAGGCGTGAAACACGTCGTCAGCGATAGCAAAGCGGCGGTTAGGAAATTTAGCAAGGGTAGAGTCAGCAATCGTGCTGCCAAAATTCTGAACGAGTCGTCTCTCGCCGAAAGCGTGACTATAATCTGGACCCCAGCACACGCCGGTCTCGCCGGCAACGAGGCTGCCCACATGCTCGCCCGCTCCTCGCTACATCGGGGTACTGCGGACACCTCCACAACATCATCTAAAATCAAAGAAAGTATTGGTACGTTTAGGGATGTAACCGAAAATCTGAAGAAAGACCGGAGTATATATCCGCCACTGGATAGATCCCTGAGTAAAAAGGAGTCGTACGACTGGAGAAGACTCCAAGCTCGAAATTTCTTCTCGCCCCTGTGGAGGAGTTCGACGGATGCCAGAGGGCGGAAGAAGGACGGTGCAGAAACCGAAATTTGTAAATTTTGCGGCCACGTGGCAACATTAGATCACACAATTTGGAGATGCGTTCGTGCCCCAGGGCGCAACGCGATTAAAACTAGCGATGAATGGGAGACCACGCTGAGAAGCTCCGAAGAGAAAACTCAGCGCTTCGCCGTCCGCCTGGCGTCCGAGGCTGAATACCTCTTCTCCTAGACGGGATCGGATGTCCTCCGGCCGCGGTGCGACAGACTGCCTTCCCCGGACCCCTGCGTGCGGACCCAGAGGTGGCTACTGCGCCATGATGATGATGATGATGATGTCCTCAGGCTTAATGGCACATACCCACGGCGGGGGATTGGCCAGTGTCCATAGCGGATAGAAATGCACTCATACACAAGGAATGGAGTATTTTTTAAATTTTGGGACGAAGAGCTAGAATTTGTACAAAACAAAAAATACGGAGAAGGAAAGTTTTGAATTCACATTCTAACAGAGGAATCTACCAGATAAAATTATATAATCGTGAATATAAACGCACACTGGTTTCAGGGCATATCCCTTGGCGCTTGCCCCGAAGGATAGGAGAATCGGAACAGATAGAGGAAGCCCGAGCCGAGCGAGAGGAATCTCCAAGTAAATTCTACGGAGAGCAACGAGCCGCCGGCAGGAGAGGAAAAAATGTTCTATAGACTCATTTTCGCCACAAGACTCACAAAGGTTGGATATCGAAAACCCCGATCGCCATTAATAAAGATTCAGCCGCGGTATCCTGCAGCGCAAAAGGGTCATGGACACCTCACATTGCCTCGAACTGCACATATTCGGCGGAAATAAATGTCCTTCCTCCTCCTCCTCATCATTAAAGAGCGCGAGGAAGACGAAGACACAAGAAGAATCAAGACGACATTACAAGCGCTTGCGTCGTTTGTTTCGTCTGTCGTCGTCTTTAATTATGAATACCTTAAAACTTGCCCAACCTGTCAGTTTAATCTCTCTAAGAGACCAGCACTTGGATATTCCCTCTATTACGTTTCCTGAACAACAACGTTTCGTCCTCGTAATTTGTTTAAAAATGACGCCATTATCGCAGACGAGCAAAAAAAGGAGAAAAAGGTCTGGCTTCATTCCCCGCACTAGCCAGCTCTCTATTCTGCTCAGCGCATCTGAAACGCAACTAGTAATCACTTCAGAAGAAGCGCGGCCGAATGACTACTCTGTGCCGCGCTCGTGCAAATTGTCCTTTATGGGAAACACACACATTAGCATCAACAGTTCGCGTAGACTCTCCGCATCGCATGTGGCGGAGGTTGATCCTTCGTTGTGCACGCTTGCCAACACTGAACTACCGTTGGAGTTAATAGCTCAACTCTGTGAATTTCGTGTCGACATTTTGACTCAGAAGCTCCCTGCCGCCACCCGTTCAGGCCTGCTCTATGCTTGTGCCTGGAATCGCGTAAGATTCTACATTGTATCGCTTTCGCAGTGCCTGGGTATGCGCGGTGCAGGCATACTGCTGGCGTGTGGCAGATATGTATATCTGCATGCAGAGCTGCTTGTTTCTTCCTCAAAACTGAAATTTTATACAGTGTGATAACAAGGACGACAGCGTAAATGCCGTCACGTCAATACTGCGATTTTGCACGGTTTCTATCTAATGCGCTTCTACTATTCAATGCACTAGAAGAGCAGAGTGAGCCAGACCTCGTTGGTGGAAGGTAGAGCCCAAGCGAACATGCACAATTTTATTTGCAATGATTAACCTACTACGCTATAATAGTTTAGTGGCAGCGACAAAATATTGCTTTCTGTAGTATAAACGTTGCCATCGGAAGTCATATCTACTTTCACAGCTAATCGCGGAGTTTGCGTCGACTTGTTAGGTGTGAAAGCAGTATATATCGCCAGTAAAAAAAAAAAAAAAGAAGTAAGAAATAGTGAACTTAGCATCTTTTTTTCTTCTTGCTCGTCTTTCTTGGCGCGAGCCAGCTCAAGTTCATACTCTTGGTGCCTTAGCGTACGAAAGACAGCACGCATCTGAAATCCTGAAATTTAGAACTTAGTCGTATGCATAAGGATGAGAACACACGCATAACACACGCATAAGGATGAGAGCGCAGAAACTCACAAGATGCAGTGCTTGCTGACTTGTTTCTCAGCCGCGTATTGTATTTCGGCCGTTTCGTATTTTCCAAGCTTACGAGCATCTGCATGCTTTCTGAAGAGAGCAGACACAAATGGAAAATTTTGCCCATGAGTGCATTAAAAAAGGAAGTCTTACTGCCCATTTGGTAACTGCACACAGCTTGGCATACTGTAGGTTACTGAACTTACTGCAGATATCAACGTCAATTTTACTTTTTTATTTCTGCCCTAAACCATTTCCTCGCTGCTACCGTTCATAGTGGGCGCGACTTGCATCGAGAGCAGGCTAGCGCGGGTAGGCTTATATCATCGTCGGTTAGTCGGCCACACTCGCTGTCCTCAGGTCGGAAGCTGTATTTCGCGACTCAGCGAAAAGTCAGTGATGCATTTCGACCTTAACTAAAGCGTCCAGCCTCTGGGTTTATATTAAGGCTCAGCGGATACCCACAGCCCGTAGCCGAGCAAGCGTTCTTTTTCATATGCTCCAGTTGTGGCCTCAAATCAAGTTTTAACGCGACAGCGTTAAAGCTCCCGTTGTACAGAAACTCCGACGCCATCAGCGTCGTCGACGTTGTCGACGTCATCACCGTCGTCAGCGTCGTCGAAGTAGTCGGTGTCGTCGGCGTCGTCGGCATTGTGAGCAAAAAATTCCCGGAGAAGAAACCAGCTGCTCCGTCTAGGTCATGTGATCTTGTGGTGCCATCACAACCTGCTCACCGCATTGTTTACAAACTGACAACAGTAGCAGGTGCCAGTTAAATTAATTATTGGTCGCTCGGGAAGAGCAACTGGGTCGCACAAGCCCCACTGGTAGTAGCACTTGCCATCGCAGGGCAGTGGCGCATCACTTAACCGCTGCACCAGTGCGCCAGAAGTGGTATAATGACTCCCATGGATCTATAAATGTTAAGTAGAGAATGACCAATTCGGCATATATGGGCAACATGCTGGGGTCGCACTCTGTAAAGGCTACGAGCACGATCTGAAGTCTCGTTCAGGATATTTAGTGATTGTTCATGTCGAATGCACGGAGCGAAATAAATAAGTAGGCAACCATACCTTCGTTCTATGCTCTTGTGCTCGCTTGTTTCGCGTAGCGCAGTCAAGGTCATGAAGACGAGGCAGCGGCTTCCAGAATGCGTTTACTAGGCAGTTATGAAAGTATCGAAGCAGGTGGTTTATGCTCGTGTCTTTTGTCGCATTGTCTAGGAGAAGACTCTACGAGTATCGAGTGCTCCGTATAGATAGTTGGCTCAATCAATAAGCATTGTACGCTGAAGTGGAACTGACAGCCTGTCCGTTCGCACATCTTTTAGACGACGCGAAATCTTCCACTTCTCATGGCCTCGATACTTTGTACAGCACTCGTGGTCGCGTGTTTCAGAGTTCCACTCCATCTCACCGATTGCCGTCACTGGACCAATAGGGCTTGGAAGATCTGCCAGGGGCCACAGTAAACGTCTGGACTTCTATCTGTTTTTAGTTTTTGTGACAGGCAAGTCCTGCTGGCTTCTGGCGGCCATTAGAACTGTTTCTTCTCGTCTTCCTCTGATTCTGCGCAAGAATCGGGGCACCGCACCTCTTCTCGGGCGAAGAGGGAAAGAGGGGGTGGAAGGGGGCCTGCGCCTCTGCGACTTCACGCGCGGACGCCTTTAACGAATCGCGCCTTGTGGACTCAGCGAGCTGAGCGGCGCGCCCCCGGCCTTCCTTCCGAGGCGGCTCTTCCTCTTGCACGGGTCCCGCTCAAGTGGTCTTCTCTCCTTTGTTGACCTACGGCTGCAGCCTCGGGCGCGGTGACGCCCCTGTTTGCTTTTGTCCCGAGAGCTCCTTCCCCGCCAACGGCGGCGGCGGCAGCAGCAGCAGCCGCGCCGCTTGCCGTGGTTCTCGTTGCCTCTTCGTTCTCGCGGATCTCCCGAGAGCCCGCTGGCCGCCTTTCTTTACGGTGCCGTGCTTCTTAACGCCTGACAGGGTGCTGTTGCCAGCCTCCGAGCCGCACCTTTTTGTCGAGACCCGGGGACCTCAACGAGCGGCTCTCTCCCTGCGCGAGACAAAAGCGAGGAGGAGGGGAGGGGGGGGGGGGGGGGGGCGATTTCCAGAGCTCGTCACGGATCGCTGGGCTCTGTCCTCTTTTCTCCCTTCTTTCCCCCAGTGCTCCCCGGCCGCTCTTCCTGCATCCCCACAGGCTGCAGGAATTAAAAGAGGACTCGTGCTGCAGACCGCGACATGTCGCAAACCGCTGGCACTCGGATGCGTAGGCCGGTCTTTGAGATGGGCGTGCCAGGGCGGTTCACGTAGGGTCCAGCAGTTCTCAGTCGAAATACTGCCCTGCAAGTAAAGTTGCGAGTAGCCCTGACTGAAACGAAGCGTGGCCTTTTCCACTTTCCATGCAGCCCCGCTTAGTTAGTCATGTTGGGTTTTATTGCACCCAAGTGACTGCGGCAAACGCATAGATACGTTGAAATGTACAGTATCTACTCGATTCTAACGCGCTCCTTTATTTTTGGAGAAACTCGTCTAAGATTGGCTCGTGAGTTAGCCAGAAAAACAGTATTGTTATCGGCATCACAAAATGGTGGCTTGGTACTTCTTGCGCGTCGATATACTAATAGCTCGTTAATGCTACCACTGCTAATTCGGAAATTCGGTTAGTTTGAACAGCCGGCGCGGTCCCGGCCGGCGCATATGTGAATGTGGGGTGTTGACTCTCACTAATGTGTTCGCTACGCGTCTCGCGCCGGTTAATTCGAACAGCTATGCGAAAGGAGGCTGCGTCCAGGTAATACTGGCAAAACAAGCGAGGTCAAAATGGCTATACTCATGCATGAATTTCATGCTGCAGGCTCGCTCTCTTGCCCAAGTATCTCTGATGTGCGCGCAATTTAAAGCGTAACGAAAAACGAAAGGCTCCCGCCTCTGCGAACAGTCCGACAGCATAGTTTCGGTTTCACTTTCCTGAGCTTCGCGTCATGCCTTCGGCGACGGCGACTCATTGATGCATTAATTATTTATTCACCAATGGGGCTGGCACGAAGACATCGCTGCTATCGGTCGCGCATCAGCCAGCCAACCGAACACAGCTGCGTGCCGTTTAGTGCGCTGGTTCTCTAGCTCCCATCCGCGTGGTTCATCTAGTGCGCCGAAACTGCGCTCTCGTCGCGTGCCGTTAACTATTTGTGTGGGAAGAAAATCTACTTCGCGTTAGAATCAAAGACATTCCACTTTTTTTTTTCTGACTGTGAAAAACGGGCACGCGTTAGAATCAAGTAAATAGGGTATGTCTCCTTCTGAACGTTGAATGCGCGTTCATATGTTTATGAATGATAATTCTTGGTAAATGCGTTTTAAAATGGTAGGGATAGAGGCCCCCTTAGGCTATAGCGAAAACAAAACAGCATAGTGCATAAGTTCTGCTGACTTCGCGGTGCCTCAATGGTCTAGACTCCGTGCTGCTGAACCCGAGGTCTCCAGATCGAATTCCGCCTTGAGTGGCTGAATTTCGATCCGGCGAAATGCGTAAACGTTCGTGTGCTGTGCGATCTGGCTGCATGTTAGATAACCCCAGGCGACCCTAAATTATTTCAGATTCTTCCACTACGGCGTCCCTCGTAAACGATTTCTCGCGTCGGGAGGTTAAACATATCATTATTAGGCAGTTTTGGTACTGCGGGCGCAAAAGTTTCGCGTACGTAAGGGAACTGCGGGTCCGCAGTGCTCATGCCCAATGCGCAAGCAAATCCTCGGCAGCTTGCGTTCGGTAGTTTTAAAAAGCTGGCCTTGCGGGCTTTGCGGGGCTTGCGTGGGTGGCGTTGCGAACATGGCGGCACCCTGCCCATTCCTTCTGGCCAAATACAGCGCATTCGCTTTCAGATAGGACAATGTTACCGATGCGCTAAGCTGAGGCGATTGTATTTTTTGAGGTATAGGTGGCTATTTTCAAGCTCGTAACCCTAATTTCGTGTACTGTATACTGTCACTACAGCAGCGATACCGGTGGGTACAGTTTTCCTGATCTGCGCTCTTTATATATTCTTAACATTTTACAATTTGAAAAGCAACAAAGAATTCTAACGCACTCCGTTTTCATCAGTGAGAGTTTTTCGTCAATGAAGTACTTTTCAAAATTAAATTTTAGCGCTTTTGTGGCTCGGCAACACGGATCACATGCTTTCTATTTTCCCAAGTTCGTGCAAGTTCGCTGCGTATTTTCAGCACAGAAGATGTGAAAAGAAGAGAAATTCCTTTTCCGGCTTTATTCGTTTTCTCAGTTGTGCGTGTTTGTGCGTTTGCTCGAAGCACAGCTCACAGGCTGTCTGGAACGCGAATGCCTCTGCTGCCGCGCCAAAGAAACAGATGCTTTCAGCAGCGAGAGCCGATTTTGGGCTAAGAGAACCACGAAATTGGTTTCGCAGGCCGACGCTGCTTTTGAAGAAGACTCATCGCGTGCTTTTGGACATGACAGCTCAAGATTTTGGTCTTTTTCTTTTCCCTGGCCATTGCGCAGTGCTGAAATGCCACGAACTTTTCTTTCCTGTCGGGCTAGCTCTTCTCGCGCTTACCTAGATGTCTACTGGCGCCATATTACTACTTTCTGCGAAACGACCGGCGATGTAGGAAGTTCATGCACCCGAACTGCTCTGGCTTGTTGACGATGATGGTTCGTGAGCTACAAAAAAACTAGAGACCATCTGCGGAGCTCACGCATTCATAATTTGCTTCAATAAACCATTATTCTGTACAATTTCATCATCATGACGGGTTTTTAAGCATTAGGGCGTCACCACCCATGTCTGGAACAAGCTCACACAGTTTTTGAAGTTTCCCAAATCGGGATAATAATTAAAATGGTATGCAACTCGTGCTGCGCAGGCTGTTAGCACTTAGTTCACCGAGGTGTCTTAGAAAGACTTGAGAGATTCACGCATGGCAACTCGTTCTGCTGAGTAACAGGTCTGAGCGACGTCAGAAAAAAACATTATTAGCATTGAAAAGAAAAGCTGCCACGATAAAAAGAATATGCTGGACCATAAGTATATGCCACAAAAGTCGTCTCAGCAAAATGGCATACGAACAAGCTTGACTTAAAGTTTGCGTAATCAGCCCAAGACATATGTAATTCGGTGTTTTCTGGCTGCAGATCTTGTGTTTAAATAAAAGAGAATAACTTCATCCCGCACTCACCCGACGCATTCCCATACAGACTGAAAATATAAGTGTCAACTTCGCACAGCGGAGAAGTCAACGTCTGTGTTACTTTTTTTCCGCGGTCGTATTCATCCAAGAAGTCAACAGCGTGGCACAAAAAAAAAAAAAGCCTAATTTACTTTTTCTTTTTTAAAGCAGTTTCTTTCTAAAACTCTGAAGGAAGAAGGAGACACGCTAGCGGTACCAAATATATGAAAAAGCACAAAAAATCTCTGCGTTCCTTTTTCTTTCCAGGGACGAGCAGATCACAGTTTGATGGGTACCGGTGCAGATGAAGATGCAGAGCGCGCAACTCGCCCCCGCCAGTGCCTGTGCGTGCGTGCGTGTGTGCAGTGGGGCGGTGATGCGGGGGAACTACGTCGGACGCCCGGGGAGGGCTTAACGGCACTTTGATTGCGTCCCCAAGCGGCAGCGGCGGTGTTATTCCGCTGCAGCGTCTGCCTCCTCGTGGGGTTTTCGCTTGCTGGTTGCCTCGCAACCCGCAATCCCGCTGCTCACGGAGTCCCGCCGCCAATACCCTTTCGCGGAGACAGATTGAACCGGGCAGCGGCTACGCACAGCCTCGCGTGGCCAGACTAGCTTTTCAGTACATGAACTGCGGTTATCATGTTTGGCGATGGAACGCACGATTAGCGCTCGAGGCTTTGATCGCGCTTGGCTGTCGAAAGATAAGCGCTCTTTCAGGCTCCATGCCTGATGGCCGCCATATTGACTGTTTGGAGGGCATGACAGCTGACTTTCCTTGTTCAAATATTAGCTGTGTCAGAATTTACGTGCTTTCTCCGCATTACATCTTGCAGAGAGTATTTTTATTCCATAAGGCATGAGTTAATCTTGTCAGCAGCTTGTCCGTAAAGGTGGCTTTCGCTTGTAGGCTTGCAGTGACGAACTAGTCAACTGATCGATCGATGCCCAACCAGAGCGCGCCTAACCTGCGCTGAATAAAGGGCCCGTTGGCCGCCGTTTAGTTGCGTTCTCAAGTGAGGAGTGGCGCAGGAGACTACATCTCAAGAAACAGGTAAAGAGTCAAAACGGAGAAGTGACGAAAGTTTTTCCGTACGAGAGACACCACTGCTACGCTGCCACGAACCAAATGAAGAATGCGGCCACAACCTGCCCAGCAGGAGCACTCGTATGTAGTATATCCTCAAAATATTTTATGCGCTTAACTACGTTAGCTCAGAGTACCGTTGTTCTGTCTCTCCGTCTTGTGCGAGAGGTAGCAGCATCGACCAGCAAGAAAGCAGCGTGTTCGCTTTAAGAACAGTGGCCCGAAATAAAGTGAAATGGTACAAAAGAAGAAAAGCTCGGTGAAGAAGCGAAGCATAGCACCTGCGGTGAGCGGCTGCCAGAAATGATTACATCTGCTTGCGCAGGCTTTTGAGCTGGACGGGTTGAATAACGGGCGGCGCTAAGGCTCCCACGGCAAAGCACAATTTCCGTTGGGAGGACAAAAAACATGTATAAAAGCAAACTTGATCGGGGAAGGTACTATTGAGGTATAAGAAATCGCCCGCGGGCCCTACTGTCCAAACGAGAAAAAAGCACCCCTCGTCGAAACGACGTTTCAGAAAGGTCGAGCCCTTGTTGAGCGCACGCGTATGGTATAGAAGAAGAGTTGCCAACTCGACGCAACAGAAAACGGAAACGGCATTTCCCTATAGGACACAGAATTGATGTCCGCATGGGCGCTCCAGAAAATGGGGGCCACTCACTTTCTCTGCCTGCCCGCGATATACCAACAGTCGGCGAAGATGTTCTTTGAAGTTCATACAGGGGCTCTGAAAGGCCCGCGGCAATTCCATTGCGACTGGCGCTGTTTGTTCTTCTCCTGGTCCTTTGCGGCGCACCCGCATGCACCGCCGGCACTGCCATTCGTATTTCATAAACAAATAGGAGCAAATGTCCACTCCTTCGAACCTTGCGGTAAATTGAATTCTATTAAGCTTATTTTGGACACAAATACAAATTAAGCAGTATTTACACGAGGTGCGGCAAAAAGAGATTCTTGTTTCCTGACGAGGCCTTCTCCCCGGGCTTACACATCGGAAAAACAATACAAGGACATTTTATGTGGATAAATAGAATATTAATTAGACTCATTCACCTATAAGCGACGTAAGATCAACAAAACTTAAAACATTGAAAATAAGATTGCAAGACAGATGGCAAGAAGGTAGCGCAGAAAACCTAATTCTCCATTATTACTCAATTACGCAAGCAATACACAACCGGCAATAATCTGGTAGTGGCGTAAACATCCATAAACGATATTTGTATGGCGCCGATTGGGTGTGTATACGCACAGAAATGACACTGATTGACTACCCTAACAGCAACCATGCAGGTATGTTAACATACCTTGTTTCTCCTCGGCAATCGCATCAGTTTTCTTTGGTGAGGACCATCGCGAGGAGGGGGGGGGGGGGGGGGGTGTAACCTTTGTTTCCGCAGTACTCCTCTACTTGCCAGCGTAGGTGGGTTTGGGTTTTGGTTTAGACTGCGCTGTGTAAAGAACTTTGGCAGGGTCACTGAAAACATGCATTAAAATGATATCCTTTTTGACGCTGTTTTGCAGCCGATGACCTCGAGCAAAGAGCTGTCGTTATTGCATAAGTAGTGTTAAAACGAAGATCGCCATTTCAATGAGAAGGAATGGACGAAGATTACCATTTCAATGAGAACGAATGGACTCATGTAAACCTGTTACCTTAAGGATGGTTGAGTATAGCTGGAGCGGATTTTCCGCTCTATTGCGTCATAATAACACCGATAGCCTTCTACGGCTCGTGTGACGCGCCGAGGTCATTCAAGAGTGAGGCGCATGAACCCCGTCGGACATGTCCCGAACAAAGAGAGCCAGGCGTGTTCGTGCGATGAGGAAGATGAACCTAGCACGCAAAGAAAACTTCAACTGATTATGTAAGCTTGCTTATGGTACTTGCCTTGAATGATATTTATAAAATATTTTTTGTTAGATGACTGTATTGCTGAGAAGCAGAAAAAGTAGCGAGGTATAAGAAACGACGCTGCGAATACGTACACGCAACCTGGAATTCTTTGGCTCTAACCCTATGGCGCAAAACCTCCAAAGTTCAGCTTTTATGCAGCACGGGCGCACTAAAATGTACCTTTTTACATAGTCTCCTTTTTGAGTCGATTCGCCTCCGGTGAAGCCTGCAGCGAGCTCGGCAAGAGATAAAAAGCCGCAGAAAATCGCTTGACCCGAATAATCACGAGCACGAGCGAAATCCTCCGAGGCACCAGTGGCACCGACTTCTCCCCTTATTACACTGCAGCAAAATGTCGCTTGCCGAGCATGAGCCACGAGGGAACGCCTGCTCCCCTTGCTAGGTTTCGTCACACTGAGCCGGTTGCGTCAACATATGCGCACCGTCTATTCCTGCGGGCACGTTCGGAGCTGCAGGGAGACCTGCGCTCCCTTTTGCCCCGTTATGCATCCGGCGAGAAGGACCGTTTGCGACACGCCCGTCAGCGAAACCGCGGCGAAGCCGGTGTGCAAAGGGTCGCTTCTTTCGGGGTGCCATTCCCGTAAACGGGGTCGCGAGTGCGACGCGCGGCTGGCGTGGGCCGTGGCAGGCACGTGTTCGCCAGTACCGGCTGTCAGAGCTAAAAGCGTCCCTGGCACACTTGTTTCCGCCCCAGGCCGGTGGAACCGGGGGTCGTGCCGCCGGTCAGTTCGGGGAAAAGGGCGGCAGCCCGCAAGGGGGAGGGCTGGCCTCTGGGCTTAGCAAAGCCGAGCGCGGAAAAGACGGGGAGGCTAAAATATTGAATGCTCCCGTGCCGGCCGCAGCGCCGTCAAAAAAGATGAGCCCCTCCTCAAAAATGCATGCGACCTGCCCTTCGGGTGTACGGACAGCCGCTGCCAAATGCGGGGATGTGCTTACCGCCGATGCGGTCCCAAGCGATGAGTTGAAGCGTCCCAACTGTTTCGCACCGCCGGTGCCCGTGTCTTGCGCATCGCCGTGCGTGCACTGTGCTTCACCACTTCCCGGTTCCAACCGATCCGAAATTACGGGTGACGAACGACGTGTGTCCAGGCAACGGCGTCAGGGTCCCTTTTCTAGACTGGGTTTTCCATGGCGCGGCGCCACTGTTAATGCCGGCTGATTAATTTTGCTTACTGAAGGTGGGCAAATGGCGCCATGACGCACGCCAAATTTTTTGTGGGCCTTTACTGCAAATCTCTAGGCGGTAATTTCACACCCAAATTACTGAGCTGTATATAGGCGTTCAGCACAGAATAAATGTTCTCGAACTATGGTCCCCAAAATTTGTTGTGTTCTAGTAAAAAAAAAAAAAATAGATTACGGGATATTTAGCTCGATGGAATCAACTTTGAAAATGCAGTTTCGTGTAATTTATTTTCTCAGCTGCTTAAAGTCACAGCTTTAAAATAAATGTTGTGGCATTGTCGCGTACGCATTTATTCCGGCCGTCGCACGAGGCTGAGGGAAGGAGCTGTTCAGTTCGTCTTCTTGGGGACTTTCTAAACAAACTAAACCATCCTTGGCTGCTAGAACTGCGCTGTAACCTTGCTAAGTTCAATTTCATTACTTAACTTACAAAGATGAAACCTTTTAATGAAATAAGTTGTCTGTTAGGCTACATAGTGTAAGCTAAATGAATAAACAGACAAATAAACGAATAAAGAGCTATTACGGCTATAAATGTTCCAAATTTCATTACGGCTGGCTGACTTGTTCGCAAGAATGCTTACCAAAACTTAGTTTCAACATCATCATAATGTCATGTAATTCGCAAATGCTTTGTCATGATACAAAGCGTCCTCGCCTTGTGCTTTGCCATGCTCATGGCAGTGTCCTTCATCCGCCTTACACATACATCTTGTCTCTTGTTTTGCATTTCAGGCCGCGTTTCTAACCTCTGGAGGAGGAGTCTGAAGAGGCATTTGTGAGGCTAAATATGTCCGACCAAAATTAAAATAAAATGACGAACTAATTAGGATGGTCAAGCCAAATGCGAATGGGATGCGATAGCACTT
Source organism: Amblyomma mixtum (assembly GCF_055824585.1). Lineage (NCBI taxonomy): Eukaryota > Metazoa > Arthropoda > Arachnida > Ixodida > Ixodidae > Amblyomma > Amblyomma mixtum. The sequence continues at coordinate 108,541,515 of NC_143017.1, read as the reverse complement.
CGTCTTTCACTTTGGTTTCGGTTTCTGTTCGAGGTTAGGGTTCAAATTGAGGTCAAGCAGGTTTCGGACAAAGATCGACGAAATTGGTGAGTGGCAGCCTCAGTGCTAGCCCACTGAAACTGAAAGGGACACTTCAGCTCCGCCCTTTGGGTATGACGCGATAGCATTATTGGGTTAATGCCCATATATGTGTTATCGGTCCTTGTCTACTTTACATTCATAGCTCCGTGGGAGTCCTCGTACCTCTCCTGCCGCTGTGGTGCAGCGATTAAGCAAAGCGCCACCGCTCCTCGATGGCAGGTACTCTCACCAGTGGAACTTCTGCGACCCATGTTGATCTTCCCGACCAACCCGCGTCGCCAGACAGACAGTGGCCTAATCGATGAGTGGGAGTTTGTAATCCTGTGTGGAGGTTGTAGCTCTGCGTGTCCCGTGCTTGGGTGATGAAAGAAATGATGAAGAAGACAGAGGCGAGATATGATACCGCGTGATGACCGACGGAATGGCAGGAGTCTGTTTCCTTTAAAGACGTTTACGGTCCTAATGATGATGAAAACGAGCAAAAACACCGCTGAGCACGGTAATAGTTGAATAGAAAGGGTTTTGTACTGGCAGTTTCGGTCTCGGCAGACACCAACGCTGAAGTGAACCCTGACGTCACGGACGATCGTACAACCTGGACTAACACATTCCTGGTGACGTTGGCGTCACCAGGAATGTGTTAGTCCAGATTGGACGTTGGCGTCACCGGCAGGCACTGGTTGTTGGTGTGAACAACCACTGTGTCTTGTGACGTCACAATAATTGGGGCAAGTGCACCTTAATATCACTCGATGTGGGTGCAAATGCGAGCGGCTCCTTTGAAAACATTTAAAATCATATTAAATTATGTTCCACTCAACGCCTACGATTGAAATTTGCAGGAAGGCACCTCCTCACGCCCATTAAAAAATCATACCGTTCGTTTGCGTTCGAGATTTTGCGCCCGTAGTCCTTTAAGATTCAGCGTATAGCCGTTTCGCATTTCATGTTAGTCATACAACTTGTTGCTTAACAATTTTCAGTTGTTTAAAAATTAGTTTTCTGGGAAAGGGAATGCCGCAGTATCTGCCTCATATATATCGGTGGACACCTGAACCGTGCCGTAAGGGAAGGGATAAAGGAGGGACTGAGAGAAGAAAGGAAGAAGTGGTGTCGTAGTGGAGGGCTCCGGAATAATTTCTACCACTTGGAGATATTTAACGTGCACTGACATCGCACAGCACATGTGCGCCTTTTGCGTTTCGCCTCCATCGAAACGCGGCCGCCGCGGTCGGGCTCGAACCCTGGTGTTCCGGCTCAGTAGGCGAGCGCCCTAACCACTGAACCACCGTGGCGGGTTTTCAGTTGTTTAAAAAATAATTTTTTGCCCAACGGAGAAACACGCTGTTTAATAGTTTAAAAGAAATGCATTCTTAGGTAGCACGAACTACCCGAAGAACCGTTGAGCGCACACGGGTCAAATCATCTTTATTTCACCATCATACATGTGAGAGGGCATAGGCAAAAAGCCAGTTAGTACCTTGACGAGTACTGTGCCCCCTGTGCATGGCACAGCGGTAGGCGACACACCTTAATAAATACCTATATATTAATGTAAAAGTAGATAGAAAACAGTGCACAGTTTACAAACATTTAGAAAAATAATAAAAGGAACATGTGATAGAGTAGTATGTCCCCAACATAGTTTGCACCACATTTATACCCGCTTCACTAAAACACGAACATAAATACAAGATTTGCGCATGACAGTACAGACAAAGAAAACGAAATTTTCAGGATCTTCAAAAGAAAATACAAAGATCAGTTAAATAAGATATTGCTGTGTTGCAAAGTGCATGTCCTATTAGGTGCAGGGCAATTAAATTTTGATATTTTCGTTCTGCAGAAGCGACTAAGTATAAAATGAAGTAGGTTTGCCTGGGTCGCCGATTGTCTGATTGGACAATTAAGATCTCGTAAATTATTAAGCACGCCACGCAGGCAGGGAAAATTGCATAAGATGCCTGTACATGCATGGAGAACAATGCAATAATGTTGCTTTATTATATAAAAAGGACAGGCTCTGTCCGAAACGTCGACTCCCAATAAACGAAGCGTTTCGCGACTGCTGTGAAATCTTTTGCTTTTAGCGGTATTTAAGCATATACAGGGTGTTTCACCTAAGATTTTCTGCAATTTTTAAAAATAAGCTATTTGAATTAGACGCGCGATTTTTCTGGCATAGCATTGTCAGTGGTGTAGTACATCATAATGCAGCTAAGAAGTGCTAACTAGCAGGCTTGTTAACCATTATTTAATAGTTAACTTTTAAACTATTAGCATTGGGCTCCTTAATTATTGAGAGGCATGTAGCCCACCGTAAGTGATGTCGATATCCGTTTTTAGAATTTCGAGAACGCGATTATCCTCGGCGCTGTGGCCCAACAAATTTTGGCTATTTCGACGAGTTACGTGCACTGGAGAGGTGGCTTTGCCTGCAAGCTTCTCAAACCGCATGTATTTTGGCGCGATGTTGGCGAAATTTGTTGGGCCACAGCGCCCAGGATAATCGCGTTCTCGAAATTCTAAAAACGGATATGGACATTACTTACGGTGGGCTACATGCCTCTCAATAATTAAGGAGCCCAACGGTAATAGTTTAAAAGTTAACTATTAAAGAATGGTTAACAAGCCTGCTAGTTAGCACTTCTTAGTTGCATTATGATGTACTACACCAATGAAAATGCTATGCCAGAAAAAGCGCGCATCTAATTCAGATAGCTTATTTTTAAAAATTGGAGAAAGTCTTAGGTGAAACACCCTGTATAATATTAATGCATAAGGAGGGGGTGCACAAAGCCCAGTCTGCTGAGTCGACCTTCTTTTGTAATACAAACGAACCCTTCGCATGAGGTCGGCATGCACAAGCTTAAGCTTCACAAATGAACTCATATTTAAGCGAATAAAGTGCAGCCGTTTAGAGTTTGGCTTCCTGCAACGTTTAATTTATGTAAGCAGAGCTGTGCCTCATGTGGTGTTTTCCTCGCTCTACTAAATGACCGTGCGCAGTTAGAGCTTTCAACCAGTGCAAAACGCAGACACAGAGTACAGGAAGTTGTTGTGAAAGAGTTGTTGTGAAAGAGCAAATATCCCTTGTAGAGTTCTGGGGCACCTGAACTGTGACAATCTAATTCCAGCCGCAAAAGAGCATATTTCCTGACCCAAAGATTCGGAAACTCTAAATGACATGTTTAAAGTCCATGCTAGGGTATGTTTTGAAACACGCAGTCGCCACCGTGTTGGCGTACAAAAACGTATTTCAAATATATACCGTATTTGAAGCACGCTACAGCGAATGATGGCCGTATAAATAAGAAGAAGTGCGAACCACAGGGAGCACCAAAAAAGGCGCCATCTAAAACCCGGACACGCTGCGCACGAGATATTTGCAAATGTCCGAGAAGCTTACGTAAGCACTGTGTCTTTTTTTATTATCGTTCTTTATTTTGCGAGCCGCCAACGTTATCGTCTTCCTCTCGGGCGCCACGGCTATAGTGTCTCATTTGCCGTCAGCAGCGCTGTGGGGCCAAAGGAGGGAGGAGGGCGAGCAACGAAAGTCTCCAACACGCGCGATCTACTTTGCAGCGCAGTTGGCTGCAAACTGACGTTTGATATGTGACCCCGCGTGTCGCGACAGTTCGCCGTGCCGCCGCTGTTGCGGAGGATCCCTCCGAGCTCTGCGGTCGGCTTAGCTGGCCGCCGAGCGAGGACTGGGGCCTCAACTTTTGTGAGGCGCGCGGGGGAGACGCGGCGGGTGGTGGTGTCGAAATTGCGCGCATCTCGCAGAGTTTGGGGGAAGCGCACCCCTGACACTTTGACGGGCGAGCTCGCCGCAAAGCCGTTCCTCTGCGGTGGGACGCGAGACGCGCGCCGCTGCCTCCGTTGCTCTGGACAAGCGGCTCGGCGCTCGCCCGGCGCGCTTTTATCTGTTTCTGCCCGGAACGGAAAGAAGATTATGTCAACCGCGGGGACGGCGCCTCGTTTCTTGGCGCTCCCCTTCTTTCTTCTTCTTTGCTGTTTTTTTTTCCTTTCCAGCGCTTCCACTGCGCACTTGTCTGGGCACCGTTGCATCGTGTCCTTCATTCACGCTTTCGTACTACGTGGAGGACAGCTTGTTGCCTAAAGCTTTCCGTGCAGAGCCGTGCGCGTAAATGGGCACAACAGATCAGCAGCCTCCGAGGCTTGAGGAGTATGTTGTTGCCAGCCCCAATACATGGCATGCAACCCAGTAGTGGAGACAACATGCAAGCATATATCTACATATATGTCGATAGGTTTAAGTGCATTGTAGAAAACAAGGATCACCCGTTTTTGAGAGTTGTATTCCTGAATGAAACGGCACCATTTGTGCACCTTCAGGGCCTCATATCACCCTTTTGTGTTCGTTTTCTTATTGCGAAAGCAATACTAGTTGCACTTTCAGCCCGTCGCCTAGCGAGGCCGGTAGCTACCATATTAGCATATTGGACTGGATTGCATTGGATTGAATTTGATTGAATTGGATTTGATTTGATTTCATTGTATAACCGATGCATCACCACAAGTCTAACCACAAGCTTGCGAAAGCAATAATAGTTGCACTTTCAGCCCGTCGCGTAGCGAGGCCGGTTGCTGCCAGATTAGCATATTGTATTGTATTGTATTGGATTGAATTGGATTCGATTGGATTGTATAAGCGATGCATCACCACAAGTCTAACCACAAGCACCACCACCTGCTACACTACCACCTGAACCATGGCGTAGCTACGGATATTGCTTTCGCAATTACCGGGCTTAACCATGCTAAGCCACAGCCAAGTTTTTTTTTGGCGCCTCTTGTCTTTTTCGTTGAGCTCATTAGTATGCATATACTGCTTTGTGTTGTCAATATTTTGTTTCTCCGCAGAAAAACTTTTACGGCTGGGATTGTGCATTGATTGCCTGAAAACTGGAAGTACACATATATAAAATACTATCTTCCCACTGACCAAATTACTACACTGTTTTCTCTCAGCTGGTTAGGGAATAATGCAGAAATTAAGAAAGAGTGTATGCATGAGCGATGTCTGTGATTAAATTTACTTTCTAAAAAACTGGTTTCCAGTCGTTGTCCTCCTGTATTAGTGAACATTGTGAAGAGGTCCTTCCAGAAGTCATGTGAGCCGGCAGTGCTTACTATATGCATTATGCAAGTAAAAGCATTCGTCCCTAGTCTCCTCTCTAAATTCAGCCGGGCTGCGCCACGCGAAGGAAAACATTGAAAGGCTTCGAGCGTGACAAATATTTTCAAAGAGTAAATAAGAAACTAAGGTCGAATAACTGAAGATAAATGTGACAAAGTAAACGGATGCTTCACTTACCTCTTTGGGGACCGGGACTCAAATTCTGTGCATCGTTGTGGAAAGAAAAAAAAGCGCCCAAGTAGGTTTTGACAGGCAACCGCTGAATTGTTGTTTTTGTTGGTTGCGGGAACAATGAAGAGTGCCACCTCGTTAAGCGCTGCCGAAAGGCAGTGGTGTTTAGTTGCTGACTAGGAGACCAATTACGAAAGAAAAAAAACTTTGCGCATCAATTGACATACATATACTGAGCCATAAATCAATCACCGGCTCATAGAGTGCACATCTAAAGTTATATTTATGACATATTCTGTGGAAATGGGGAGTAGTTTTAATGTTTTTCTTCTATTAGTCCTTTAAGTTTTAGCGGCATAGCCTGCGATGAAGAAAATATCTATGCATAAGCAAGTTTAGTTTAGTTTGCGTGGTTTAACGTCCAAAAGCCACTCAGGCTTTGAAGGACGCCGTAGTGAAGTGCTCCAGAAATTTTTGGCCACCTGGGCTATGGTAAGAGAGGGAGGGGGGGGGGGGGGGGGCTTATTTCGCAGCTTTTTCCAGTTCTACGAGCACTGTCCAGGGTTCAACACGCTCCTCTTTTATGCGAAGCATACTACTTTAGCTACCACTTCAGCCCTTCACCGTGGTTATGCGCCTCCAAATTACGTGATGCATGACGACACACCACGTGACACGATGACGTCACGGCAGTGGAGAAACGGGGGCCCACCTCGCGCCGTCGCTGTGGTTGTGCGCCTCCAAATCACGTGATACATGACGCCACACCACGTGACACGATGACGTCACGACAGTGCAGAAACGGGGGCCCACCTCGCTCCCTCGCTGTGGTTGTGCGCCTCCAAATTACGCGACACGAAGATGCTTCGCATTCTCCAGGCTTAACCAAGTTAAGCCTCAGCCTTTTTTACCACTTTTTAAAAGGTCTCTATCGTCTACCGTCCACACTTACCGCGACTGCCAGCCATAAGTCACCAAAGCCATTAGTCACCAGCCATAAGTCACCACCCATAAATCACGCGCAGATAGCGCCAGGTTCCAGCACCTGGCTAGTCGGCGCCCTCTGAGCATGCGCAATGGCGGCTAGCGACTGCAGTAAGCTGGGACAGTAGACGGTAACGCTATGGTAAAACTAACTGTTAAAGAGCGCCAGTGCGGGGATACGAGGGCAACACGTTCCCCCTCGTGATGCAGAGGAAATCAGCCCCAATGTTTCGCAGGACTTCGCTGACTGAGGCTGAGGCTTGTTGTGGCATAATTGCTGATCGGTGGCAGTAATTGAAGCAATGCGGTCATCAACAGCGTTTGCTCGTGCTACCCGCCGCTTCTGTCGCATATTCATCTCGAATTTCTCTGTGGGTCTACATATTGCTGTATGTAACAGTGCTGTTTGTGAGAAGTTACGCTCGGTAAAACGCAAGCGGAAGACAATGCTGCATGACTGGTTAACAGGAAATGGAAGGGGCGGTAAGTGTCTCACTTTTCGGTGGACATCTCAACCGCGCCGTGAGGGAAGGAATGAAGTTGAGTGTAAAAAAGGGCGAGAGAAAGGGGTGCCATAAAGAAGGAAATTCCGACCACTTGAAATTATTCCAGAAATGCTGCTGCGTTAGCGGCTGTAGGGAAGTGAGTCGGTTTGATCCTCAGCTTTTCGAAAAAGCACCTTTTGGTGACGCGCTGATGAAAGAAGGGGCGTAACAGAAATAACGGCTTTGTAATCTGAACTCTAGTGAAATTACTGTGCCACAGATACAAAAATCACATATATCGAGTGTCTTAAAAGTAAAGCATCTCGTTATGGTTCGTGCGCTTATTAAGACTATGAGCAAGGCACACCATTCGCGGACGTGAAGCACTAAACTTTCCAAATATAGAACTTTTTTTTTCTCCTCTATCTATCTCACACGGCTTCTCTATCTATCTCACAAAATAATATTGGCTCTTACACGAAATAAGTCTTAGTTATCCGCAGAAGCCAGAATTTTTATGAAAGTATACTTTTTTTTTGCTACCTGGAAGAGAGCGAAAACATCTTAATGAGGTTAGCTTTGGTATAATCAGTGGTGCGCAAAGTTTTTGGGCTTCCGCATGACGAAGGGCGCCAGGGCACACATGTTTCTGGTGTCCATTCACCCAGGTGCTCACGCACCGAAAAAAAAGGAGTGGCGAATTCTCGCCGCTCGACGTCGAAACCGGAGAGCGGAGCGGGACAACACTCGACGGTCGTCGTCATCAGCGAGCTAGTACTCGACGGCGGTGGAGGGGGGCGCGCTTCTGCGCTGGCGGCGATGATTGCGCGAGTCTACTCGGCAGAACGGGGCCCCGCGACAAGCCCTCAAAAGGTTGGGCAATTAACGGTCGGGGTGGTATTCAGCTTTCGAGAGTGCGGCGCTGTGTCCTCCAGCGGAGTGTGCGCCGCGACTGCCCTAGGTCTCACTAAAGCCGTGCAGTGCTCTGGAACCTTGAGCTCTGTTTCGCTAATCAGGAACCCGATTCACAGAAGCCACGCGCAGGAACCGTTCCCGATTGGCGGCAGCATTCGCTGTCGCGTCGTGACTGGCGTGCTTGATCCGCTACCGTTCACAAATCGTCCTTCCAGCTGGATAGCTTTGCGAGTTCGTTTCCTTCCTTGCTGACGTCACCTATTCCTTTCAAGGCGGCATCTTAACACGCGTATACTACAGCTCGCTCACGGTGCACATAACAGTTGGAGTCAAGTAAAATGAGTTCGACCACCTGCAATTCTTTCAGCGTTTTACATAGCGCATGTCCATCGAGATACGGTCGCCTTCGCCACCGCAAATCTAACCTACCCACGCCTGTCGAGCGCACAGAACGCTGCGACCACTCAGCCATCGTGGGGGGCGCTTGCAAGAGCACCGCACGGTTTTTGCGACACAACGATACGGTCCGCGAGAAAGAGGCACCATGGCCGCCGAGCACGTGTCCCGCAGCCGGCCGTGCCCCGGGCACTGGATGCAGGAGCGAGCGCTACTCGTTCCACAACGTCGCCGTCGTCCCCGCAAGCAGCGCACGCGGGCGTCCGCTCCGCTAATTCTGTTTGTGCCGCGCGCACGGCTCCATTTGGGCCCCACGCAGGGGGAGGCGAAGGGACAGGTCCGAGAGCTGCCTCTGCCAGCTAATTGCGTCAGGCTGATCCCTAATAATCTGCCGCGCTGTGCTGTGCCCGGCGAAAAAGGGTTATCGCTCTCCTCTGTTCGCCCACTCAGCGAACTGCGTACGACCTTTTGGCCCTGTCCAGGCGATCGCTGCGGCAACTCAGTTCGAAGGGGGGACCGAGAGGAGGCACTCGACGTTAGCCCGAAGTTAGGGGTCTATCCGCTCTCGAAACTACGTTTGGATGGGCTCGCTTGAACAAATTGGCACGGACGTTGCGAGACAAACAGGATGCATAGCTGACTCTACCCTGCAGGTGACGTTGGCAGTTGTGACAGTGAACAATGAAGGCGATGAACGAAGAAAAGAAACGAAAGCAGCAGCTTCAAGTGAGCACGAAAGTTACTGCACAATAGACACTTTTAGAATGGCAGAGATGTACTAACGTAGGCGAGCACCAGTTTAATGGACGTCCGCGGAGCAGACGCAGTTGCCCTGCCTGTCCACGCCCCTACCACTGCACGTGCGCAGCAGGCATCAGGTATACCTGGTACACATTTACGTTAACACGTCTCTGCTATGATAAAAGTTCTTGAGTGCATGTCTTTGGGTTATTTGGTGCGATTCCGCTTCAGTGGGCAGCTTGAAAATATGGACACGAACGTATAGAGATAAACAGATGACATGAAGAGACGCGTGTTCGTCTACACTGGTGTCCGAAGGTTCAAGCCACCAACTCAAACGGAATCGCACCAACAAACTTGGAAATACTTCATTCTCGAAACTATTTTTTGCGTCCGGGTAGGCGATGGAAGAGCAAACCAGAACTTCAGACAAGCTACTTGCGTCGAAAACAGCCTTAGAGGGCCAAGTAATGATAACTTTTCAGTACCACAGTAATATAAGTTTGTATTGCTAGCGCACGATTTGGCCACATTCGGGATCATGGTTCCACAGAGGTTTATAATAAGGGAGTAATTAGTCTTTACATCCACCCCAGAGCAGCCATACGACTAGAGAGGAAAGCTATAGAGGTTTCTCATAAACTTCGTAGCTAAAGAAAAATTCGTTCTGGTCCGGGTTTTGGACCCGGACCTCCGCTTCACCGGAGGAGCCGCTCTATCAACTGAGCTAACCGGGAGGGTTAGCACGCGGTAAGGCGAGAGCGAATCGATCAATAACTTGAAGTGGAACAGTGCTGGTCAAATATTTAGTGGAATCCCCCAAGGGGTGGGAGCTATATAACTGCTAAGATAGAAAAGCTTCAGAGCAGGAAGTTCCCGTTTTCACCCACATCGGCTCTTGCGGCCAATGAGCTTCGGAGAATTCTGCGTGCAACAACTGTAGATACACCTAGAGGCATTCACAGCCGGAAATTGCTTACTGGCGTGCGATTTATATTTGTGGCATCTCACCATGTTTGGCTGTATTACTAATAAAGTTGGGCCCAGGTAAATCGAAACCAAATATTTCGAATTATCCCGTGCAAAACTATAGGAAAGTCTCGAAGCAATCGATTCCTAATTTCGTCGGTCATTCGATATAGCGAACGGCGCGCCGTGCCACTGCAAGAGGCGTTTCTCCCAATGCACCTTTTTGATGACTTTCTCGTGGTCCGCTGCGCGGCCTTTGGCCCCTGTTGGCAGCGCTAGCGCTGTTAAACCACATGACCAGATGAATATGGGCGCGCTTCAGGTGGGCCTTCGGTTTCTTGTACTCATTTTCCACTCCACATTCTTTCGTGTGGGGAAGCCAGTTGAACCAAAGCCTTGCCGCCGCCCTCACGTGGAGTGCTTCGCTACTGCGTGCGTTAGGGCAACGAACTGCGCCTTAATTTTAATGGCTGGTTATTCGGTTTATAATGTACTGGTAACTAGATTAGACATCCTATAATAGGCAGTGGCTATAGTTCCAAAGCGCACCAGCTGCGACTTCAGTGCGAAGCTGCACTTAGCGGTACGCTGCCATCACGCCAGCGGATGGTACTACGTCAGTGCAGGAAAGGCAAACTAGCGTGAGTGCAATGTATTCTTGCTTCTAGGCCACAGATGGCCTTATCTATTCGCATTTTCGTATATCAAAATACCGATGTATAGAGCTGGTTCGGTTTGGTTTATTGGGGTTTAACGTCCAGAAGGAACTCAGGCTATGAGGGACGCCGTAGTGAAGGGCTCCGGAAATTTCGACCACCTGGGGTTCTTTAATGTGCACTGACATCGCACAGCACACGGGCCTCTGGAATTTCGCCTCCATCGAAATTCAGCCGCCGCGGCCGGGAGCGAACCCGCGTCTTTCGGGTCAGCAGCCGAACGCCGTAACCACTGAGCCACCGCTGCGGGGTCGATGTATAGAGCTAATCCGCGATCCCATTAGAGTTCGATATATGCCGGTTCGACTGTACAATGCGCGCATTAAGGGCTTAGTTGACTGCGTGCCATAAAACCCAACACAACAATCGACTACACAATGTGCGCCATATGGAGGCGCAAACTCCTCCATCGAATGAAACTTTTTTTTCCGAACTAGGTGGTTCATTCTTGAATGCCTTTATCTTTAATGAATGGGACGTAGACAAACGAAGAAACAAAGCGACTTGTACGGTGCGCAACCCGCAATTACGCATTCTTCGAAAAGCATCAGAATCTGTACATGCGGGGCGCTTCGTCAATAGGCGAGAAAGTAGTTAAAGAAAGTAAATTAAGCTTATAAATTGAAGGATTTGAGTGACGATGACACGTCCATGAAGCTCTTCGACAACGTCGCAACCTAAATTAAATTAGGAATGCTAGAATAGGTAACGAAACAGCCAGTGCTCGGTGCGCGGAAAAATCGACAAGCAACCAATCCTCAAGAATACTTGTAGCACACTTTTTTGCAATGTAAGCGCATATTTAGACAGAACGACACAGAGAGGCGATGCCAGAGACGATATACCAACTAGCCACAATCGTCGGTTTATTGTAAAAAACGCCTACTCACTTTCTCCTCGAACTTCTCTTTGGACGTAGGTAGCCTGTGAAACGCCTAAGATGACAGCTGTTGTCAGAATGCAGGCTATACCTGGAAGTGATTGTTTTCAAATTCGACGCAGGACGTATACTGGTTGCATTGGATTATTGACCGAAACAGGGGGCAAAGCAATGAATCTTGGAGAAAAAAACTGTGCGTAAATCACAGAAGTTAGTAGCGCACCTAAACTCATACTTCGTGGTGTAATGCTTTCAGTAGGTCCACCTTATTTAGCTTTAACTAATGAATATTTATGGCCTACGGATAAGTGCCAGCCTTTCATTCCGAAGGTCCTGGGCTTTTTCCCACCCAAACCCAACTTAACCCAATTTTCGTTTCAGCTCAATCACTTTCCTTTGGTTACAGGAGCCTCGCTGAGAAATTTGTCCTCAAGCCTAACATTATTTGGCCTGTTCCTGAATACTTTTAGTTCTTTGCTTCCATAATGATTTTTGCGCTTACGGTCAACCACGCCGACAACGACGCTGGCATTTCTGCGAGATGGTACCTTTAACGCTATCGCAGTAATGAACGGACTCGAAATGCCATTGGTTGTATTCAACTCTGCCCAGTTCGCAACACTGTGCCCAGTGTCTCGAAAGGTGCACACCGAGTCGCATCCCTCCGTGGGCGGCGAGGTTGCGCTCGCGCAAACATCGACCGGCGGATCATCGCCGGACGGCGGGAGGAGCGCATCCGCGCTCAACTGGTGAGGAGCGCGGCGCGCGCGGGCGGCCGCCGCGAGGGGCGCCCGGGTTTCGCCAAGCCCAGCGCCGAAGGGAGAGGGTCCGGGCCACCTGTCCGCGCCCGCCGCGCCACCTCAGAGCGCCGATCTGACGAAGCACCGCCGCTCACGTGTTTCCTCCCCTGCTGCTGCTGCTGCTCCTGCTGGCTCTGGTGCCGGTGCGCGCCGTATCGTAGAGTGGTCGCCGCGGGCTTTTGCCTCGTTCGCACGCATTCGCACGCCTCGACCGTGCCCGCCGCCACGGCCCCGACGAGACCGCGCCACGTCGTGGTGATTGCCGCCTCCTGGGGACGCCGCCGCACGCTGTCGCAGCGCACCGGCTGGCCGAACGCCGCTGACGGCTCCGCGTCTGGGCGCCTCGTCGCGCACGCCGACACGCCGGAGGTAAACGCCGTGTAATCCGTCGTGCCCCCCCCCCCCCCCCCCCCCCCCCCAATGACACCGCTCCGAAGGGGTGCCCTTGTCGGCCACTTCGCGATGCACGAACAACCTGCAAAGCGCTGGAAACGTCGCTGACAATCACCGTCCGATGCATGCACCATGTCAGTAGTTTTACGCTGCCTTTACTGTATTTTCAGTGGAGAGAGATAGATAGATACAGAGATAGGGAAAGCTATGGCCTCTGCGGGGAGCTTCGAGCTCTAAAGCAGGTGATTTTTTTCAGAACTTAGATGCATCATTGCGCGTTTCTCACTGGTTTCTATGGTTTCTAAGGCTCAGTATACACACTTATAACGTCACGTGTTCTTCACTCAGTTAATTTTGACCACCTCAGAAATACTTGGAAGGGTACTGTGCTGTCTCTCGGAGTTCAGCTACACATTTTTGCATAACTGTGGAGTCCCAAATACTCTGTTTCAAAAATGTACTTGTAAATGAGCCTTGGTAGATTCTGCACCGTTCTTTGCAATTTCCGATTGCATTGTATTATAGAGATGGAAACGCAGCCAAAACTCAGATGTATTGCGAGCGCTAGAACTTTTATGTTTCAGTAAGCCGGTCTCGGAGTACGCGACGTTAAATTACTCACATCCTGAAGTAAAAAACACAAAATCGCGTTGAAGCTGCTTTCCCTCTCATCATTTGTCGGTTCTTTTACGACTTCGACGTGATTCCAAAGGAAACAAGCTGCAGCTTGGATAGGGCCGTGTAGGGGAAGTAGATGCCATTCTAGCCTGTAAAATTAGCCGAAAGGTTGATTATTCATGACAGCAATACGCGGGAATGAAATGATCCTCGGAACAAGGTAACTAACGGCATACAGTTTCAAAACCTACCGACCAGAAGGCGAATTAGAAGTTCCACAAATGACAGTGACTTTAAACCGGGCAAGCAGCAACGTAATATGTCCTCCTCGACAAAACACATTAGGAAGGAGGTTATGCATGTGGCTTATCTTTGGAAAATTTTTCAAACGTGTCTCTAAGAACATTTATGTACCCGTGCTAGTACATCGTTCGTTACTGTTTTATTAAACCACTTTATCTACTCTTAATGGCTTGACGCAGTGGCTGACAAGCCATGGAACTTTTTTTTTATTTGTAACTGGTTCAACAATCTCAGTTTATGGTGGTTGCACGAATCTAAGTGATCCGCGCACTGAAATTTCGATGGGCATTGCGTAACCGGCGTCGATCCGATCTGTTCCACTGAGCGGTCTCTGAAAGGCCTTATGAAGCTTTTCAAGTCATAGGTACGTCACATTTAAATATCTTATGCATACATCAAGTGTGTATCTTATGCATACATCAAATATCTTATGCATACATCAAGTGTGGTTTGCCCCAAATTCTTCGCATGTTTGCTTTCCCAGTCAGTTCGACATTCTAGAGCAGCAATTGGTACGAGAGTCGGTGGTGTTGAAAATGATTATATTGTCAGTATTGTTACTGGCATTTGCATGGTTAGGGTTCTATCCCAGAATTCCATTGGCTGCCGCAGCTGCCGATAGTCTCTCGAATAGTTACTTCTGGTCACCGATGTTTGAGCTAGATAGAGGCTCTTCTCATCAATCAGTCGCTGACAGAGCTGTCAGTTCGATTTCTGGATTTCCCCGGCAGGCCCACACCTTGTAGGTCCGCCTTCTCCCCACAGAACCTGCAGTCTTTACTTAGGCGCAAAAATTTTCACCTCTGCCTTCCCGCTGCGACGCTATTACAAGGTCCTCTAATCTCTGTATCCAAGCATATTACTCTTGCTTACTTTTAGGAGGAGTGACAATCACAAGGATTTCAGAATCAATAAACTGGTGTTAAAAACTGAGAGTGCCGATAAATTTGAAGTTCAGATTTCTTTATTCAGAACCATAAAGTGATGCCTGGAGTGTGAGAGAAAAGGCTATCATAAACGCCAGGTTGCAAAATACCACGCCCCTGCTTACAATAGAGGCAGCAACAGCCCCATTGAAGAACTTGGCAAGATAACTTTCCCGTAAAAAAAAAACAACATAAAAATAACGACAGGGGTCTACATGCAGAGCTATAATATTAAGTAAACGAACAAAAGAAATTGAACCATTCCAATAGCAGTATAGATGACGGGTTAGCCCCAACAGTTTAAAAACAGCTATTATTCAAGAAAAACAAAATGAAGCAGGAGGGTAAAAGGCACAGCTAAGATAAACACAACAGATCCTGCGCTCAAAATATTATCGTTATTTCCCCCTGTTGGAGTTTCCGTGACGAAATCTGTGTTGCGCTTTGTATAAGATAACATATTTATTTAAGAATGTAATGATCCTTGAGTGAAGTAATGTTTTTATCCTTTTGGGGAATAACGGAGACACAGATTTAGGCTTATATTTCGAGAAACTATGCCTCTCACCGTTTATATATCGCACTCACTTTGGAAAGTTGAACTTGTTTGAAAAGTTACTCTCATACAGACGAAGGTGACAAATGTACTTGAGAGGGGCACCAAGATATGCAAAACAAATTTAATAGGTCTAAGCTGAAGGTCGTCAGTATGCACAATGTTTGTGTTACTGAGGGAAAGAAAACATTAAAACACTTAAATCAGTTGCGGAATCAAAGTAAAACCTTTGCGCGTGAATTTCGGGAGGTAGGTAATATCTGTTCGATTAATGTTGTGCGCTCTTGGCTAGTGACAAACTAGTTGAAGCAGTTCACAATCGAATGTGAATCCTGACGAAACCTGATCGTTGCGCCGACGTTTTTTGGGATCCGGAAGCTTTTGTAGCCGAGAAAAGATCGTTTAGGTAGCGCTGCTTTAATTTACAACTGGTTTTTCAGCTGTGTGTGTGTGTTTTTTCAGCGCTACTGTTTTCTTTTCTCGAGCGGTTTTCAAAAGTTTGCTTCTAAGCTTATTGAAACTTCCCAAATCATGTAAATTCTTCGTATACACCAATTTCTCAAAAACATTTGTCTCTCTTGCGCATAGTGTTCAGGCATTCTATTATGATCCATGGTTTTTGCGCTTTTCAATTATGTTTTCTGATGGGCGAAAGAAGCGTCTATTGTATATAACTTTAAACCTGGCAAAGAAGCTGTTGCATGACTCCTCAATGGTGTCTGCGTGGGAAACATCTTCTGCAAGTCTTGGTTTCTATCTTCTGACAAAAATTTTCGAGTGTAATTTGATATTTCGAAACGAGGAAAGAAACGTTTGGTTTGTATACCCCGCGCGGACGCTGCCATATACACGACTCGAAGAGTCTCCAATACGTATCTGTAGTCGGCAACATGGTTGTTTAGGATGATGAATTCCTCCGTGCTTCATAATCGAATCATTAGTTCATTGACTGATTGACGGAATTTTTTTCGATGCTTAAGCTTGCCAAGGCCTCTTTTTCGCCTGCCGTTGCTTTATGGAGCGTTGGTCACTGCAGTAATCACTGCACACGACAAGAGCCAATCTGAAAATTTCTCCCAATTTATCACATCGTTGATTTTTGTCGCGGCCCACGAAATATTTTCTCCACAATGATGATTCTTTGTCCTTAAGCCGCCCTCATTGCTGTCAGCCCTGGGGGCTTGAAGCGACAGGCAAAGCTACTGGAGCAAAGGCGACGCTCCTAATCTGCGTCTAGTGGCAGATCATCACTTCGCTTTGTCCCTTACAGCGCCACTTCCTGGGTTGAGCGGCGTTGGTGTTCGATGATGTAGAGGGGGGTGGCCGCGGAAGCTGGTCCGTTCGAAACCCCCCGCCGGACATTCACCAATAAAATTAAGCACAAGTGTCCACCGGCCGGCGCACTGCTTCTTCAGAGGTGGACGCATGGCAGATGCTCCGTAATCCGTAATCCGTCACCGGTCTCCTCTCCACTGAAAAAATGAGCAGCCCTAGTCGTAGTCATGCAGTGATATTCAAGTAACGAGTATATGTATAAAGTGTGGTGTATATGTATATAAACTGCGCATATATACATACACATCTCTCTCAAATTCTTGGCTTCTGCATAGTTAAAACCAAAATACCCTGACAGTTGCACTGAGAATTCGTATTACCGAGTATGGTAATCGTCCAGTGAGATTTTATTCTTATATCGTCCTGAAGGCAGATACTTTCTGCTCTTACACTAGGGAGCCCGGACAAACGTGGTATTTCGATCTTCAGTGATACAGCGTCAAGCCAACCTGATGTCACATAAGCCACGCCAAGCGGACGATTAAATAAAAACAAGAAAACGGTCAACAAGAGCTACTCAATAACGCATATCACATCCTCATAACAACGCGGCATGTTTTCGTGCCGTGGCATGCAAGCTGCTATCGCGTCAGCCGCCCAGAAAGGTTGGAGACGACGCCAGGTAAGGAGATGCTGGTCGTTCGCGAGTCACTGCGCTGTGCGAACCGTTCTTCCGTGCATCGCTTGCGTAACGCGGCCCAGGGCGGCGGGGGAACAGCTTCGGGATCCCTCCGTAATCGGAAGGAATGCGCCCTCCATGCTGGCGCGCAACGCGGCTGCTCCGCTGTCTTGTGCGCGAAAAATTTTTGCGAGGAATGCGGTGCGCGGTGGGAAGCATCCACGCGGTAGTAAGCCTCGAACCGGTGCGCACAGTTACGACTCGTTCGCCTGGCCGTGCTACACCACCGCCTTCTGGAACGGTGCGCGAATGCTAACTTGCATAAGCGGTAAGCGATCGATGCATTTTTTATCCCTGCTTTGCTCGAGCGTACAAACAATTTAAAAAAAAATAAAGATACGAGGGTGGGGGTGATGTAGGGGAGCACCGATTTTTCTTCCGGCTGATTATCGTACAGCGCTGAGGAACACGAAGAGCCGGCGTCGGCTTGACAGCACCAAACACGAAAACTCTTCTTAGGAGAGAGCGGTTAGTACCTTGGCGTGGCTTTTCCTTACGACTTGTCTTGTTTGCATTGGCTTTGCTGTCGTAGGTTACCATGATAAGTCAGCGGGCACATACCGACCAGTAACGAACGGCGTTTGCGCGTAATGCCCTGTTTGAACAATGGTTAACAACTGTAGCATTTAAAACACTGTTCTGCTTCTGTGAGTAGGCTTGCAAGGGAAGGCGTATTGTGTCGCTGTGGACACCAAAGTGAACTCCGACGTCAGTGGCGCTCCACTGAAACGAGAAAGCATGAGCTTCGATGAGCACCCAGTCACGGGCAGCATACTCCCAGTAAGGCAGTCGACACTCCAGAAATTATATCTACGAGAAATTCGTGAGATACGCTTTCTCAAACCACTCACTTAAGGGATGTTTCACTCCTTGTCTCCTTTTCATATGCGGTCTCCTATTTCTGATCCGCCTCCTTTTCTCCGCTTGTCTCTCACGCAGTGTTAGTGGAACGCATAGAGTAGGACGAGGAAGTAAGGAAAGACGCATAATTCCTTCTAATAGATGAGAATATGTTTCGTTGCTGGGCATCGCTCCGATCACAAAGATTATTTTTTCTCGGCTATAATTCTTCCGAACATCGAAGCCCTATTCTGTGACTCGGGTGTTCAGTCTTTGAGACGAAATCAGTGCATCTTGAACTTCCTCTTCACGTGGGCCTGACGCAAGAGACGTGTGTATTCACTATTCCTAAAGAAGTTGAGGAGGTCGATGTTCTCGCTTTTTCCCTTCTGCTTCACTCTCTGTCGGTTGTTATTATTCGTCGTCATCAGTTTCTTTTTCAGAAAGTGCAGACAGTAAAGTATACGTTACGTTCCAGTTAACGTTGCCTGATTGCGTTTGTATTCTTTTACACCTACAGGTGTTAAATAAAACGCTGGACAAACAGAAACGTTCCGAATCCACTGTGCTGTCTTTAAATTGGTTGTTACGGCATTTCCTTTGCGAAGAAACGTCCGTCATGATTAATGAGCTCCGCATCAGGTTTCAACCCACATATTTGTCAAATGCATGTCTGATTTATCTTAATTCTAAACAAGAATTTCTCTTCCCGTGTCCTCTGTAATTTTGGCTCTCACGCGATGTACAACCCTTACTATTGTGTAATTCATTTCGTTGCACGCGCTAGCGAGGAGCGTTAAAGAGTACTGCAGTGACATAATAAGATACCCCACATCTTCATTATAACTGTTAAGCCCCACATAGCTAAAAAACTTCACGTTTAATTGTACGCACCTGGAGCCCGCTAAGCGTGTTTTCTATCTCTGTTTTACAGCGCGCTTTACATAATCGTTAGAGCAGCTTTTGTGTTCCCGACTTGGAACGATTTCTGAAAACGAATATGATTACTTGCAATCTACGTGTCTATCTACAGCAGCTCCTAACCATTCCTTTGTAATACCGAGCCTCAGGGGACGGTTCTTTAAACAATGAGGCTCTCAAATGCGGGTGCGCACCGATGATTTGATGAGTCACCATCTATTTCGCCGCTGTGCTTATGAAGATAGAAAAACTACGCTTGCCGTTCAACGCGTGTATTTAGGTAATTAATGTCTGCAAATTCGGCGCAAGAATTAAATTACCTAAGAACTGTACAAATCCGGTCACACTATATTCTCAAAGCCTTCAGTCTCTGATTTATTATCTCCCAATCTTTTCAGATGTTTGACAAAGAAATCAGAGCCACGCAGATAGGCTTTTAATTTTTTCAACAGTAATTGCCTCATGGACGTCATTTTGAGTTATTGTCCATTGTCCGTATTGTATGTTTCAGCCGAAAACAGAATAACGTCGCCCCTGCATTGTCATGCAATGTATGCTGGTTTCAGGATGTGGATGATAGCCGAGTCGACAATTATATCGTGTAGCGGACCGCAGGGAATTCCCAGTAGTTAATCTGCATTCAGCTTGTTTTCTAAGAGTGTGCAACTTTTTCCCTTTTGTGTCGGTGTCCGCTACCTCTAGGAATCACTAGGTAGACTAGGAACGGTTTGGTCCAAAGCTATTTTCCTTGTTAATTAACCGTAGAAAAGCCGAGCACCAGGTCGGGGGAAATTTAACATCCATTAGAAAACCGATGCGAAGGCATCCAAGATAAGACAAGCGTAGCACGGGCAGCAGAAAGTCAGGTGGGTGGATGAGGTTAAGAAGTGTGCGGGGATACTGTGGTCGCAGCTGACAAGGGACAGGGTTAATTAGAGAGACATGGGAAAGGCCTTCGCCCTGCAGTGGGCGTAGTGAGGCTGATGAGAAAGCCGTTGGGTACCCGGCGGCTCTGTGGATCGAACCCAGCACTTCCTGAATGTGAGGCGGATTTGCGCGGTATACGCACAGTTCACGAAAAAATGTATTTTTGCTCGTACTCCGCGGCCGCACAAAGTTCTCTAGGTAAAACCTACACTATCAGAATCACAGTAGATCGTGAGATTAGTTTATATCATTCCAGCATTGTAGGTGTGCTCCACTTTGATGCAGACGTGAACTGAGTCATGCTCAGCAGCATGGTGGAAATCGACAAAAGCGAGCACCCCTTGCATGTTTGCCGCAACAAAGGCGCGCAGCCTTCCTGACTACCCTGTTTCTGGGTCTGCGCGACTGCTTTGCACGGTCTGTGCTTCCCGGTGCCTTTCATGGGATACGGAGCATGAACCTAACAATAATTCCTTCAGTGTTTAGAGTAGATGATGAACATGGACCCACTAACGTCCTTTGGGAGCACATCACGCGACACGTCCTTTTCGCCGTTCTAGCCTGCCAAAGAAACCGAAGCCGAGTGCAGTGTGGCTCATGGGTTTCGAAACAGCACGGAATCTGCTGAATAGAGGGGGAAAAAAAATCTTGTGTCTTACAACCGAAGCACTTGGTTCCCGTCCTCCCAAGTACGTCGTCGCGGCCATGAATATTTAATTATGCTAATCCCTTTAGACGACTCCCCTCCGGGACCACGGGCGTAAGGAGACCTCTCGCTGAGCGCGTCTCTGCGCAGCGCACAAAACACTTCACGGCTACATTTAAATCCTCAGATGTAGCCTCCCATTCGCGCCGCCGATGCAAATTCCGGCAGCACGCGGTAGCGCGTGCTTCGCTTTGCAGCTTGGCTTTCCTCCCGTAATACACTCGGCTCTGAATTCGTCGCTCTCCGGAACGACAAGTGTGGCATTCCCGTGTCTGCTCTTCCGAGAAGAGATCAGCGCGAAAGGATTTCCTGCGCATAATGACCCGCACTCAAAGCGCGCAGGTCGGGATCAGGGATGCGCGTTCCGTGTTAGCGATCGAGGTCCACTGGGCGAGTACAGCCGACGCAGATTTCCGCACGAGCAACTTCAAAATACTTTGCCCGCAGATGACACAGCACGCGGATTGGGTCTCATGCTATACATTCTGATTAGGGCTGGACGTTGATGCTGTTTCAAAATGCCGGGGTCTTCACTGGACTTGCTGCGATGGGGTCGGACACGCTTGCTGTAATGAAATGTTTGCCGGTGCAACCGGGCATTGTAAAGAAATGGCAATTAGGTTGCCGCCTAGCTATAGGCTGCTCACTGTTGCCTGGTCTTTTTTCCCTATTCAAATTTCGAGGCAAGCTTGGAATAAATAAATAAAAAGAAAGAGGCTGAGTTTGAAAAAACGCTCGTAATTTCAGCATTTAGGGTTTCGCTACTTGATGAGTTCAAATAGTGCTGGAATTGTATTTGAAACCACCCCCCAATCCCATGCCTTAGATCTGCCCCGGCCTACAGCTAACCAAACAGGTTTGGAGGCTATGATTGAAATCAAAAGGATCTTCCTCATATTGATTAAATCGTGTATCACATTACGAGTTAAACGTGAAATTATCTCGATTTGGCTCGTAAAACTCGACAAAACTAGATGAAATTACGTTCTGCAGCAATAATTTGGTGCTGTCGACGCCTGCCGGTGTTCATAATGCGAGTATTGCTAAAAGGACGCTGAAATGGTTTCTTATACAATTCGAGATCATTCAAGGCATCGAATGTATGCAGTTTCTAGGTGAAGCACGCAAATAGATTTGTATTACGATTCGAAACGGTGACGTAACCGTCAATTAATACAGCGGCGACGTTTAGGTTTCTCCTCACTGCATCAGCAAAATGCATATAAACTTGTGACGATGTTGTTGTTGCCCAGACTTTAGGTTTGAGCTCCCTTCGCTAACATGCTGCCCTGCGCACTCCGGCCAATGCTTCGTGGACTTACTTTCGGTGGCATTAGTTTCCTTCGTTCGAACCACAGTTTCTTCGCTGCAAACGCAGCGTCGCCATGCATGAAGTCATCATTGCTGCCCCTGCTCCGAGCTGTGCACTGCGAAGCAGTCTGAACGCCTACGCAGCTTCATTCAGTGATTACGTCACTATGTCAGATGCTTGCGTAAAAAGACTTCGCATTCTTTACCTTCAAGTTTCACACATTCGGCCTCTTTAAGCTCTTCAAATTGTAAAAGCTCTTCAGCTGCCCTTTAAATCCGCGTTATTTTTTTGTTGTTAAATACTTTGGTGAAACCTTTATAGCGCTTACGTTCTGTTCCGCGTCTCCTGACCTGAAGACAGTTTACGAGTGAAAGGACGGAAAAGGGACAGCCTCACACCATGGCGACACGCATCACTGCGCTTGTATTTATTCTGAATCGCAATTTTCGCAAACATCTGAATCGCAATTTTTTATTAACGATGACGCTCATTCGTTTGGGATTGTGTTTATTTCTGGGCATGCCATCCTGGTCGTCGATCTTTTATTTGAGTTTCCGGATAGGGAAGTATGGGCCTGTACACTAATCAAACAGTTATTTGGGATTCTGTATGGTGTTTTTAACGCAACCATTGCCGGATCGGGTAGTTTTCTTTCCACGCTGTCCATGGCGCTGAAACAACTGGGTCCTTGAAGAGAGGTCGCCGGTTCCTGAAAACGTCCTAGTTAAGCACGAATATGATGCAACGATTTAGCGGTTAAATTCTTTCCAGCTCACATATTCATATTTTGTTACAACGAGTAATCGGATAAGCAGCCAATTGGCATAGAGACGTAGAAAACGAAAAACTCGGCGCGCTAGCGTTGATGCACCCTTCAGTGGCCCGGGGTCCTCTTTACGTATACTACGCAAACACGGACCGTGTTCTTTATTTTATTTCTCCTTGTTTCTATTTATTTTATAATCATTTATTTTTATTTGCTATAATACACATAAGGCCTATCCAGATCTCCTCGACGCGCCAATGCGATATACGATGCCGGGTTCTCCGCTGTACGGAACTCTTAGCGCTGTCCCGTTAATTCGGAGTATTGAGGGCTAAGATTCTAGGGTGCGCAATAATCCCGTAATTGGGCATGCAAATGACGACGTTGACGTCGCCTTGTGGTGTCCTTAAGCCGCGAAGGTTACAAATTGCTAGGAGACAATAAATCTATTGTGATATCCAGTCGCCAAAGCATTGTAGTCTAAATTAGAAACTTATAAAATGGTAACGAAAGTCAGAATCCTCTATTCATAAATTATGAAACTTGTGTTCAAAATAGGGGTGTCTTCTGCAGCTAGCTGCCGGAAACGCTGTGTTGTCAGTCTGTTTACTGGCTCGCGTTTTGCGCAGTTGCTAAATTACCACACGCGCCGACGAGCCCAACTTGTTGCACTTCTGCAGCTTTCGGACGTTAGAACTTGCAAGTGCAGCGTATGAACCAGGAGCATCGAAGAGTCTATTTTGCAGCAACCGCTGACGCAGTATCATGCCCACATCTCCAAATATTAGACTGAGCTGCGGGACGAGTTTCCACAGTTTCAAAAAGGCTACACGGTGCTCATGAGCTGGTTCGAAGGTTTAACAACTTTCAGCTAAGGTGTTATACGCCCGCTTGGCCCGTTATCTCGGAGAGCCGGGCGCGCACGGCTATCACAGCTGCTCCTGGAGGTTGCGTGCTCCTTGTGACAAAGCGCCGGTCGCCTCACAGCGGAGCCTCCTTGCGCCGAACAAACAAAAACTGAGCCGGTCTTTCCTTATAAGTGGAGGTTCGCGTGCGCTTCCGCATCCATTATGCAGGATTGACGCGCGCTTAGCCTGAGATGCGGCCACTCGGTCCGTCAGCAGCGTCGGGTGTTTGTTTTTTTTCTTCCACGCGCAGCGCATCTCGGGTCACGACGGGTGCTGGGGGACGCGTCTACTCCTTTGTCTCTCGTGACACACAGCTACTACGTTCCGCACAAGCCAATGGGAGGAGTTTATCTTGCCGCGGCGAAGTCGCGCGATATGTTACGGCGTCGAACGACGTGGACCAAGGCACCCTCATATTTCATGCCCTGCGACACGCTCATAACGTAATAACGCGCGCTTCTCGCTGTTCGGTTCGTATTCGGCGCTACAAGAAAGGGAAGCGACGAAAGGACACGACGGGCGCATTCCTCGCCCCCGTTCCTCCCCCTGCTTTGTTGCTGTCTGAACAGCGATTTACAAGCGCTGAGGGCACTTCTCGGAAGCAAAATTGGTTCCCCGGAACAAAAATCTGAATGTAGTGAAATACATCATGCCAAAGATGAGCATAACATCGGATTCAAAATGCCAGTGAGGTAACTAAGGGATAAATATACTTACTGAAAGAGGTGATTCGATAAGCGACTCGCTGAGAACAAGTGACCGCGGTTGAAATGCTGCGCACAGTTAACGAACATCCACAAGTTGCCGACGCTTATCAGATGGTGATTTACGGCAGCCACCAGTTCGAAAGCCGAAAGAATGGCTAGTCAGGGGTCACCCTTGCTGAGAATAGCCTTTGGAAATCTGCTCCCTAATGGCGAATGGGAGACCCACCTTTAACAGCGGTGCGTGGTTTCGCAGCTTTAGCTGTTGTTATCTTTCACCGCTGTTTAGCGGCGTCGTTGTCGTCGTCTGCGCCGCAAGCACTGACCGCCAGCCACGCTGATTAACCAGCACACAGTGACGTCACGCGTGACGTCACTACAACTCGCTTTGACTGCACGCGGCACAGCGCACTGGGGAGACGGAATGGAGGAAGACCTCCTATTTCTTCCGCGACATTCCCTTCCCAGCTCCTTAAATCGGCACGGAGGGCGGCTTCGTCTAATTATCGTTTTCCGCAAAAGTAGATTCCCTGGCTCTTTCTGGCTAATGTCACATTTTCCGGTAGTAAAAGAAAGACGCATTTATGACTCAGGAAATTTGATTTAAGATCTTCCCCTGAGTCTATTCAAACTCATGACGTCCTTATTGAGGAGGGCGGGTGGCCAAGCTGTAGGAACATAGCCTCTTAGATCCGCGCGGAAAAAACAGTGTTAACGCATACATTTCCCTTCCGAAATAAGCCGGTGATGACGACATCTGTATGTAGTTTTTGTTTTATACCTAAAGCTCTTACAGCTTTGTTTTAGCTATATATATATATCTATTCTGCCGTCAACCTTTGAATAATTAGTGAACCTCTGAATAATTAGTGAAGAATAAGTAAGTGAAGTACCTTTGAATAATTAGTGAAGTACATTTTTTTGGACTGCATTATTTAAACCAGTTTTTTTATTAAATTAATTAAGGTTCGCCTGCGAACCATGAGAGGTGGCTGAACTAATTTAATGGAACTTAAAACTTATTTAGTTTAGTTTAATTCAATTAAAAGGCCATCTGTCAACCGCTGTGGCCACCTGCCATGGTTGGCAGGGAGTGAAGAGGAGAGAGGAAAGTCCTACTTTCTATGTTTGTTTGCGTTTATTGTGGTTTAACGTCCCAAAGCAACTCAGGCTATGAGTATTCATGATTTTGTTCACAGCGCAGCAAGAACAGGAAAAACGAACGAGTAACACAAACAGCGCTTGTTTGTGTTACTCGTTCGTCTTTCGTCTTTCTCGTTCTTGTTGCGCTGCGAACAAAATCATGAATACTTACCAACTCGCCCAAATTTCTGCCTTGCTCAGCTAGCTATGAGGGACGCCGTAGTGAAGGCCTCCGGAGATTTCGGCCACCTGACATCACACAGCACACGGGCCTCTAGAATTTCGCCTTCATAGATATTCGGCCGCCGTGGCCGGGGTCGAACCCGCGTCCTTCGGGACAGCAGCCGAGCGCCGTAACCACTGAGCCACGGGAGAGGAAAGAGGGGGTGGGAAGCAACCGGTGGCGACATCAGATTTCGCGGCATCGCTAAGCTTTCTCTGACGGCTAACATTGTAGATTCCTCGGCCGAATGCAGAGCTAAATGGCTATAAACCAAAGTTAAAATGACTTTCACTTATTAACGCGCTAAGCCGGCAAGTTTATCTCTACAGTCGTTTTTTTTTTTTTTCCTAGCTTATAAAACCGCTGTTTTCGGTGAGAGTGGTGTCTTTGTGAGCAGAACGTAGTGAAGGCTAACTTTTATTCGTCGTCAGTGTCTCATTAACTAAATGGCGTTTGCTGATATTCTACCATTCCCACGCCACAATTACCGCTAAACATTCGCATTATGGACTCGTTACAGTCCTTTTAATTTTTTTTTTTTTGTTTGAGACCGACCTACCTCGCACGCTGCGGCCTAAAAAGGCGACGCAGTACGAAGTGTAGAGACGCATAATTTGAAGGCAGTATTTCACAATATGCAATTGCTTCGCGATAACATTCTCACTTGTGTGGTAAAAATTACGGAGGTCACTTTTAGCTACTTTCGTGCTTTGAAGGTGAAAGCATTAATTTATATTTTTTCTCTCCCCTTCTAATGACACACCTACTCATTAGCATATATTAGCATATAGCCGTAAGGCAATGCATACACTGGGCTCGACTTTCACCTCCAAGAGGCAACGCATTTATGCGCTATGAGTTTCGTGCTCGCCTCGAAATCTCATGCTCCTTGGTTCAATAAATACCCCGAAACTTCGAATTGAACCTCTTTCTTTGCTAGTAACACCACTGGCGGTTTTCTGGACCACTTTTCCTGGACGCTTACAACGACGCTGGGTTTCGTTGCTAATCGGCCATGAAGCTTTTGTCTTAATGAAGCAGCAAAGATGGGTTTAGCGATCCTGATACTGTCAGGTACCGAAGCCGAGGTACCGAGTGCGAAGCGTGCTGCAGTAGATGTTCACCTGTAGTTTATAAGGCGACACATAAGACTACCCGCTCCCATTTTTATTCTCACTAAAAATCTATCCTGTATCTCTTTCTATCTATGTCGATATCTCTCCGCCATCAAAAGACTAAGTTTTTTCAGAGAAGATTATATTTAAGAATTTTCCCGCAGCTTGATTCAAACAAATTACATCAGGACCGCAAAAATGTACTCCGAGATCACCATGTTGATGTAAAGTATGGTGCAGCACCCGCGATGAAAGAAACTCTGTCGATGTACGCTCTTTACTTACAGAATCGGTGGGTGATGGCTGCACCTGTGTTTCATTTCTTATCCTTATCTAGCTTATAAGAGCTCAGTTCTGAGTGAAAATATTGCGCCGTTGTAGTTGTAATGGAAAGGAAAATGAAAAATGATAGGTGTAACTTTAAGGGACAGGCAGAGTGGGTCAGGGAACCAGTGCGGGTTAATGACATCCTAGTCGAAATCAAGAGGAAGAAATGGGCTTGTGCAGTGCACGTAATGCGAAGGCAAGATAGGCTGATCCATAAGGCTAACGGAGTGGATTCCAAGAGAAGGCAAGCGCAGCACGGGGAGGCAGAAAGTTGGGTGGGTGGATGAGATTAAGAAGCTTGCGGGAATAGGGTGGCCGCAACTGGCACAGGACAGGGTCAACCGGAAAGGTATGGGAGAGATTTCTGTCCTGCAGTGGGTGTAATCAGGCGGATGATGATGATGATGAGCTAAAATGCTGCAATCTAGCTATCAGGCCAACTTCAATTTGTCCTCAGTGCCCCTTTAACGTACGCAGAAATTTCAAAACAGGAGCGACAGTGCGTTTCGCTGCCACCATTAACAGGAATTAGGGACAGCGCGTGAGCCAGTGCCGCCAAGCCTAGCGGCACATGACATTTGGCTCCGGAGCCGCTCAGTCATTGTCTTTATTTGTTGCGTTACGGACGTCGTTATTGTGCTAGTTCTTGCTATGCGCCACGGTGTGACAGCCAAGGAAACTAGAAGCGTCTCTGCCGAATTCCTGGTAATGTATTTACGGCATCCGGCTCCTCGGACACTCCTAGCAAATGACAACCCTGGTTCAGATTTTGGGCATGGAGTTAAAAAAGTTATAATCTTTTCGTCCACACATCACGGTGGCTTTGTGTCTATGGAGTTCCGCCCCTGATCCCAAGGTCGCGGGATCGCATCCCGGACGCAGCGGCCGCATTTCATTGGAGGAGAAATGTAATAACGCCTGTGAGATGCGCGATGTCAGGGCGCCTTAAAAAACCCCCAAGTTGTTTCCCTTCACTACGGCAACTCTCATAGCTGGCGGGTCTCTTCTGAACATTAATTCCGTCACAAGCAACAGACACCACACACATCTGTGCAGAGTTGCAAAGACTCGGAATGGCATCAGTATTTCGCACCACGCTAGCTGTCTCTGATATCCGCATTATTGCAAGGGTAAAAGTGCGGAGAATTTTCCTTTTTTTTCCGGAATAGAGTATCGTTGTTGGACGTTCAGCTAGTGACTGTTCTATTTTACTGTCTTCTATTTATTACCTTGCCCCTCCTGCCTCCTTTATTTCTCTTTTTTTTTTCATGGGCATAGTTTTAATGTAGCTATCAGACCTAGCTGCACCTTCCCCTGCCCGTTTTGTTATATCCTACGCTTCTGACTCGTCTTCAGGTTGAAACTAATTTAAATTAAAACGCTATAGGGTATGGACATTACAGTCACCGACCGTGATTAATCGGGTACGCACGTGGGAGTTCCTCACAGTCTGTATAGGTGTATCCATAGCTTAGACAGGATTGCAAGAGCTTAAACTTACCGCGCGAAGCATGTTCCCGGCCTTCCGGGAATGTACGGCAACTGCCAGGCAATCAACACAACGATAAGGCTCTCCGACAGGCAACATGCTCATATTGGCCAGGGCTGCGATGCGGGACCGCAAGCAATCGTCGGCGCCGCGCGTTTTCCCCATCTCGCGGTGGTACCTGTTGCCGCCAGCCCCGGGCCCAGCCTGTGGCTCCGCCTCGCTACATCCGCCATCAGGGCCACGCGACCCGCATCCGGTGTGGATTTCGTTGATCTGCTCGCGTGTATACGCGCCGCTTCTCTCGCGGGGGAGGATGCGTGGCGAGGGTGGGACGGTCGCCCAGGCGCGTCTTGCGCGGTCGTTCCGCCGAGGCGCGCTGCTGCTTCTTGCCCTGTGACCCGCATCGGTTATGGACAGCGGAGGCGATCCATCTTGGCTCGGCTCCTCCCGTGCGCGCCGCTCGCTTCCTCCCTCCCTCCCAACTCCGTCCTCGGGCTCCTCCGACCCCATCGATCCTGTGCCGCCGCCGGCGACAGCGGCGCTGACCTTTTGAGCCTGGAGCTGCTCTCGTGTACCTCTATCGCACGTGGGATTTTCGCGCGACTGGCCGCATACCCAACGCTGGTCAATCTAGATTAGCAACCGGATAAAACCTAAGCTACGTGCTTTTCAGTTATTGACACTGGAGCTAATGAGGAAAACCACAAGCGAAGAAATAAAAAAAAAAAGCTGCGCGAATTTTTTTGATCGCACGCAGAATTTTCGCGCATAGCTGGTGAGACGACGCCAAAGGCGGCTGCTCTATATAACTTGCTCATGTTACGCACGGAAACGCGCAACCTTGCGTATTAGAACGCATTTGTTTGTTTTCGTGATCTTGCCTGTCTATCTTTTATGCATCTGTCAGTAACTTCAAAGTCGTATAGCTCAAAGGCTTATAAGGGTTCTTTCATGACGGACGCCTCGAGTGTAGAAAGGGTTTTAACAATAGACACTATTGTGACAAAAACCTGCCATCGCATCTTTGCCGCACTAGAATTCTGTTACCGAGGAGCAGACGGTAAGGTTCTGTACCGGGTACTGCAAAGGAGGCATTTTGATGCCGGTGACATGGAAACGACATTATCTTGCTTTCCGTAGGAGTGAAAACGCATCTGCAGCGGCTGTAACTAAGGCCATATGTTAAAAAATTTTGCTGACCTGTCGCAAAAGAAACAGCAGAAATAAAGGCAAGCACAAGAGAGCGGTAAGAACAGCGCGCTATTTTCCAATTAAATTTTTATCTGACCCATAAAGACACGTACAAGAAAAAGAAAACAAAATTGACATGCGATTGATGCGCCGATCCGAGGGAAATGTGTAGCATTATACTTTCATTCCTCTTTGTATGGCGCGGCACATCGCACACACATTTCTTTGCATCCACTTTCACAATATCCGATTCACAATAATATATATAGACATTTTCTTGCGTTGTCTCGTGATGTGAAAGGGCGGATATACAAAAACCTGCGGACAAAGAGAGCTGAAACCGTAGGTATTCAATGCACTCCTGCATTAAAGGGAGGCGGCTTCTCCGCAATACTAGCGGAGCTCGGGGACCAATCATATTGCGTACACACGAAAACGAAAAGCCTGAAATTAAAGAAAAAAGACAAGAGACAAACAATGCTTGAAGAAGTAGGACTGCAGAAACACAAGCGCTTACTTTCGTACTCTGTAGCTTTGCCACCACGGTCAAGACCCTTTGGCGCTGCGCAAAAACATCCGACTTGCTTTTTTTCTGATAGGTCTACACATCATGCATCGAGTCTCCTATTAAAAAGGGTCGCATCTGTGCGACTGATTGGCTGCCACATAACACTGGGAAATCGCATATCACATGTTTAAGCAACAGGTAAAGCCAAGTTCGCGCTCTGCTTGCAAGAAAGACTTATCTTTCGGCGGGACCCCGTTAAGTTAGCTCACATTACATTTCTCATTTGTAAGTCGCTGTACGCATCCCCAATCACTCTGACCGCGCAGCGAGCTATGGAAAGTAACATGGCAGGTGTAACAATAAGGGCCAGGAAGAGCTCAGAGTGGTTCAGGAATCAAACATGGGTTAATTGCATCATCGTCGAAATCAAGAGGAAGAAATAGACATGAGAAAGAGAGAGACATTAATCAATTAAGTAGAGGTCAGATTAGGCATGGGCAGCGCATGTAATGCAAAGAAAAGATAACCGATGATCATTAAGGGTAACGGAATGGATTGCAAGAGAAGGCAAGCTTATCAGGGGTTGCCAGAAAGTTAGGTGGGTGGATGGGATTAAGAAGTTTGCGGGGATGTGGTGGCCGCAGCTGGCAAACAACAGGGTTAATTGGAGAGACATGGAGGAGGCATTTGCCCGGCAGTAGGCGTAGTCAGGCTGATGATGATGATGACAACACTGTGGAGACAGCAGCGAGTCTTCTGTGCAGACTCTAATAGAGCCCCGGTCTTCCGTATTATATATGGCTATGTCCAGCCTGCATGTCACTCGCATAGTACAGGCCAGTTACGTGGTGACTGCGGGCATCGGACAATTGTTGGGCGGTGTACTGTTCTTGAATGCTGTGAAGTCGTCTGCAGAGCTCGCGAGGAAAAAGAATGGGATTGCTATTACTTTAGAACAAGAAGGCAGAGTAGCCTGCGGCAACGCAGTGATGGCGCTATAGACTAGGCTGAACCTAGTGGCAGACCGCAGTACGCAGCATGTCGCGCATTAGACACTTAGCGCGTCCAGACGCCTTCCTCGCTGTCTTATTTGGAGGCTCTTTTATGTTCGATACCACGCCCGCTGGCTTGCGCGTGCCTAGAATGAAAGTTTGCGTGTTATTATCCCGCGACCGACGCAAAGCGCAGTTTTGGAATTGTTTAGAGGTGCTGACTTTGCCGGGAACGATACTGAATAGCAGAGGGCCTCAGCTGATTTGAGGCTCTCATATAAAGACAGCACTGTATGATTGCTTTAATGTTCTTGGCCGATACGATGAAGAGGTTCAACGACACAGTGCAGCCCCATATCGTATTCCGCTGAACTCTCTGCAACACTAGGAAAAATGAGAAAAGATAAGCTAAGTTGCATCAATAAACACGGCGCATATTTTGAACTCCCATGACTGGAGTAAATGCGGCATCAGGCAGCGGAGTGATACAACCGGACACATTCATAAGACACTTTCTACGTGCTGGCATTCCTGATTGCTCGAAAGACGGTCGTGGCCACCACCGTCCTTCGTGCTACTTCGTGGTGTGTTTGTTTTGTTTTTTTCTCTCTTGTCTGTAAGCAGAAGCCGCTTCCGGGGCAATACCGTAGCCCTGGCAACGCGGCCTCGAGCGCCGAATTTAATTTTCAGTTCCTCGGCGACGTCGACGCACTTAACGTCACGTCAATGTGACATTGAATTTGCGCCGTGCTGGGCTGAAAAACTCGCGCGCAGCTTCGGCGTTGCACTTTCCAGGGAACGGCTCCTCGAGAAGCGCTCGCTCCTCACCGGCGCTCTTATTGTCCCCGCGCGGTGGCGGCTCTCGCTTCGTCTTCTCCCTTCCTTTTGCTTGTTTTCGTCGAAAAACCGTTGTCCGCTACGGTGAGGCATCCCATTCTTTTTATCGCTTGCTTCGACTGTATGTGCTTCCGTCTCTCGCCCCGAGTTCCTTCTTCGCTGAAAACCTTATTCCTCCTTTGGGAACTGCCTTAGCCCGAGTGTAAACTGCACACTGTGTCGTTCTCACTGAAGTTGTTGTTTGCTGGTGACCCTGTGCTTGAAAAGATTCCTTTGCGTACGTCGCGTACTTCGCTCAGTGTACAGTTGCATTTTTGGATATTTTCTGTCTGTTGGCGTCAAGTACAGTGGTTCTCAAGAATAGAAACCCTTCTGAAGTTTGGTTCTTGGGACCCTGTTCAGCAAGCAAATGCTGAAGCCTTACAGACTAGTTTCGGAGTTTTACGCAGCGCATTTTTATGTATTTGCTTCCTTCCGCCTTAATGTTTAAGCCATGGACAAACGCCCTACCGAAGGGGTGCTTATTGTGAAAAACATTTCGTCATTGGAGTGAAGTCTACGCGGAAGCTTTAGGCAACTGAAAGATAATAACCTATCCAAACCGCCGCCACACGCAACACTTGTGACCGAGTGATACAGCCAGAACGGACGCTGTGAACAATATTTTGCTCTCAGTAAGACTCAGGAGCATATTTTAAAAGGGCTGATGGTCAGGGTGAGGGTGAGGCGGGAACCGACGATGTGAAAGTGAGGGTGCTGTAGGTGATCCCTTGTGAGAGCCGAGTCAGTCTAGTAATTCACCCGGCAGGGGTTGAAATGAACTGTAACAGCAGAATCGGCGCCTTGAAAGGCCTAGAAACATTCTCAATGCGCCCTAAGTAGCCAATCACAAATTATTGCTGGTAAAATTTCAGCCAGGAATTTCTCTCCGCTGCTAGTAGATTAAACACTGCATAAATTTGGTAGGGTAGATGTTGAAAACTTGGATACAAACTCATTGCTGTGCCCACAAGTTATATATATTGTAACGCGGCGGCCAGCCGAAGAATGAGGCGTGGTGAACGATGGCTATGAGATGATTTAATGGCCGCTGGCCTAGCGCGGGCGCTCCGTCCCGCGCCACTGCCAGCTTCGTCTTCGTCACACTACCCGGGGCCTCCGAGCGATCGTCCCGATCAGTGATGAACAGACGGCGAAATGGCGATGGTCCTGAGTGAAGGATCGAACAATATGTAGAAGATGGTGCAGTGCTGGCCGCCACGATGAGAAAGATGAGAGAATGAGTCCCGGTCCGCGAAGCATCCGGGCCATAGGGTGCCAGGAGCTGACGGCCGAGGTCTCTGGACGCACCGAACGGCGGGGGCAGGGGGACGGTGTCTTCTCATGTGGGTCTTGGGTCGGTGGGGTCTTGGGTCCGTCGGGTCTTGAGTCCGTCGGGTCTTGGGTCGTCGTGTCGTGTGGTCCGGGCGGGGGACGGGGCTGGGGTGAGCGTCGAGGTCGGTTCAGGTCGGGCGGGCTGGGGCGCGGCCGTGCGGCGCTGACCAGGTACTCACGGCCGACGTCCACGGCAGGCCCAGGACGCCGAAGCTCCGTGACCAGGATGGCGATGAAGAGACCCCAGCACCTCCACCAAATGTAACGCGGCGGCCAGCCGAAGAATGAGGCGTGGTGAACGATGGCTATGAGATGATTTAATGGCCGCTGGCCTAGCGCGGGCGCTCCGTCCCGCGCCACTGCCAGCTTCGTCTTCGTCACAATATATATAAAAAAACTAAAATGGTGGCGGCGATCAGGTAAGGGCGAGGTCCGCTGAACTCTTAGATAGATGTAGGTGTCGTTATGGTAGAGAACTGGTGACGATGGGGAACTTAGCAATTGCGGTACGTGTTGTTTTTTAACTTGTCCAAGTTTACAGCTTCGGTTAAATGGACACGGCAGAATGGGCGACAAAAATAAAAAAAGACTGTACTCTGAATGAAGTTAAACACTGTCACGCGTAGAGCTAAAAGCAACAACGTGATTTCCAAAAGAGAAGGCAGTGAAGCGTACACGACTGAGGAATAAGAAAGTAGCGTAGATAAGACGAAGGGCGGGGCATGATCAAATTAACACGCAGGAAACACCGGCTTAATGACCGAAAAAAAAAAAGCTTCAGGATCTTCGTAAGCACATTCTTAACGAAGAAAATGCTGTAGAATTTAGGTTGCCTGCTATCGTGTGTGCAATAGTCCGTGTTTGCAATTTTTTCGCCAAAACTCCGGTTGGAACCAGTTCCATAGGCCTTGTATGGCATGCAAGAGTCATCACCTACTAGAAAGTTCTTGTGCCTTCCGCAGGATTTTCATACTGTATTATACTAATCCGACCCAATAACCCACCGTAATGCATTTTCTTAGGTGAACGTACTTCAAACTTTTTGGGAGTCCTTTGGAATTTTTGGCGGTGGGCCAACCTTCAAAATTTTGGTGTTCCTCAGGTTTTCAAATTTGGCGGTGCATTGTGATTTGTCTAGTGGAGAACACGTGGTGTTGAAGGCGTCGCGACCGTCTAAAGCGTATTCATAGATCGCAGGGATCCTCTCACCACTACTGGCGCAGAAATGGAGTGGTTAAGCCATGCGCCACTACCCCGGCATGTCCATGGAACTGAACCACTGCATTGCGTAACACGTACAGTGTGTGTCATACTTAAAGGAAACACGAGAAATATGGTTAAACTCATTCCCAACGCGAATCAGGAGCACGGCTTCAGGCTCCTCCCCTCGAGCTGTCTGCGCATTTTTTCGCTTCCTTGTTAAACCTACTTTTCTCCCCATACAGAGCCGGTGCAATCATTTCTCGTGTTCCCTTTAGCTATGGCACATACTGTACGTTAGATCTTTAAGGTGACTGTTTTCTTTGCTGGTTATAACCAACTCCAGACACAGGCGCGCGCAGAAGTCGGAGCATGAACAAATTAAAAACTAACCCTTTGAGCCAAAGCAGTGTGGTAGCCATTTTTCTGTGAACGCTCGTCGCAGGCCGCGGCAGAATCCCAGCACCACTGGTTTAGTCGCCGTGCGCGTAGAGCTTCGGGTCGCACGCAGTGAAGCCTCGTCTCCTAAAAGATTTAAAAAAGAAAGAAATTTGGAGTAAAACAGAAATGCTGAAGCAGCGGAAGTGAGGAGGAGGAGGAGTGATGGGGAACAGGAGGAAGAGTGCCATGTTCTTGCGGGAGCTGAGCCGAGGCTTTTTTCCACGTGGCTTCAGCGAACCCAGCCGAGTGCCTCGCCTTTCGCATTGGCTCCCGGGCGAAGATATTGCGTTCGCGGCCGCCCGCGCCAGGGCGCTGTGAAAGACGACGCACCGCCGACCGCGGGCGCCTTCCACGTGGGACGCTATCGGCGAGCCGGGAGAAGCTTCCTCCCATTTCTGCCTCCTTCCCTTTATTTCCCTGTTCGTCCCGCGAGTTTCTCCTCTTGCGGAGGAGGAGGAAGGAGAGGAGGAGTGGAAACACGCGCACGTCTTCGCTTCAATTCGTCTTTCCGCTCTCGGGAGCGCGACGCTTCTTTTCTTTTTTTTTTATCCCCCCCACTCGGCCCTGCTTGTCTTTGCTTGACACCGTTCCTGTATTCCACATCTGTCAACAACACGAAGAGGAAGCTGAAAGAGGAGCGGGCAAGACATTTCGAAAGCGCCGAGGAATGGCAAAAGGAAAAAAAATATTAAAAACCTTAGGGATCAGAGAATGCGGGAGGTCGAAGGGAATCGGTTTGTTTGTTGCAATTCGCGTCTCAGCCAGTTTCGCCGGCGCGCGTTCATATTTTCCTATTGTTCGGACTTTTCTGCGCTGTGAGAACTGGGAGAGCGAAGGAAGGAAAGGGAATTGGAAAAGGTACGACCGAGGCAACATGGCACGTCGTACTAGTCTCCGGAAAACAAGCCGCATGAAAGTAGGACGGGAACAAAGTTGGTTTCAAGGGGGAATGGAGAATAGGCAGCCTGTATGGAATATGGGCGCTTTTTAGGGACGAGGCGTGCACCGCGAAGTTTGAAAATAATGAAAAGACAAAACTGCTTCTGAGCGGCGCAAGCACGGTTCTCATCACAGGCTTTCATAGCATTGGATTTATTCTAAAGCGAGGATCCTTAGTTCATATTGCGCCGTTACGTTCAGTTTTCGTGTGGCGCTTTATTGGTGAGTCAAAATACCTCTCATTCACGTAATGCATACCGGTTTCCTAATATCCATCAGGAGGAAGATGTATAATAGTTCTTCCTTCAAAGTACTTAACTATTCTTAGGTACATTATATGTTTAAGAAAAGGATTATATATGTACTATATCAGGCAACAGAGCGAATTACGGAAAGGTTACGGAAAGGAGAACGACAGAGGTAGTGTTATTTGTTTATTAATTAATTAATTTATTTATTTGATTATCTTTTTATTTGTTTGTTTGTTTGTTTATTTATACTGCTACTCCAATTTGGAATTGTTGTTGGGGCGGTTAATGAGATAACGATTGAA
This sequence comes from Amblyomma mixtum, assembly GCF_055824585.1. Taxonomy (NCBI): domain Eukaryota; kingdom Metazoa; phylum Arthropoda; class Arachnida; order Ixodida; family Ixodidae; genus Amblyomma; species Amblyomma mixtum. Next base: position 108,504,987 of record NC_143017.1, on the reverse strand, counting down.
AAGTAATACATTCAGTGGGCAAACATGTTACCATAAACAGCAGGAAATGGGAAGGGTAAAGGCGAGGCACTGAGAATCAAGAATCAAATACAACAAACCTTTAATGTAACTGAAAGCATATAGGACGTAAAATAACGCTACGACGGGTTACATATTGCAAAGGATAACAACGTAAGAAGCTCGAAGTTTTGTAAAAGCACTGTAGTTCTTAAAACGAACTACAAAAACGATCCCAGCAAGATACACGAAAACAATATTGGCGTCTTGAAAAAGTAATCCAGCGCTGCATTTTAAGACGACGACTCAGCACTATTGTCCTCATGATATTGATAGTTTGTCTAAAGCCGGAAACGAGACGGAAAGACACGGAAAATTTTTGCTAATTATGCAATATGCCCTTAACTGCTGTCGTGCACATTTTGAATGATAAACTATTTAACGCATTCAAGCTGTTTCGTCCTCCAGTTGCTAACGCGTAAAATGAGTATTTAAAGCAGTAAGATGAAAACAATAATAATTAAGTGTGTGCGAATTTTTGCAGGAAGATAGCAGAAGAGGTTAGGGAACAAAGAGGAGTAACTTGAGGCGACACTTAAGCTGCGCCTTAGGAGTATGACGCGCTGACGTTAAAGGGTACCTTCATCGGCCTGGGGCCTTCTTTCGATACTTCGAAGGCACTGACATAGTTTTTTCATTCACCATCACATAACGTTTAACCTAACCTTAAGAGCGCAATGCTTTGATACCCTTCCCGCGAAAGTAGTCCTTCTCTGTCGCCTCGGTCCTGGCTACATCCTTATACATGCGGAATTGACCTATTCTGTACTTTACAGTCATACCCCTTCATACCCTCCATACCCCTTCATACATTCATACCCCTTCATACCCTTTACATTCATACCCTCATACCCCTTCTGGCTCAATAATGCAGCGGATAAGCGATGCGCCATTGCCCCAGCAGGTGGCTCTTTCAACCACAGCCACCGGCGGTGCTTGTAAGCCCCAGGTTGCTCTTCTGGAGTAGCCGCCTATTTAACTGTCGTCTGCCGCGATGGGCAATTTGCTCACAGTCCAGTGGGGAAATTACCGCCTGCCACGGTGGGCAGGTGTGATGACGTCACAAGGTCATGATGAAAGAAAAGCACTACAACAGATGAGGACTAAAAAAGGGACAACGCGAGATAAAAATGTAGCAACTAGCCCCGTTAGCCATTCTCAATTAAACGTAGTCAGCGCCAATATTATCCACTTAGTTTTCCTCGTGAAGTTCGGTCAATAGAAATCCAATATCTGAAGTACAACGAGTCCTGAAAAGGAAGAAAAAAACAGAAGCAGCTTCGCACATTGCTGAATTACCGGAATAGTGTCTCGGTTGGTTGGTTTATTGTGTTTACCGTCCCAAAGCGACTCAGGCTATGAGAGACGCCGTAGTGAATGGCTCCGGAAATTTCGACCACCTGGGGTTCCTTAAAGTGCACTGACATCGCACAGTACACGGGCCTCTAGGATTTCTACCTCCATCGAAATTCGACCGCCGCGGCCGGGATGGAACCCGTGATATAATGTTTCTCTTTAAGAATACTGAAAAAGAGAGCGGCGGCCACCGTCTGCCCGTACCGTGCGTTCTGGTTGCATTTTGGACTTCCTGGGTATTCCGCCGAAATAATAAATCATTCGAAGGTTTTTTCCTGCAGCTGAATTCTCGCCTGGCCTCTCTGTGACCTCTCTTGTTCCGTATCTAAGAGGGTGTTTCTAAGAAATTTGTGTCTATCAATTCTAGCCAAATTACTGCGCAAATCATGCCGAAGGAACAGGCCGACGCTGCCCTTTCCGTCTTGCATTGAAGCCTCGCCAGGGAGTCTCTCTTCGTCAGTTCGTGTTGGAGCACGGCTGATTTGCTCGGCCTTGTCAGGACTGCTTCGCAAACTGCTCGCGTCGCGAGGCGTTGCTTTCGTCTGCGACCACTGCCCCTATTTCCCGTTTCCCTTTTTTCTGCTGACCATTGCCTGATGGGAACAGGAAAGAGGGACTGGGTCGGAAGTCTCTACCCCCGCGGACAGGGGGCAGGAGGCGGGCAAGGGTACCGCGTGGGGGAGGGCCGGCATCGCGCGGGGCGTCATCTATCTAAATTTGATATCGGCATCAGTCAGGTGCAAACATCGCGTTGCCATGGAGACGCCTGCTCCGCCTGCTCTCAGCCCGCCGGTCGCGGGAAGCCTTTCCTCCCGCGAGACACCGCTGCAGCCGGCGGAGTAGCGGCAGCGCGCTTGCTTATTTATCTGCGCGCGGCCGCTCCTCCCTCTCCGCAAGCGGCGGCCGTAATTTATTTTGGCCCCAGAGTTCACCTACCCGCTCCTCTTATCTCATCTTGGAACGCCGCTGCCTCAACTGCCTGGCCCTGTTTGGATTTTGTCTCTTCACGGACCACTTTCTTCCAGTTGACGAGGCCATAGAGATGGGGCCGCGGTGCGGGCCGCTGCTGTCTTCTCTGCTTTTAGCTGCTCCCCGTCTCCATCACCGCAGCAGCCAGCGCTCTATTGCACCTCCTTCGTGGGCGTGTTTTCTTTTGCTCCCCGCCGCAGCTTCCACGAGCCGCTGCCTTCGATATGCCTGTTTAGTCTCGCGCTTATTTACAAGCGACTTCGACAGTTCCACCGCCGCACTGAATAAATATGAAACCACTCTCCCGACGACGGCACGAGGAGCAACATCGTTTCTCCCCTGCGTTTTTCCGCGCCCAAACTGGTGCGCGGCATCGCTGGGTCTTTTTTTATTTCTTTCTCTCTTCCCCCTTTTCCCGTTGCCTCTTTGTGCCTGGCTTTTCTTTTTCTTGCCTTCTCTTCTTTCTTTTTTGCTCATGCATTCTCTCGCCGTCGTCCTCTTGGCACATCTTCCGAGTTTCCCCGCAAGTTTTCCGCCAGAAAGGAGTTCTGCTCTGTGCGAAGCTGTGCTGCTCCCTCTCTTTTCCCGTGGACGCACACCTGCGCGTTCTTCTTTTCCCATTACTCTTCCCTCAGCCCCTCGCCGGTTTTATTTCGCTGATCTCCTTTCGTTCTGATTTTGTCCCTGCATTGTGTTTCGTTTTTTAGCTCGTCTTGATGACGGTACATAACTTGCGGCAACTTCTCTCCCCACCCACGTCTTGTCGCCAGCTCTTGACACGTGACCTTCAGCCTCGCGGATATTCCCTTTCCCGTGCTTCGAGTAGATAGGCATGTCCTTCGGTTTTCGTACTGCGCACGCGCAACGAATACTGCAAGTGTGCAGTCCACTGACAGTGAAAACGAGCGGCCGTCATTTAGCGAAGAACCTGAAGTGATCGGCTTTTTATGCTCTGAGAATCCAGCATAACGCGGAGCGACCTCACTTCTAGCAATCGTGAACATCTGATCTCTGCCGCCGCCGCCCTGTACCGCTGAGCGGCGGGCCCTGAGTTGCTTACTACGGCGCCGTCTGTTATGCTTTACTCGAAGCTTGTATTTATTGCGCTGTACTTAGAGAGAATGGCCCCGCCGCGATGGTTCAGTGGTTACGGCGCTCGGCTGCTGACAAGAAAAAAACGGGTTCGATCCCTGCCGCGGCGACCGAATTTCGATGAAGGCGAAATTCTAGAGCGCCGTGTATTGTGCGATGTCAGTGCACGTTAAAGAGCCCCAGGTGGTCGAAATTTTCGGACCCTTTCACTACAGCGTCCCTTATAGCCTGAATCGCTTTGGGACGTTAAACGCCAATAAACTAAACTATTAACGAGAATGTCCGTTCCTGATCTTAGTTAATATTTCTGTCAATTAGAGTGAGCATGCACTTTGCAACACGCCAGAGCCATTTGGTGTTTCTGCTAGATTAAAAAAAGATCGAATCTGCTAGATTCGATAGATCTGTATTCCACTAATATGCTGTACAAGTGTCTCAAAGCTGCAGTTCCTGCTTGTTGCTCGACCCCGATATCTCGCCTTCCGGAGAATTGTCATCGTAATCAGCTGTGCAAAATAAAAGAAGCATGAGCTGACTGTCGGATTTTTACGAGGAAAATCTACACAGTGGGCCACGAGGCATGGCGCAGTGGAAGGCTGCGGATTAATTTCGACCTCTCTGATGGAAAATTCACTGTTATTTTAGTACGCGGACAGTTTGCATTTCACTTCCAAGCAAATGCAGCCGCCGAAGTCGGGTTCCAGCCAACGACCATGTGCTCAGCTGTCGAGCGCCATAAACTGAGCGAGCTAGGTGGATGCACATAGGAAACCTCGCTAATTCGAATTTCCCTTTTATTCGAATTGACACTATGCTCTCATTAGCATCGTCTATATACGAAGGATCGCCTTAGTTTAAACTTCGCATATTTCGAACATATCTTGGGTCCTTTTCGAACTCGAGTTGTCGAGAGTTGATAGCACCAACTAATGACTTGTGAGGAATCCCTGGACATAAAAAGGCCATCTTCGCTTTCCCTGGAGCTCTGAGAATGCCCGTAATCGTATATTTTAAGGGCAATTCTGTGTTCCTCGATTTCGCACGCTCGCGATTCGGTGTTCGCTCCTCCTGCTCTATGATCAAACCGATCGGTTTGCAGGAGAATCCAGCGCTGCTTTGAGGAGTGCGCTGTCGCTGCAATGCCATGGTCCTAGCTGGATAGTGTTCGCCGGGTGATTAAACCCATTTAAAAATTACGGAAGACGCTTTAGAAATTCTAAAGTGTGCTTGGCGAAAGCCTTCTGGTCAATCGACCGCCGCTTCCCCGAACCGCTTGGCGCGGAATCAGTGGGCCGCTTCGGAGCCAAGCGTCCACTCACTCGACAGCAACGAGACGTCTGGCGAAGGAGCGGCGGTGCAGCTGCCACCGCCGACACGCGCGCGCTCGTTATACAGCTACTGTGTGACGTCACGGTTGCTATGCACAGCTGCGCCCCCCATCGGCGCGCCGGTTGCTAAGGAGGGGAGGAAGTTGCGCCGCTGCGCGGAGGAGAGGCCACAGTTGGCACGATTCCAGGGCACGGACGGGCACCGCGAGGCATGGACGTACGGGACCGCGAGCATGAGCCATTAAAGGCTTTCGCCTTAAAATTTAATCACGGGTAGAAGGCTGCCACTGGGAGTGTGGGTAGGTAGCGTGTTTCGTTTGCATGTTAAAAATTGAAAATATTGGCATTGAAGCAATGCGATGGTTGGATTTATTCTGCGCCTTAGTTTTACACGCGCGCACAAACGCTTCAGCCACAAAATTTTGCAACAAAAGTTATTTTACGCAGCATCTTCTAGACAGATGGCCCATTTTTAAAGGCGGACATCTTTACAGACAATTTTTTGTAGGTCTACAGTATTTCCTTATAAAATTATCAATATGTCGCTCTCAGATATGGTTTCTTCTAAATATTAAAAACTCAAAACCTAAAGACTAGTCCTTAACACATTTGGAAGTTTTAAATACGCTCTGCAGCATTTTTACTTAATTATTTCGTTTTCGTTTATTTTATTTATTCTGTCATCTTGGTTAGGAGAGAATGGGACAATACGCGACCCAGATCAAATCGTCGCCGCCGTTATTTTTGTACTCCCAGGTATCTAAAAATCAATGCGGCCGAATTATTCTCTAGCGCCCTGGCGTCACGCCTAAAAAGTATGAAAAGGCCATCTTGATAGGAACACAGTAAAATTTACTAATATTTAAAACTTCAAAATCACGCATTTTTCCCCACTCCTTCCCCGTGGGGCAGAATGAAAAGCCTCTCCAAAATCACCATATCACTCGTCCTTGCTATGAATGTACACGAAGTTGGCTTCATGAACATAAATAAAATCTTTATTAGCCTATTCGAATCAGAGGCACTGTACTAAACCCGAACCCGACACTGTTTTGCTCTATGGCCCACTGCAGTCTACGCAGTTATACCACCACGCTCTGCGTTTAGCCTACCAGGACTGAGTTCAAGGTTATAAACTTTCAGTGCGTGCCTTGTGTTGGTTGTTTGGTTGGTTTCCGAGCAAAGGAAATGGCGTAGTATCTGTCTGAGGTCTCGGTGGCACCCTGTAAGTAATAGCCTATGGACACGTGAAAAAGTGATCTCTCTTTCCTCTCTTCCTTGTTCCCCTTCACAGTGTAGGGTAGCTTACTGGGCGCCATCTAGTTAACCTGCCTACCTTTCTGTTCATCTCTCTCTCTCTCTCTCGATGAATTTCAATGAATACACGATGAATTTCAAGCCTTCACCGACTTTTTTTTTTGTTTCAGTGTGAGAGTTGTTGCTCTTTCGTTCAGCCGTGCTGAATAAATATGCTACTTGGTTCGATTCGTAGCTCGTGAACACGAAGTTTTTAATCCAATTGCGCACCAGACCGAACAGAGCTTGCTGCATTGTTAGAATGTGTTGTACAAAAAGCTGTTCGTGCCCGCCTGACAGATTTCGATGCTAAAGCTCACAAGCCTTTTTAAACATTTTCTGCTTTACATATTATCCCATTTTCTTGCTGTTCTGTGGTGGGCGTCTTTGAGAACACCAAACCGCTTGATTACACCGGCGCTTCTTTCTTGTCTTCAGAGCTTTCGTCATGTTTTCTTAGCGCTACTTGGAGTTCATTGTTGTTCTTGTGTACATTTACACTATTTTATAACGAGCGGAAAATCAAGGATAGAGCTTTAGAGCATGCAATAGGACCATTGCATGTACTTCAGCCCCTCCAGAACATCACAGCGTGGCGTTTTGCCCCGCATGTAGCCTGTTGCTAAGATAATTCTATCTTAACTGCCCTAGGAGCAAAAATTCTTAAACGTGGCATAAGATAACATCAATAACAAATTATAACAATTATTTACTTACCTTAATCCAGGACGCCAGACTGAACGAGCTGCACTGCTTTTAAAGATCTGTGTGCAGAATTTTTTTTTCGATCACTTCCTGGTTCACCAATGCTCAATTCGAATCGTTTTCTGGTAAGCCTTGTACCCAATTATAGTGAGCATGTTACTTGTCTCAGCATAAGAGTATCGCGTTAATGTCACAGTTCATTTAAAAATTATAGGGCGCTAAGTGACAAAATCTCGTGTTTTGCCACATTCTCTCCTACTCCTGCTCAGCACATCGAGACAGAAGACACTGTGTTTCACTTTTATTTGGCCTGTAGTAGTTTACTTGACAGCGATGGAGATTTTTTAACCCCAAGTAAGCAAGGAAGAACTGTGACTGGAAAGGCAGATGGGCTCGAATCACATCGTCAATATAAATCGACGTAACTTTGCTTATTTTTTGTTTTTTTTTTCAGAATGAGTGATATTGGCAGCATCTATGCAATAATCGTGTACCAGAAATGTGGCCGTTTCAAGATTTGACTTCCTCTATCTTTTCTGCTTCTACAAAGGAGTGCGCACGCGTTCTGGAAAAGGCCTGACACACAAAGGCACGCAAGTATTCTGCGTTTTGTCTGAGAAGCGTTGAAAGGCACCCACGGCGCCCATAACGTAGTCTTCACTTCTCTGGGGCAAAAGAAAGACAGCCTTATTCGAAGTATATGAGGGGCGAGTCAAATCAACCTATCGGCACTCTACGTCTTTTCCATTTTAATTTTTTTACAGCGTCCTTGAGGTTAACAAGTTCACCCAAAAATATGAAGTTGTTGGTTTCGTATTTATTCTAACAGGGTATAATGACTAGCTTTTAAGTATTTCTACGAAGAAAAAATGTTCTATTTTGGCGCCGACCGCGTATGCCCGCTCCATTCCTGGATCAGCTCACGCTGCCTAGCGCCCTCCATATACGGCCGCATATAGGGCGTTATAGGGCGTTTCATGACGGCAATGGCTGGCACATTCTGGCGTTTCTCCTCCCCTTTCTTTATTTCTTCACAGCAGCACCCTTTCTTGTTTTGTCTGTCCTGCTGACAGCTCCGGCCGTCTATGACCGGGTTCTAGCGCTGCCACGAACCCGTCTCGCTGCGGACGCCTCCTTGGGGGACCGGAGACGCATTTTTCTTCTTCGCGCCGAGAGCGAAATTTGACGGCTTGACGCTAACGCCTCCGCTAACGCGTCACCGCTAACGCCAAGACGCGCACCCTGCAAACAGCGCATCCCTGCCTGCCCTTTTATTCGTCTGCTTTCTTCTTTCGTTTCGGCGCCTTTGCTCTCATGTGCTTCTTGCAGTACGAAACTATCGAATTCCGCTGTCGCGAATACGCACGACGGCACTCGCAGGCTCCGCCGTGAGGGGCCTGTTTGCCGCTGAAGGCGGAGCTTCTTTTTTAGTGCTTTTACTAGTACTGTTACTCTTAGTACTACTTTTTACTATTATAGTACTTTTACTAATATTTTCCTATACTAATTTTACTATTATCACTATTAGTGTAGAACTTCTGCTCTGACAATTAATTTCTTGCTGGCTGACCTAGCTGGGTAGAGTTAACCCGGAACTTTGCTCAAGTTAATGCGGGGCTTGACCACGCGTAAACTAACTTATATAGACGGGTATTTACCCGAACACATCAGTGGTTTCATAACTCCTCTTCTGATGATTTGGACTAACCTGCCTACCTCGTCCATGGCGGACACCGCTCCGGGAACGTCTTATCTTGTTTACATGTATCGTTGAGGTCTATTTACTTATATTTGCGGAGGTATTTAAGGCAAAAATGTTCTTGCCGACTCCCATCACCGGCGGATGTGTCGCCTGCGATGAACGCAATTTTACACGCATAGCCGAACGCGTATGTGGTGGAACAAAGTTTGAGCATTCATTTAATCATTGCTCCGGAATTATGCGTCACAAGCACAGTTTCTTCTGTTTTCTAACTAGTTTTCCTCTAAGCATATGATATCTAGGTCATTCTCAAAATTTAAGGATTTAATAACCTGAAATTTGAAGTTTAGGGGAAAAGTTTGTTCCCTCTCATATTTCTCACGACTGCACTGTGCGCATCAAGCTCGCATAAAGGCTTCGTTCCTAACCTAACCTAACCGTTCGCTAGCACTCGAGCTCTAAGGGATGGATGCACGGGCAGCTACCCTTGCCGCTCCTTCATCCCTAGGGCGATGAACACTACGGCGCTACCGTGCTTTGATTTCGGCAACTTTTACAGCAGGCATCCTAAGTGGTGCGTATCACTGCGCGCTAATGAAGTTATTATAATCATGAATAATGGATTTACGGGACGGTGAACAGAGGCTCTCGTGTAAATAAGTTGCGTGAACAAGCTCTTCGTTCCGGATAATCGCGGCCAAAGGAATGATGACGAAAGCTAAGAGAAAAACTAGAGAGAAAGCATATACATTGCATTCATATACAAAGCTAATGCGGACGCAATGCTTCAAGCAGAACAAGTGGCGCTGCGAACGCTTGTTTGGCCGCTGTAGTGTCGGCGGCGCTTCTTCTTTCAAAGAAGTGCGCTGCATCCGCCCGCCTCTGACTTTCATCTCGAAGTGGTGCTTTTCTGAAATGCGTAAGTGGCCGTCGCGGTACGAAATTGCAGATCAGGCACTTCAAGACGGTCCTCTCTAGCTGAATGAGAAGAACCAAGTGTTTGAAACCGCCTCGAGTCTAAGTGCTTGCTTTCAAGGTACACTCATTTCCGTTTGTTTTATCCCGCCATAGTTGTGCGCACTTAGCTGGCAAGCATTGTTTTGTCGTTGTGCTGAGTGCAGTAATATTCTTGTTATAAAGACCACTACCGCTGTTTGTGTAGTGTTGGAAAGAGGCTGCGTGCATCGACCTACATATGAACTAAAAAAACTTATGCATTTTGAATAATTTTACGACACTGTGCAAGTCTGCTTAAATAATAATGCAATATTTAAAGGGAAGCTGCTTTTTTTGATGAATTGCACGATATTCAAGGTTTAAAATCTATATAGCCTACAGTCAAAATTTTTTTTGTTTTTCGCTTACATTTGAGGTGGTGACGAAATAGACGATTATATCTCACGCTGAAGCATCAGAGGAGTGCGCCGAAGCTTGGTGATGACGTCACGGGCAAATTGATTTGTAATTTCCGCTGCCTTCACCCACAGGTAGCCGTGCATCGTCTGATGCCACCTAACGACGCTGCGGAGGCTCTGCTTGCAATGGCGTCGGCATTTTTCTTTCAAAGAAAGCGCTTCTGAGCTGTAAATATACCGGCACCGCAGATGATGACGTCATGCCCTATCTCTGTCCCAAACCGGGGATGTGCGCAGCGGAGTGGAAGCCTGACCGCCATCGCAATTTTATTTGGCGATTTTGTCACCTTTTGTAATGCTCGCCCAAAAATATTTCACATGCTTTACCAATAAGTGTCACACGTTCGACGACTACAAGCTCTTGAAATTCTAGAAGCTGATTAGTTTCCCTTTGAGCACAGCTACATATTAACGCAACAGCGTTGAGGTCCCGTTCAGCAAAAAACCTGGCGTCTTCGTCTGCATTGTCGGCGGTGGCGGCGTGAGCGAAAAATTTCTATAGAAGCAGCTGAGGTGGGCCGCCTAGGTAAAGCGACTGTGTGACGTCATCGCAACCTGGCCACGTAGCGGACTGTGAGCAAATTGCCCACCGTCGCAGGTGGGAGTTACATTAGGGATTGCTCGTGAGAGGTTGCCCGGGAAGAGCAACTTGGGGTTCACAAGCCCTAGCGGCGGCTGTGTTTTCAACACCCACCTGGAGGGGCAGTGCCGCAAAATTACACAAGCACGATATCCACATATACAAGCATTCACCCATTAAAGCTATTGCGTCATACCTTTCAGGCGGAGCTTAAGTGTCCCCTCCAGTTATACAGGTGCATTTCATATCCCGTTTAATATATATTTGAATTAATGCGTTAAATTCATTACACAGGGACGTGTGCCTTTCTTCTGCTACCTTTACTGTGCTTTTATTTATGAAAGGATGGTATGTCATGATATATACCGTGCCACTTTGTCCCGCAAGTGCGATTCTGATGCGTCTATTTTTATATATATTTTTAACAAATGGTGATTTTTTACCTTCTGGGAACTCGGTTCACGTAAGTAGTTAATTCTTGCTTTTCGTTCGTGTTTTCGTTTGAGGGGCTAGCACTCCGAATTTGAGCCCATGAAGCTCAATTTTAACAAACAGATCTATGGGATTCCCCCAAGTAAGACAGAACAATTTAACAGGACCCCAACCACTTTTGTTGATAGTGTATTGAAGCCCTGATCATTGTTCGTGCCATAAGGTTCATACGCAGAGTCATGGAAGTAAAGCAACTCTTTTGGCTGGTCCCCATTGCTTCAAGAGGTCCTCAGCGGAGCAAAATGGGCCATAGCGGACGTGTTCCTGTATTTGCCAACACGTCATCAGTGTCAATACTGCAAAACAAGCCTCAGATATTGAGGAGCTTTTACCAACACTTATCGGTTTAGGGACATCTTATACTCAAATAGCAAATGCCCGAAACGTCTAACAATGCGTCTTTCTTTCTTTCTTTTTGCAGGTGAGTGTCCCATGTTTCCTGGCATTCTATCTTGCTCATCTCACGATGGTGAGTCTTTCAGCCGTTGGTTGTGATGTGCGCTGCCAACAGCATATTTCGCAGAGTGTGCGGATGCGGGAAGAGCGGACAAAATTACTGCTTTGAAAGCAGTATGACTGCGATTGTACTGCACTCCAAGTTTCCGCTTTCAGAAAGTCGCGACGCGTAAAGGTTCGTCACCTGAACCGTGTCAAGTTTGATGTGCGTTTGCTGGGGACACGCAATCAATAACCGACTCGTGTTTCAGTTACTTTGGGGCCACGCCTGACCTACTTGCGAAGGTCTCAACGAATCAATAGAATACGTCGGAAATGTAAGTCCAGCTGCCGTGTTAAGCATTCAAAGGTTTCTTAGAATGTGCAGTTTATTGTATTTTATTCAAGGTTAGTTGAAGTTGGGCTTAGCGGTGGTAGATTAGGTGAGGTTGTTTTATTTTAGAGGACTTTCATGGTTAACGACACACGTCAGAAGCAGGTGTGGAAAACTGCACCCGCATTCAAATGGTGTGTCAAATGCCCGCTAAATGTGCCTCTGTACACATATATGTACAGAGATGTAGCCTTCTACAAAGGTATATAAATCAATGAGGTGATGTGATTACACAATCACTTATTAAAACTAACACATGCTGCTAAAGGCATTCTGCCGTTCGTTTAATGAAGTAAGCTGCATCCATTCTTTTAAATTTCGTTTTTTTTTTCTTTTTTGTAACACTGAGAATACCTTATCATGCGCGGCGCTTTCCGGTGTTATGACAACGCCTAGAAAGATGCGACCATTAATCTAAATCTAGCGCAAACAGTGACAGCGGTTGTGGTCAACAAGTCTGCCAAGTTTCGCTGTTGAACTCATATCACCCCTTTATTTAACTAATGGCCGAGCGAAGCGATGTTTGGCGATATTTTTTGGAGCAATCAGTGCACATCACTCAGTCGGATTGCTATATTCTTTAAATGTAATATTTCAGAGGCTTCTATCGTTACCAAGTAACAAATGCATTACCTCCTTAGGTGAGTGGTAGTACCTCTGGTTTTATTGATAGGCAGAACGACTGTATTATCAATAAACGCCAGAAGTAACAGGTACCATGCGTATGTTTTTATTTTTGCATCACTGAATAAAGCTTAAAAAGGTCAATGTACTTGGCTGCTGTGCACATCTGAGGTGGCATTGTTTATCGGGCTGCTACGCAGAATACTAATCAGAGCTCACACTTGAGCTGATGTAGGTGCGCATGGGCCAGCCAGACCATTTCAGACCTAAGAACCTCCGGGAAGCCAAACAATACATGGCCATAGATTAGGGCTTGGCTCTCTAATGAACCCTGTTCCGTAGAGATCGCTTGCAGAGTGCGTCTGAGCCTGAAGCAGCATTCTTGATTCACTCCTGGTATAACTTAACGTAGATCGCGACGAAAACTGACAGGATAGTTAAGAATCTGTAACGCAAATGTAGCGTCAGCTGCGGTGTGAGAGCCAAGATTTCTGGTATAATGTTGTATATTCTGGTGTAACTGAATATACTATTACTAGGCTCCCTACCATGCTCGAGTACATGTACTGCAACATGCGTCGTCTTGTGCATTACCCCTTGCGAGCAGTCTCGGTGGCTTCTTTATCTTACATACAGCGTCTTCCTTTTCGTATGAGCTGCGGATGGAGTCGTGGACGCCGTCGACGACGGAGCGAAACAAACGAACGAGTTAACAGGAGCTAATGCTCTAAAACACCTTTACAGCACTGAAATGCTTTTTCCGTGCATGGGGAGCTAAGCGTTGTAGTTCCCTGCTCTGTGTAGGCTTTTGCGACCAGCTATCACACATGTGCCCACCTGTCTTTCAGCTTTTTGTAGTTTTTTTTCCTCAATACGGCAACGTACGGTATTGCAGCGAATTCGTTATTCGCCACTCCACAGTGCGTTTTTCCCCTTTCCCGGAAGTTCGGTGGCTATCTGGTCACGTGGGCTCTCCCGGCAATCAGCTGGCTGACTAGCTTGTCTGCGCTGTTATACGCCGGGCGCCGGGGACCCTATAGACGAGCCCACAGGCGGTGGACGCAGTCAGGGCTTCCAGACCCTGTCCAATTATACAAAACGCACCAAAATCGCGCTTAGCTAATCTACCACCGCAGCACCTGTATTTTTCAAGCTGTGAACATTGTATCGTTCTTCGAATGCAATTCAAACGCTTTCGTACAGCAGCAAAATTTTATTCCTTCCTTTTAAGTGTCACGCCCCTGCGCACCAGCTGTTCGCGCACATACGCAGATATACTGTACTGTCATATACAGGGTCACATCGCCTTTCAGTTCCTCGCCTGTACTTCGCACTCACACTGTGGTCAATCAGGCCAGCCTCCCGGGATGTGACCCTGCTAAGAGTCCTTTTGGATGGGAGGACGGCGCGAAAGAAAAAAAAAAAAGGACGAGAGGCGTGAAGGGACACACGACGAACGCTTGCACTGGCTGACGGGTAAAGAGATTTAATTGTGGATTGTAATAGTTAATCCTTGGTTTTTGTTTCTTTCTTTGTCTTGTCTTGTTTTGTCTCCGTATAAATACGGAGTGTGTGAATAAACGCCTTTGTTGATAGTAAGCGCTCGTCGTATGTTCCTCCAAGTCTCTCGTCCTTTTTTGCGCTATCCTCTCTCTCTGTTCTTTGTTCTGGCGCCTCGAATACCTTGCCGTGTATGCTTTGTTGTGGTATACTGTGCTTTTCTCAATTGTCAGCAACTACACTAAGCAGCAGCTACTGGCAATACAGCGGAAGCTACGAAGCCGAAACACCCTCCTCTTCCAGCGCCGCGAAATATAGCTCCCACTTGCAGTCATTAGTTTCCTTTTAAAACATAGTATCTTATCAGTCTTCGTTGTTCAAGGCATATTTATAAAACAAGGCCAGCTTTCAGCAATGAAATTCAAGAAAGAGAGTTTTCTTAATTACAACTAATATGCTAGGCATGGTTTCAAAAAGCTCCCATAGATGGCGACAGCTGCTCAAGCGACGAAATGAAATTACCGTCTATGAAATAACCGCGAGGAGAGGGACGCTCCAGGCCGCCGGGTGCGCCGTCGTGCTTTCGAACTATTCGGCGGAATGACATGGTTATGGACGCTCCGACCCTGTAGCCTTTCCTTGACTGCCAAGATCTGCCGCCGTGTATAAAAAGTGTCATGCTAGTAAACACATGTCCTCATGTGCAAATGCGCTTCCATCCGTGAACCACTTTCATACAGTATCAATAGGTTGCATGCAGACCACCTCACAACACAAGCTTTAATTTAAGCTCACGGCTAGAAATACACACGCATGTCAACGTATAATACAGTTACTTGCTTTATTATCTGTTTACCATCGCAGTAACACGCAACGCCGCTTAGAGAAAATGTTCTTCTTACGGAGTTATTAGTCGTTATCTAAAAACGTTGGTCGTTATATTATACGAAACCGACGGGAGTGAAACAGTACGAATGTACCTCTAGTATGAAAATTAAAAGGATCTGTAAAAATATATAAACTTTCCTAAGAGAAATGAAGTGTTTTGAAAGTTAAACTCACGTTAGTGAATATTTTTTTTTTTCGTTGCATATTGAGGAGAATTTGCTCAAGCTTCTAATTTTCCGGTAAATAATCAAAGAACAGCGCCTCTCAAAAGTAATATTGCCGCTGATGAAAATTAAGGCTTCTAGTTATCCACCTGGCACTCATCGTGCATGGGTCGTAAATTTATGCGCATACGAGCTTTCACGTGCTTACTTAAGCCGGCTTACTGCGTCAAATATGCATGCATGCATGAAGTAGAAGTTTGAAGCGTCGTTCCTCATAGCAAATTCAGGTCCGGCAGCGTTAAACGTTCGAAAAGTGTATTTGAACCCAGCGTGCGGATCAACGGCTGTTTTATTATTTTTTTTTTTTTCATGTGCAATAATCCGCACATAACGGGGCGGATGCTCAATTCTTTGTTGCACTGCACACCCGGAACTGCGTGCGGGAGGATGAGTTGTGGATAGATGTGTTTCTGTTTCCTTCTTTATGGATTTAGAGAGCTGAATAACGAAAAAGAAAATTTGGAAAGATGGCTGTTTAGCCTGTTTGCAGGTTTGTTTCCATGTTGGGGCCCTTGTATCTAATTAGTTTAAGTTTTAAGGAAGCACACTTTCATAGTACTTGCATACTCGGATATGCTAATAAGCTTTGTCACATTGCACTGGCGTAATCTGCTTGTGTTTATGCACAAAATGTACCGATGTAGCAAATTAGTATACGCTCTTTATGAACGTCAGCGTCGTCCTGAATTCGTAGCTTCTTGTGGATTTGATTTTTCAGGCTTGTCGAACTGTGTGTTTATATGCTTGCGCCAGTTACAAAGCCAGCCCCTCTCAACAGTCATGGCAGACGCTGAGCTTATTTACATCCTTTCACCGTAACCATACTTTTTGCCCAAATGCACTTTCTCCGGAAAGCGGAAATATTCGATGATGGAGAGCCTTTATGTGCGGCTAGCGGCCCCATAGAAGTAGGCCGAGCGGAATTTTTTAATAGCAGGCTGTCAGGTACAGCGAAATCGGCCGATTTGTCTAAACCTCAACTCGTGCATGAAGTGGTAAGCACATGTATTTTTCTTCTGGCAGGATAATGAGGTGGTAGGCCTTAGAAAACTGATTTCCTATTATGTAAAATTTGAGCATAGTGCTGCGCTTTCGCGATGCCATTAAAATTCAGGCGGGTAAATTTGAACACGCTAGGGTGGGTTCCTTTTGTGGGAGGCAAAAAATATTTGCTCTGGTGCATGGTCCTGGCTTCTGAAGGCATCAAGGTACGCCGATTCCTTGATAATTTGGGCCTGAAGTTTGGCAGTGTATCGCAAAGCATGACGCGTAAATAACAGCCGCCGTTAGGAATTGCGCCCATTATCCAAAATTTGAGGCCACCGTCATTATCTAAAATTCCAGGCCTTGAGGTAAACTTGAGGGCTAGAATGAAAAAGTGCGTGCACTTTGATCAACGCTCATTTGTCAGAGTGCATCGTTATTAAGAACTCCTCTTTAAGGCTGGAGTGTTTTGTGAAAAACTTTTCCACATAAGTTAAAGGCTCAGTTGAGACGCGGTACATTTACCAGAGAGGAAGTAATTGGTTGTCCACCTGTGCTTGGTGGATGAAAGTAACAGCCTGAAATTCGAGTCAGAAGACATAAGGGCCTCGCAGAGCAGCAGAAATGTGTTGGGCTGCGTTCTTCTTTCATGATGTTCCTTAAACTTCAAAGGATTCACTTCATTTGTGCGAGATCACCAATATTCTTCAGCCCTGGGTGTCTGCGCAGCTGCTCGTCCTGTGCAGAAAACTTGGATGCTTTGAGTGTATACGAACAACAGCAAACGCCGTCCCCCCTGAAGCGACACTTATACCTCGTCGAGACAACTGATTTTCATGCCAAATGATCACTGGCAAGTACAACGCGTTTCTTTTCTTGTGCTCTTGGTTTCGAACGCTTCAAACCTTTAGCAGGGAAAAAGTGCGCTTTGATCTATGGCCCTGCATTGGAACGAAGAAGCGAGAGCTGTAGCTGCACCAGAACCGCAAATCCACGGCTGTGTCCGCTCCAATAACCGCATAATCCGGACCATATCAAGGTCCCGTGACCACTTGGAGAAATTCTGGAGATCCTCCGCACGTCACTCGCACTGGCTTGCGGGCGCGCAAAAGTTTTCACTTTGGTTCCGAGCAAAATGGCCCTAGTGGTTGTCGCTCTAAACCTGTGTGTAAGTTGCGCGCAGAAAAAAGAAAGTTCTACTGACAACGGCACATCCTAAACAAAATCGGCATTAAATGCGAAAACTCAGCAGATCCTAGGCAGGGCATTGCGTTGACACATTAGGAATAAAATCAAGATTCTCCCGCTCCCGAAAAACATGAACCCTGCGCATCGCGAGGATAAGAGAAAGGGCAGGGTTAAAGCTAATCGGTCAACTATCGCAGGAAGAAAAGAGGTACTCTACGTTGACGCGGCGGAATACGAAAGAGGAAGAGACAAGGTATTGGTTGCATCCGACGAGAACAAGGAAACATACGCGTGCTGCATGGTCAGGAATGGTTTGGTTTATTTGGGTTTAACGTCCCGAAGCAACTAAGGCTATGAGGGACGCCGTAGTGAAGGGCTCCTGAAATTTCGATCACCTGGGGTTCTTTAACGTGCATTGACATCGCACAGCACACGGGCCTCTAGAATTTCGCCTTCATCGAAATTCGGCCGCCGCGGCCGGGATCGAACTCGCGTCTTTCGGGTCAGCAGCCGAGCGCCGTAACCACTGAGCCACCGCGGCGGGGCGCATGGTCAGGAATAGTTTCATAGCAGCGGCAGAAGAAGTGGCTATTGCACTATAGTAACCGCCTCGAAACACGCCAAGGTCATAGTAAGTGGAGTGCAATTAACTATTACAGCTGCAGTCGCGTCTCTACGGCGGCAGCAAAAATCCTGGATAAAAATGGATTCCAGGGTCAAAGTCTTCTTGTCTGGGCTTCCGCGCACCAGGTTTTGGCAGGGAATGAAGGGGCAATCGAAATGGTTCGATGTCTCACTTTCCAAAGCTGGCGCCCATCCCCCACTACACGCACAACTCGGACAAAGACACGCTGATAGAATTCAAGGATATACTTCAACACTACAGACTAGATAAACCGGAAGCTACATCTGGTAGCTGATTGCAAGCTCAGCAAAAAGGAGGAAGTAATTTGGAGGTGGTTACAGACCGGTACCCACACGAATCCGGACATAGTAAGCAAATGGTATCCGGGGGAATACGACGGTAAATACAAACATTGCAAGAGAGTGGCCAACATGATCCACATAATATCGACATGCTCACAAATAGAACAAAATTGGAACCATTAGAAATGAGGAAACGTGGAAGGCTCTGATGGTCAGTTCGGACCCAGATAAGCAAAAAGTTATCAGTCAGGCTCAGAGAGTCGCCAGGCCCCAAGGGATCCCGGTCGACTCCTACCTAGCCTTGGAGGTTAAAACCTCCCCGAATTTTATTGAAGAATAAAAGTTCTCTCTCTCTGCCTGAAAACGAACCTGATGGCATAGTTTTCTAGAGCGCGAAATATACGGATGCAAAAAAAAAAAAAATACCCGCGCAGGCCAAGGCGATATATGCTGTTTTCAAGTGTGTCTTTTGTGCCAGAATGTGTCGAGCAATCAAAGAGTAAGATTTAATACAAGGCCACTTTAGCTTTCCACTTTAACTTGTCACGGTTATAGAGGGTGGTTTTGCGACGTGCGTCTTTTTGCAACCGAAGGCGGCTGCAAATTCGGCCACAGACATTGTGTGAGGATACGGGGGAAAATTGTGGTCGAAAATAAAACGGAATCGATAAGCAGAAAGAAGACGACTGCCACAACAGTGGTGCTACCACAACGAACAAAATTACTTTCGATCAAAAAACGAATAGAAATCAAATCCCCCTACGCTAAGAAAAGTAAAAATAAAGCATTGACAGGCGATCATGCAAAGTGATGCGACCAATCTTCGTTAGCAGGTTTCCTTTTGTATTTCGCTTTTGCGTGTTTTCGTTTGCATCCATTCGCTTTTGCATGACATGGTTATCATTGGCGTCATAGTCGCTGTTGTTCCTCGCGCCCAGCGCGCCGGGCTGCCGCGCTGTAGTTGAGGCGTAGAGCGCGTAAGAGGTGGACACTTTGAAGTGAGACAGTCTCTGCGCGTTTCGTTTCCTTGAATCCAATTTTTCTCTAAGCGCCCTCGGCTAACTTACGCAACGCAGAACGAACGGATTAAAGATGATAGACACGGCGATTTCCAAAGCAAAGCGCGAGAAGCTAGCAGTTAAACACGCGGCACAAGAGGCTGCGGCGATGGCCGAGTAGTCTACAGGAGCAAGAAGCGCATCTTATTGGTATGCATCTTCACCGGTTCAAATCCCGCTCGGGTCTGTAAGGAGGGTTTTTCCTGCTCCCTCCAATTCTGATTCCTGCTCTCATTTTATCGCCGCTGCTTCGGCTTCAGAACCACGCCGATTACGCTAGCGATTTGGTAGATTATACTTTCGCTGTTAACGCAGTGAAACGGGGACGAAAATGCATATCAAAACATAAAAACTTGTGCACTATACACACAGTGCAGCTTATACACTTCTTGAACGTAAGCACCTTCGGTACTCGTGAACGTTCTTCGCGGTGTCTAGACTGCAACTGGTCACAGTATAGTACCTGCACTTCACTAAGAAATTATTGGCTGTTCAAGGTTACCACAATATTCGCCCGCCGAGCACTAAGTACAAGCAAGCGCTCCTGCTTTAACCACATGCGTGCCTTTTCGGGACTAAGGGTAAGAAGGGTACGTGCAGCCGTCCACACACCTGTTTATAGCGCTGGAACGGTGCACTCTGTAGTGCTGTATACCGAGCCCGATACAGCTTCCAAAGGCATGAGTTCTACTCTATCCATAGGAATGCGCATGCGATAAGGTCAGGATTCGAGCCGTACACCACTTGTAAATGACTCAAGTGAACTACCCAATGCGCGTTTCGAGCGTTGTAGGCAGGTGTCTGCGGACGACTGTATGTCCGCACTGTTCTGCCATCGTTGCGCAACGACCACGTAGCTCTTCGATCGCCCTAAGCAGCCTCCGAGTGATTACGTGTCGCTCGAGTAGCACACGCTTGAAAAGGTAACAGGGATAAAGCGGAAACAAATGCCTCGAAGGTGTTGGGGAGAACATGACCCTGACAAAGGCGACGACAGCGCCGCCGCGTGCTTGCCACCCTTCTTTCACGGCGGTGGTGGCCGTGAGCCCGTGGCGCGTCCCAAGCTCGCGCTATCAGGTGTCGCGCGAGCACGGAAGCTTCTGCATGGCGCGCCAGCAAGCAAGGCGCTACCGAGCGGCGGCCCTATCGCGGCCAGCGCAGCTTTATGGACGGCACGGGCTGGCGTTTACGTTCTCTTCGCAGGCGGCGTGCCCGGTGGCCCAATCAGGGCGAGCACTTACTTAAGGCCGGTCCCCGGATGTGCCTTCATAAACTTGTCACTCGAGACGCGGCTCGACAAGCGCAGGTCGTTCGCGATATTTTACAGCCGCGCCAGGCCCCGGTTCGGGCTCCCGTTATGGCGTTCGGCGGGCGGGCCTGAAGGAGGCCGTACTTAACCCGTATCTTCTCTCCTGGAGGGGCCCGGGACTCGGGGCTTCTGGCCGTCTCCGGAAATGAGGTCGTAATCTATTGGCGGCTTGTCGATTTTATGCCCCCCGCGGCCACTTCAGCGTGCGAGCGCGATCGGCGGCGCTGCACTTTCGCGGCGGCCGAGGCAGCGCGCGTCGTCCCGTATATCAGCGCGTCTCCTTGGGGCACCTCCCTGCTCCATCGGCCGCACATGGGCTGTCGCCGTTCCAGCATGCGCTTGTTTGCCGAGCTGAGCCGGGTCACGCCTCGGCGTGGACGTGCGCAAAAAAGAGTGAAGTATAAAGGCCACCGAGAATGAGCTGACTTCAGCAAAGTCTTCGAGTGGAGGCCTATCGGCAGAGGTAGGTGTAAGTGCCGGCGAAACTAAGGACGTAGTAGAAACAACGGCTCTTGAGCGCTGTACGCATCGTGAAAATAGCGTAGCTTGGCGGTATACTGGCGCAGCGAGAGATTAAGAACGCTCTTTTTCTTGCAGCCCCCGAAATAGCAGGTCATGTCTCTTCTTAAAAGCAAACAACTCTGATAGAGAGCGCTTCCACAAGCAGTAAACGATTGCGCCGAGGTCTTGGCTTCGACTTCCTCTAGCGCTTTTGGACCATGACCAATATTTAATCCTGGTAGTATACATGCTGATGCGCTGCTTAAGATCAGAATTTCATTGAATGGTCTCGTTGATAGATCTACTGGTTGGAGTACTGGAAAATAATGGTGTTCTGCCGCCTTTCTATTTACGAAAGATGCTTGAGCAATATTTGGAGGGCGCTCGTCTCCATCGACTCTGTTGAGGTTGAGTAAGAGGTTGAGGCTGACGTTTGCATGACGTTTGCATCAGTCTCGCATTATTCTGCCGGTAACTGTTGCGCAATAGCGATTCCCGAATAACAGTTAAATGAGAGCGTGGCACACTTTTTGACAACCCGCATAGGCGCTATCTGCTACTGTCGCCTTATGGTGACCCTTCCATTATATAGTGAAATAATTTTACTTGGAGGCGGTAAGCCTCCCTCCTGATTGTGCGGCTTCCTTGACAGTATATAATGTTTTTGCAAAGAGCCGTGTGGCACTCCTACTCTCTTCGCAGATGCGAGTGAGACCTGGTCTCATTGAGTTGAAGGAACAAGATTGTGAGGATAAAGATACATGTCACTACTGTAGTAGATCGAAGAAACCATTCATGCCGAGCTGTGCAGAAAGGGAACGTTTCAAGATTCCTTGCCTCACTACGAATGTATGTTCGAATAGACTAATTCTGAGAAGGTGGGTCATAGATTTGGTTTTCTGTCAGTGTGAATCGGGATTAAACACTCAGTTACAGCTCGTTTTGGACCGCAATCACCCAGCTGTACCCAATGCATTCAGGGTTTTTCATTTGTATTGTATTTTGCGCCAAAATCCCTTCCAGATGAAGTTGTGTGTTTTGAATCTGCCGAGGCGACTCACGAGCTGTGGCTTCCGACAATAAACGCGACTTTGCAGGTTCAGGCCCGGCCACTGCGGCCACATTTCAATGGTGTCTCAAACTTGAGCATTAACATTTAATCACGGGTGATGATTAACTGCTAATGCTGCTAATGATAGTGATGAGAAATCTAAGTGGAGTCACACGTGGAGTTAGCTGCACGCAGCGCTTTGTAGCCGACATACTAAATAAACAAGCAAACAAACACACAAACAAGCAAACAGACAAACAAACAATCTACTGCGACAAGTGGATAAGGATTCGCTTTCCGCCAAAATTTATCGTCGTCTTCCCCCGTCCGCGTGTTCATGACGCAAGCTAGACAAGCCCCTCGAGGCCGGATCCATAGGGAGAGGGGCATTCGTTTCGAGATGCGTCCAAGCACGGTGGCGCCCTCTTCTTATCCTTAATGCCGAGCCGAGCCACGGAGCGCCGTCCCCTCGTCTTCCGCTCCCGCCAGCCCCAGTTCCCACTTTTGTCCGACGCGAGCGGAGGCCAGGCCAGTGCGGGGACGTGCCGTTCGAAGCGGTGTCATATCTCAGCTTTCGCTTATACGGCCGCCGGCCGTGCTTGTCGTCGCGGCACTTGGCGGATTCGCCAAAGCGTTTGCTCTGTCCCTTTCCCCCTCGCCTTCCTCCGGCCTGCTCGCCGAGGAACGTCTTGCTTCGTAAGCCGACCACGGAGTCGCGCACCGACGTGACCGGGGTCCAAGCGGAGGCTCGCGGCCCGGAGTCGGAGCTCTTTGGACGCGCAGCGGCGCTCCATAGAAAGCGCGCGGCTGTCGGCCGCGCTCACTGACCGGCGGCCATTCGCGCGCCCTTAAAAAGTTACGGCGCCCAACAGCGTTGCATGTCGCGCTCCTGTTGCCGCTCCGACTGCGCAGCGCCCTCCGCCGGGACCTGGGCGTTGCGCCACGGCTCCTTCACAGCGGTCTTTATCTTTTCCCGCCTTCGGACGTCGGCCTTTTATTCTCAACCTCCGTGACACGCATGCCTTTTGAAAAGTTAGAAAATAAAGATCGAATATGATGTGGCTGACCAAAACTGGTCGCTCCGGATTGTCGCTTTTCTAGTACGCCACTCTTGATCTTGCGTCTTCCGAAACATTGATCGAATAATTAATGATGTAGTGTAACGTGCCACACCTGGTGTCATTTTCCAGGAAGGATTACTTGGGTAATGAATTAATCAATCAAAGAAAATGTCGTTCTAGGCAAACATTTCCAATGCAGAAGATGCGTGATTCGCACTATTCCACCCATGCAAACTATTCCACCCATGCAAAGCGCTGATTTTTTGGCTATTGTTCTATGTTATTTATTTAGAGGGACACTGAGGACGGCTTCGCCAGATTTCTGTTTCTTAGAAAAAATCGATACGTTTGATATGCTATGTGTGCTCAGCCGCAACAAGTGCATTTCTTGTGAGCGAAAATTCCATTTGAAGTGGTGCACACACAAAATTTTGAACGCCAACAAATTGTATAATTTGTTTCATGGGAATAAGGAGATGCCATTTTGGTAACTTTCCTTCGCAGTTGTTAAGGGGAACATATTTTAATATGAATTTGAATGTTGCCCGAGGGGCCGCGCGACATTTCCACCCACATCGAGTGCTGACAAAGGGCACCAATTATTGCGACGTCACCGAACCGAGTGGCTGTCCTCAGAAGCGACCAGTGCTTGCCGGCGGCGCCGACGTCATGAGTACTGTGATAGCCCAGGTTGGCCGGTCGACCGTGCCGTCAAGGTTCACTTAAGCACTTGCGCCGAGCAAGAGCGTAAATTCTTGTACAAAATCGTTCGTAATTACTTATTAACGCTGGGAACTGGTGTTTTAAGCTCATTTGGACGATTACGTGGCCCGTAGGCCTCTTTCAAAGCAAAAAAAAAAAAAAGATACCCAAAAATTATGTGCCTGTCCATTTAACCATTTTCCCGTCACTCGATTCGAAGTCGTGATGTTAACACCGAAAAGGACTCCGGGATAACTATTTTGAACTTAATAGGAGTGCAACCTAGACTCTGGGATCCGTACCCCAAAACTGCCTCGATGCACGGCTGTTAACTTGCGAAGTCGGCAAGTGGTGGCGACACCTGTATTTCAATATTTGATGTCATATATGCTCTCATTTTAGAGAAAGTAGCATCTTTGTCCTTAAAATTCGGCACCCTGTCGGTACAGGTAAAATGGGGTTTGTCCACAATGTCTTTAAATATGGAGCAGTTCGGACATCTGAGGGCGAAGGCCACATCTGCGTGAACATAAAATGAAGAAGCGCACGCGCTTCGAATAAACGCCGGTGATCGCACAGGTTCGAAAACTCGACAGCGTATGCTTTCGTGGCCAAGGCGCTTCATTAGGAGCGTTAAACATGAAAAAAGAGAAATGGAAAAGTTTTCGCCTCCAGTTTAATACACTCCGTTAACGCAAGGTTTATCTTGCATGTTACAGATGCGGTACCAAGGAGTTTTCATTTGTTATGCCATTTTTGCAAACGTTAGTGACAAATAAAAAAAATAGTTAATCCAGCCTCTCTTGTTCTATTAAGGAGCATGTTAACGATGCAAATAGATATAAGCGCTTCTGAAAATACTTATACGGCGCGCCGTTCCACACTAGCCATGGCAAGCTTAAGGGTGCGCCCGTTTTCCTTCTCATTAATAAATTCGGAACTTGAGCGTAACATTAGGGAGCAGTGATCACATATTCTTACAATACTGTTGGAATGAAATGTTGGTTTCTGCTTAACCTGTGAGCTCAAATCTGTTAATTTCATCTCTAGCTTTGCGATTCTGCATCCTAAAAGGGGGATAGGCAAAGTGGAGATGTGGGTGAGCAGCTAGCCAGGCTACCGTCTGCTATGTGAACAAACGATGTGCAGAGGTAAGTTAGGTTCGTTCTGTCAAGGCCAGCGTTTTTCAGTACTCCTTACTTGATGAAGAATCAAGTTTGAAATGGGTACATTTGTCTAGTACGGCGGTGACTTCTGCTCTCTTTATTTTTCCAGCATACCGTTTCATGTTCAAGCTTCTCTCTTGTTTGCTATAGGCTTGGAAACTTAGTCAAAGTTAGTCTCGGGAATATTTTCGCTCAGCAAGTTATGCATCCAAGAGAAGAATAAGCCGGGCTAGTTGGTACATCATTTGAATAGAAACAGCGCAGTAGACGGGACCAAGAAGAGAGAACACACAGACACAAGCGCTGACTGTCAACTGAAAGAAGTTTATTGCAGCAGCGGCAATATGTAGAACCCATATCTCCCCACATGATAAAAAAAAAACATGAAAACATTAAACTAGTTTTAATGTTTTCATGTTTTTTTATCATGTGGGGAGATATGGGTTCTACATATTGCCGTTGCTGCAATAAGCTTCTTTCACTAGTTTTAATGTTTTCATGCTTTTATCATGTGGGGAGATATGGGTTCTACATATTGCCGTTGCTGCAATAAACTTGTTTCAGTTCACAGTCAGCTCTTGTGTCTGTGTGTTCGCTCTTCTTGGTCCCGCCTACTGCGCTGTTTCTATTCAAAACTTATGCATTATTTACCTTTTAAGCAGTATAATTTTGTACCATGTACGTCGCAACTATGATTTTTAAAAAGGTAATTACCTGCCCAAAACTGGTATTTCAGCGTCGGGAAAGGGCGCTTTCCGCCCATTGTGCTTTAGGTTTCCAGCTTCATATTTTCCGTTTAGGCTTTCGCGTTCTCGACTCCCTGTGACAATGCGCAAATTCAGCGCGTGCGCCTTTGTTCAGTTCTCAAACAAGGGTTTAAGACGAGAATAACTGGACTCCTCTATCGCACTCCTAATGCTGAAAGACTTCACACGGAGCTCAAAGCATAATTAAGTGTACAGTCTTTACAAGGTGTCAACGCCTACCAGCTCACTACGCTTCTCGAGCTTATTTTCCCGAACATTCTTCCCTTTGAAGGTCGGCTTTCACCTCCGATGGGAAGCTGGTTAGGAGAGCGCGTGAATAGCTCGCGCGGAATTACAGCGCCTCTTCCAAAGTCGGCTGAATGGTAGGAGCGCAGCGGAGAAAATGCGAGCACCCGTCGCGCGCCCCGACAGCGCCGCAAGGTACGCAAAACTTCTTCATCCGCCTTTCATGTTCGCGGAGGGGGAAGGCGAGGTTTTTTTTTTTTTTTTTTCCCCGTAATGAGGAGGGAGCCCGTAACCATAGCGACGATGGAGCGGCACGAGCGGTTTTATTAATGAGGCGGTCTCCGACATTTGCAAACGAAGCCTATTGTCGCGAACGACGTTGCGGCGCTTCGCGAGGGTCGCCGGCGGTGCACCTGAGTGCGTGTGGCCCGACCGTGCCCCCCCCCCCCCCCACCCCCCCCCCCCCTTCCCTCGCACGCTAGCCTATCTCGGGAGGAGCCTGAGGGCAGCCGCTCGTAAGCGACGAGCAGCCTGGCTCTCAACGCAGTGTATTCCACTCCCTTAGCAGCAGACGTTTTACACGGTTTCCGCCCAACCAGTCAGAGCTAAAAAGCAGGAAGGGAAGAGCAGATACGCTCGCCGAAACGAAGAGATCGGTCGAAAATGTGGAATTCACTGATGGAAAGGCTCATATAAACGAGGAATAAAACCAGCGAAAGAAAATTTTGGACCACAAGTAGCTTCGTTTCTTTCGTCTAATTTTGCTGAAATGTTATTTTCGTTTTTGTGGCGTCCGGACGCTTTAAGCATGTGCGCGTACCATAACGGCTTGCGTTTTGGGATGTTTTTTATAGGTTGTGTCGTAAACTCTGCCTCTTCTTTCCACTGGTCGTGTTGTCAGTGCGCTGCTGTTATGTCACCACTAGCATAGAACATCATCAAAGCAAAGGTGATGTTCTACGCTCTAATCAAAAAAGTTTCGTAATTGGAATAAAAATCACCTACTCCAGGCCCTTTTTGTCTGCAGAAGCTTTAAAACTGCGGAAATTTGTAAAAATTGTGACAATTAAATTTTTTTTAATTTTCTGAAACACCGCAAAAGCTTACTTTTAGCCAAAGTGTGCTCCTGAAATTCTCTGAACAGTGGAAAATTCTCCGTGTAGAACATTACAGGTCACGAAAACTACATCGGACACATGGACATATGACCGCACCGTTCGTAACTAATACCCGTCATTTAGCCAGTGTTTTACTGCGTCGATGATGAGGAGTAGGCAGCACTTTCTTCGAAGCTGACCGAGACAAATTTTAACGCATTATTAATGACCTGCTAAAACTTCAAACTTCTTTAATAGCCCTTTTTCCGGACCAGAAGATTCGGCACGGTTTCGCCAATCAATCTGGCGGTAAACAGCACTAAGATTCCTCTTGAGATAAGAAATGCATTTTACACACGCGATGCATTTAAGTGTTTCGACAAAAGCTGGTTGATATTGCACAGATTGCTTTTGCAAGCAGCCCAGCTGTTGTCAACTTTGAATGGTTCTCTTAGACTTCTCATCTCATCTGGCAGCTGCGATCTGGGACATTGTATCAGGCTTGCTCTTCCATCAAATGATTTTTCTTTGTTCTTTGCTTCCCTTGTTTTTCTGTTAAGTTCTGCCTGGAAAGAATAGCCTGATCCTGTCTGATCCTTTTATCTCCCCTTGTCTCTCTAAACCCACGACTGAGACGCTGTGCTATTCTGTCCACCTGTCGCTTGCATTTTTTTTCGTTCGTAAGGTTCTAGCTTTGTCTTCATTCGTCCTTTCCTGCGATAAGGTTTTATTCTTCTGCGTTGCTCTTTGCCAATTTGGCAGAAACATAAGTTTAACAAAACAAAACTTGCGTCGAGGTCTGAGCTTTCAGGATGTGCTTAATTACAATGACCTCATTGCGCGTCTATATGCCTCCGGCTATCGTCAGACGCAGGCAGCCTTGCGGAGATATTGTGATCAGCCCACGGAGCGTCCTCTATAATTCTCTTCCTGGCGTTCACCTGACTTAGTGACCTAGGCGCTGTTGCAAATTAGAATCATTCTGTAAACAATCTCCTACACTAGGCACGCTAAAGCCTATTCCTCCGCGTTAAACCTCGGCTGAACTGCGTTGCGTGTGCACCAAGTATTTCGCGGGAAAACTCTCTCGTTGGAGGATTCGCACGTCGTCTCTAAGGCGTATTGTGTCTTTCGGCATATGCTGAGACATCTTCCAGTTTGAATGGGATTTTCTCTATCCCATTTAGTGGCGACAGCCAGTTATACAGACCCTAGTACGAGCAGAAAGGTCGATCCTTTTTTGACCAAAGACTGGAGGGAATGCAGGAGCTTATGCCGGAGTTCGGATAAGGAGAAGAGCTACGGAAAAGCGCGGTAGCTATGCAGCAAGGCGCTCGGGATATCTTCCCTCAGTCGCACTTAGCGGTGCCAAGAGGCGTAGTAACGGTCACAAGGCGTGGTAACGGTCGTGCGGACCGCAAATTGCACACTACCGCTCTAGCTGGTTGGCGCGTAGATGGCAGGAGGTTGTGAGGAGAGGAAGGGTGCATGCCTTCATACAGAATAACCTTCCAGAATTCGCAAACGCGTTCCAATGCAAGTCGAACGTGCAAGATATAAAACAACGTTTGCCCGGGTGTCCCCGTTACATTCATTCTCAAAGAGTGTTTGTAATCACCATGGGTGTGATAGCGCAGCAAGTCGGCTAACACGCCCATATATATAACTGGCGCGACGGTCCCTGAGCGTGACCCGTGTGGCGTCAGATATCAGTATATATGTACGGCCGCTGGGAATAAAGATGCTCGATTTCCCTGGCATGCGTCGGTTCTGATGCTATAACAATAGGTTTTCCTGTTCTTCTTGATGAACTATAAACCTACATCTCTAGTACGCACGCGGGTCGGTCTTCCTGTTCTTTTCTACCTGTGTGTAACGCATTCAAAGCTTATGTGGCCGTATTCATGCAGATGTCGCAAAATACAAATTAGCCGTCTATAGGGGCGTCCAATGTACTGCTCACAGTTGTGGAAACACAGTGGTCTGTGCTCGGGCAGGCGGCTTCTTTTTTCACCTTTTTCCTTCCCGGCGAGACGTAAGTATACGGTGCTCGGAAAGAAATGCGATTTCTTCAATCGCCGATCCCCTGATAGCCGTCATTTAAGTAGTACATTCGAGAAAGGGACAGCGCCCGCCCGCGCGTCCACTGCGAACCGGGGGGAGGGGGCGACGTGACCCGTCGGTCCTTCCTCGACCGCTATTTTCCGGGATGACGGGAATTCGCTCTGACAGATTAAAGCCTCCGCCGAAGCCGCCGCCGCCAGCCATCAGATCCCCCCCCCCCCTCTCCCTCGACGATCGGGGAGTCTCGGGCCTTCCTTCCACGCGGCGCTGGCTGCCAGCCCGCCTCGCTCAACTTGGTCTTGCGCTGCGCCCCCTTCAGAGCACTGCCAGGTCGTCCCGAAGCCTCACCGCTCTCTTTCCCTTCTGATGTCTCCCGTATATGTTTCTTTGCGAGACACATTTTTAAGCTCCGTTCTCCACTTCTCCCAAATAACTGCCCGTCTGGCCCCCTCCCGCGCGAGCGCGGTTCTCCCGTCCGGCTCAGGAATGTCCCTCGAGTGTCTCTCCTCTCCCGGCGGTCGTCCGAGGGAAAAAGAGAGCGCCTTTAATGGCGGACATGTCTCGCCACTTCCCTCCCGCCGTCAGCTTGGGCGATACGAGGAAATTCTTGCGCCGAAAAACGGTCATGTTTCCACTGCCTTCACACTAACTTCCTGTCCAAAAAACAATATATCCCGCTAGCTGCGAAGAAATGGCAGAGCCACAAAAGCGTTACCGGTGAAAATGGGACGTCGTTCTAGCACGCAAACGCCTGTTCTTTCATAAACGTTTTCTAGACAAAGCATTCTTGACATTGTATTATATATGCATAAATTAGGGAACAGCGCCTTTTCCAACGTCCTTGTTTCGCTTACTGCATGAAGGAGGAGGGCCCACATCTTGGTAACTGGTGCAAGTGTCCATCGATTCCGTTCGCACTGGCAGCCCTGTTTTGTCTCGCTTGCATCAGTTTTTCAGCGTGGTCGAAAGATCTCGAATAAATTCACTAAATATTTTCATCGGTTCTTTTCCGTAATATTACTTTCATTCGAGTGCGCTTTACAACTGCTTTGCAATGTTTTATGCCAAGTACCAGAAATAGGCAGACAAAAAAGTTTTTTCGTTTTTTGCTCGTGAAAAAAATGAATTGAAGCTCGCAAAAGTTTAAAGTACCATTCACGATCCCCTAAGCAGCTTACGACTCCGTGTCAGAATTTTGGCTTAATCCCTTTGTATTTGCGCGCATACATAATGATGTAGGAAACTTATTGAAACGCAGAAAGAATTAATGAGATGGAACCATGAAAACTTTGCCTGTTGCAGAGACACAGTATGAAAACTTTTACTTACGGCGTATAGCAGTTGTCTCTGGTGCGACGGTATTTTCTTGCACTAGGCCAAAATCTGCAAACTGAAGGGGAGGGGGGGGGGGGGGGGGGAGGGACATTATTAATTTCCTCCTTTCGCTTTTGTGCACTTCCACGTACCCTAAATATTTGCAGCTTTTCTTGTTTCTGATTTTTTTCTTTCTGTCTTCTTTCATTTTTTTCCCGTCCAGGCAAACTCGGCAATAGCTTGCTACTGCTGCTTTTCTAGAACCCAGGCTTACTTCGTTTCAGCGGCTGTAATTAATTCCTGTCTGCTGGGTCGTGCAAGTTCGTACCGTTATTGTTTGGCTTTCGACTCGAAATGATTGCTGATGGGACTACAAAAGTGAAAACGCGTCCCATGTCTGTTGTTTTTTTTTTCCTGCAGCTTGTTTCCGTATATTCCAGGACGTACCTCTTATCCAGATCTTCTCTTGCTTTCTTGCTACATGTGGGTGCGTTTTCTTTTGAAAAAAAAATGTTTAACTGTTCTTGGTACTTCTCTTTCTTAGAGGCAGTTTTTTACGGGCTGTCGGCACGGTCGATATGTAGAGAGTGCACGTGTGTGCCTGCCTTTAAGTGCGTACCGAAATTATAAAAAAAAAAAACGCTCTAAATAAATACGTCGAAGCACGCATAACGAGACGGCACAGCCATCGTAGCACTCGCCAAGCATTTATGAAGTGTTCGTCATGCGTCATAATGAGGTCGGTAGAGGCGAGACTGAAATCAATTGGAACAAGTTTTATTTGCCATCTTACTATTACAGGAGAAGGAGGTGTGGAAAAGAGCTTCCCAGGCAAGCTTTACGAGTATACACAGGAAAGACAGCGTGTATAACTTATGCAATTTTGAAACAAACGAATGGGAAAGCACGCTAAGGAGACACTGAGCAATCAATCAGCCAACACCGTGTTATTCAAGTACATAGTGCTACAGAGTACGAAGAGAAAAACAAATTAGAGTCCACGAGATTCTAACTGTTAAGAAGAGACAGAAGGTTGCAATGAACCAAGGTATTAGACAAGGCCAGTTTGGCAGCTCCGCTCGGGAGGTGGCTGAGGAGGTGTTCACGGGACTTAGTGGCGCTGTAGTCGAGCTTTTCAACATCGTCTGCATGATCGTCTGTCGGCGCTGCAATTTCCTTCCCTGCATTAGCGACAGCCTAGTCTGATTTTCAAGCTGTTTTTTTTTTTTTGCGTGGATAGTGATTTTGAAAACTTCTTTGTAGTGAAATTTGTGCACTTCATGACTCCCAGGGAGTGCTACACATGCTATCCTGCTTTGCACCCGGTTGCACAAGTGGCAACAGAAACAATGCCACTGATCATCATTTTTGCACAGCGCCTCGCGATGGCACCGGGTTTAAAAGGTGAGAGCAGATACTGCGTCGCAAGATGAGCTGTCTCGCACGTCTAAGGTATGTGAGCATCATTTTGAGGATGACGATATTGAAGTGATGGCTTTGCTCTGCTAGGTAAAGCCGGGTATCGCCGTGTGGGCAACATGATACCACCTGCCAGGTTCAAGTGGTCTTCAAAGAGCAACCTAGGAGGCAGGTGGGCCTACTAGGTCACGTGACCTTGTTGCGTCATGACAACCTGCCCTCCGAATAATAAGCAAATTGCCCACCGGGGTAGGTGGCATTTAAATTAATGAGTCGCTCAGGAAGATCAAACTGTGCCCACAAGCCCCACCCACCACTGGGAGCACCCTCCATCGCAGGGCAGTGGCGCATGGCTTAACCGCTGCACCACTGCGCTAGGACTAGTATGAGGACTCCCAGGGATCTACGAATGTAAAGTATAAAATGGCATTCTGCATATATAGGAATTGACCCAGTTCGCTATCGCGTCATATGCTTAAGGTGGAGCTTAAGTGTCCTCTCTTTTATCAAGGACTGCCAGCACTTTGTAAACGGGCACGAAGTGCGAATTTCTCGCGGGAACTGCGATCTCCCGGTGCCACCCCTGAACTCTTTTTCTGTCTTTCGGAGCGAATCTCAAAACCAAAAACGTGAAGTCCTGGCGGAAATCATCCAAAGAGCATGCTTTCATGAAAGCTTATAAATCCGGGGATCCACGCGTAGATATAAACGCATGTCGTCTTCAGTAGAGCAGTTCGTATGCGCTCGTTACGGATGAGTTTTGTGCCATTGTGTGTCGGATGAGTTGTGTACCAGCATTAAGCCTGCACTGACGCTTGGTGACCTGGCGACTGTGACGCTACCTTCTGCTGGAGACACAAAACTATACACGATGAAATAACACAGAAGGTGGGATTTCTACCCCAGAAACTTTCCGGCAGGCCATCTGATAATT
This sequence comes from Amblyomma mixtum, assembly GCF_055824585.1. Classification (NCBI taxonomy): domain Eukaryota; kingdom Metazoa; phylum Arthropoda; class Arachnida; order Ixodida; family Ixodidae; genus Amblyomma; species Amblyomma mixtum. The sequence goes on along the minus strand of NC_143017.1, from coordinate 108,472,163 downwards.
CCGAGGGCCGTTGTCAAAATGACGGTAGTTGCGTCCCGAATAGCTGCAACAATTAAGCTTCACAAGTAGCTGTTCCAAACTGCAGCCTTTGTAACCAACCTTGAGAGAATCCTGATACAAGCAGATGGCTTAAACGTATGTGTAGATGTGAAGACAAATCTTGATGAACAGATGGCGAAGTCGGAAGCTGTTCATCACAGACAACTGCCGCGTTGAAGAAAAAAGAGCAAGGTCCTGGCACTGGAGACAGCGCTCTCAGAAGTTACAGACCAAGGAAGTGAAAGAACACTGGTTCATCTCCTACCTTCGCAGAGCCTGGCGTTCATATCATCAACATGGGGCATGATAGTGTAGAGTTCAATGCTTGTGCACTGACACAGTTTCATGACAACATCCGATTGATGTTAAATTCTACAGCCGTCGAAAAGAATACAGTGAAAAACTAATGTGCTTGGAAGGCATGAGACACACACAACGCTTAAAAAAGCGAAGCGCGTCTCGTCTAGTATCATGACGTTCGTCTCAACCTGCTTTGTGTGTACCCTTGTGCTCTTCAAGCCGCATGGTTTTTTCACCATGTAGCAACACTAGCTGGGCCACATTCTTGTTTTGTTCACTCCGAGAAAAAAAAAAACGATTCTCATGCAGGTATTGGTGGGCGCTGCCTGTCTTTCTGGAGGCGTAGCAGACGACGCGATACATGTAGAAACGCTCGAATGCAGCGCGGTGAGTTCCAGTGACGCCCGAGGCAGCCACTCCAGCTAGCGGGCGTAAATGGGAAGCTGCGAAATTGACTAGTTTCAGAACGTTGATAGTGAAATTCCTTTCCAGCATAGAGTCGAGGTGGCACTATCCATTACTTGCTGTGCTATGTAAGATAGCCTAATTATTCCTAATTTTGCTAAGTTGCGCAGGGTGGTTATATTGTGCCTAATTTATGATTTTAAATATGACACGGAGGGAATATTTTTTTAAGGTTCCATGGTTTCATCACAAAGAAACAACTACACAAAACTGCACTCAGATCTGACTATTATACCTTGTATACGGGTCGTCCACGGTATCCGAAGAGAACCTCTTGGCCTTGTAGTGCTAGCAAGCTGTGTTTTTAATCCTTTATGCGAGTTACGGCCTCAAGCATCGATGTGGTGCTGCATGTGCGCAAACAAATGGGGACGCTGCGTCGCCGGCGTCAACTATCACGCCGACGGCGCTCCATCCGCGAGCGCTGTCGCCCAACCGGCGCGCGTTTCAGCTCTTTTGAAATGTAAATCAGCGCTGCTTGCGCACGGAAGAAAAGAAACTCGGCATCCTTCACTAGAGGATCACGCTTAAATATCGGTGCCTGCTCAAGCATTAAGCGCTTGGAAACAAGTTCTCCAGCAATTTGTTTTTGTGTGCTTTCGTACTTCAAGAAACACAAAGCAGCAAACTCAAAAACGTGACCCATGAGGCTAACAGTATCAGCCTGCCAGCGTTCAATGCTCTGTATTTACTGTTTGCAGGTATTTTCAAGCGGCAGCTGTTTCTAGGAGGGTATCCACAGGTTACAGTCGGGGACAAAAGTCTCTGGACCACGTGTTTCTGAAACGAAGCTTATATGTCTACTATTAGACGGCTGCTAGAGACCACGCTTGTGGAGATGAAAGAACAAAATACCGACTTCTACCTCCACACGTGTGGTCTCCAGCCGCCGAGTAATAAAAGATCTATCTGCTTCGTTAGAGAGACCTGTGGTCCAGAGACTTTTGTCCCCGACTGTACACACGCGAAGCTCAAGAAAAATACTCCAGCGCCCCTGGTGGGTGCGAGCTCACCATCCGCCGCTAACCGCGCTTGCGCATGCCGATCACGCTCAGCTCTTCACACGCGTTCACGTGACCCCCACGTGAATTGGGGTTTGAGGAAAGAGGGCGCTGCTGGGGCGCAGTCACGCTTTCAGCGGCCTGCACGAGCCGTCGCGATATATACACGGACGACGGGGCGGTGCCTAACAAGGAGGACAGGAGATGGAAACGGCGTCTCCGAATATTAAATAGCTGTTTGGCGTGAGTGGCTGCTGTGCGAGAAGCCTGGTTTCTTATGCCGCATCGAGCCCCCTTGTATATATGGCGGTTCGTCCCATTTGCGCCTCTTTTTTTTTTTTTTTTTGCTGCGCTCAGGTGTTAGCGCTAGTTTTGTTGTAGTCGGAACACTGCGCTCTCAAGAGCCTTAGACTGCATGCTCTGCTTCGCCGGTATACGTTCCCTGTTGTGGTCCGTTGAAAGCGCTGGTTTGGTCCGGAAGGAACCAGTGTATTTTATGCTGACTGAGGGTGTGTCAGGCCACATTCTCACAGTCGGTTTTTCCCTTGCTCCGTCGCCTCCGTCGCGCCCGCAGCTGACGGAGGGGCCGGTTTTTTGGACCGTTTTCCTCCCCAAATCGGGCGGCTGGTGCCGCCGGGCCCTGCTCTACGTTTCCGTCGACCGGCGGCGACGGAGCCCCGCCCCACGTAGAGCGCATCAGACGCAGCACGAGCTCGCTTCAGGTGACCCACCGCTTGCTTGCTGCGACCAAGAGATGGCGCTGGCGAGCGTCGCGGCTTCGGGGGCGATTCGCGGGTTCCCTAGAAGACGAGGTCTTCAAGTGGTACCACAAGACGACGGGAGAACGTTGAGAGCGAAAAGCCAAGCATACATTTCGTCGCCACCAACGATTACAAAGGTGCCATCATGGAAGGAAAGTATACAGTGGATGATGAATAAATAGTTACAAGTTGCGCACTGACCCGCTGAGTTCGGCGCTTTGCGCATCAAGGTGTAAACATTGCTGAACTTCTTTTAAGGGGCCGCACACATGGATTAGTCGTTTTTGACAAGAGGAAACGGCGCATTCAGTGTCTCGCTTCTGGGTGGACAACTCGCTTCTAGGTCAACCCCGCCGTGAGGAAAGTAAGTAAGGTGAGAGTGAAAGAAAAGAGAGAGAGAGAGAGATGCCGCAGGTGAAGGCTCCGAGATAATTTCGGTCAATTGGGGACCTTTAACAGGCGCCAGCTGACACCACACAGCACACGGGCTCCTTTTTGCGTTTCGGATACATTGAAACGCTGCCGCTGCAGCCGGGTCTGAACCCGGGTAGTCGAACTGGCTTTTGATGCCAGACAGAGCGGGTTTGCTGTATCCGCACACTCCTTCGTTTTTTCGCTCGCTACGAGAGTCCAGAAAAGGCGCCGAGTGGACGCACAGATTAGCGTTGGAATTCGCTCTTCTTTAGCTGGTTAGGCAAAAAGACTTCATTTGCTTCGGCTCACGCCACGCAACTAAAACGCCGCTACCCAGTAACGTAACCATAATGTTTTACAAGCGCTTGTCTAATTCCCTCCATGGTGTTGGTTCTTGAAGAATAATTATATTTTCCGATTTTTTAAACAGCCCACTCGTCCAGACACGTGGCTAGCCTCGGACGCTCCAGTTGTGTTAAGCAATTGCTTTCTAATTCTGTGGACTGCCTCACTAAAGCCGTGCAGGTTTTTAGGAGCTACAGCTGCCGTCGTCCAATGAACGTGAATTCCCAAGGCTGCCGCAAAACAAGAACAGTTCTTGATATGAGTGCGCCTCCCCGACACGCACCGCCGAAGTTCGCGGGAGCCTGTTCATATGCGCCAGCTTGTCGCGAGACTCCCGCACGCGTGTACTGGATTTCGAACTGCATCGCTAATTAAATGGCACAAGCTTTATATCTTCAAACGCTGCACGATTCTAGTGAAACAGACTGCGGAAAGAGGCAGATCTCAGATCACACGCAGCAGCAGGCGCTCACTGGTGGACACATCGCGTTCTGCGCGCACTCGAGCTTTGGTCTTCTTGCTTTCTTTCCCAGCGCCAGCGCAGGGGAGGGGCGGGGGGAACACTCTGTGGAACCAACGCGCCGAAACTAATACCGCCGCCGCTGGGAGCTGCGCTGGCGCACCATCTCGGGCACATATCGCGCCTCGCCTAATGAGGCGATACGCTGAGGCGCGAAAGCACGTCGATGGGGAGGTGGGGAGGGGGGGCGAACGCATTCATTTATGGCGAAAGTTTTCCGACGTCCAGATAATGCGAGAACAAAGGACCTCGCTGTTAAGCCGGAAGGCGGGTGTAATGACGCTAAGATGTCAAGTTTCATGCGCTGAAAAATGGAGCTAAAAGGAGATGGGTCACGAAGCGCGAGTTAGTCTAGAAAGGCCAAAAAAATTATGACGCAGTGATAATTGCTATTGAGAAATTAAGTTTTCTAAGTACTGACTTCAGCCATGGCTGACATTCTTTTAGAGCATTAGCTATTATTAGCTCTTCCCTCAATTTCGCTCAGTCGTCGTCGTCGTCGTCCGCAGCGCCACCTGCCTCGGTTGGCAGGTCACAACGTAGAGAGAGGAAAAACCCCTCTTATCTTTAGGGGAGGCGATGGAGAGGGCAGGAGGGAGAGAGGCTGGGAGGCGACGGGTGGCCTAGGCCAGTGGCTTTGGTGTCCGCCTGGCTGCGTGAGGTGGCTGATTTTCAACTCACCGCTGGTCCTCCGGCCAGGCGCTCTGCTGTCACGTCATAGCTACCGCGCACAATCGCGCTAAATGCTGGCAACCATCCTGGGCTATTATTTTTATTGGGTGTATTTCTGCCCACAAGCTGCGTCTTCGTACTCATCAGCTTCACCATCGCCGTGATCAGCATGCATCGCACGACTTAAAATAAGATGAGCATTCTGCCACCATCATCCCGTTATCCATAGAAACAGGGAACAATAACATCTAATCCAGCTGACCGTGCGACGCTTCAGGTATCGTAACTCACAGTATTGTCGAAGCGAGTTCTTTCAGGCCTTGATTTTAACATTAGTGTCATGTCGTGACAGACAATTACACCTGTTGTCAGGTGAAAATATGAAGGTGGGTGCGTGTGTGTGTGTGTGTGCGCGCGTGTGTGCGTGCGTGTGCGTGCGTGCGTGTCTTTGTGTGTGTGTGTGTGTGTGTGTGTGTGTGTGTGTGTGTGTGTGTGTGTGTGTGTGTGTGTGTGTGTGTGTGTGTGTGTGTGTGTGTGTGTGTGTGTGTGTGTGTGTGTGTGTGTGTGTGTGTGTGTGTGCGCGCGCGCGTGCGTGCGTGCGTGTGTGTGTGTGTGTGGGGGGGGGGCGGGCGGGCGCGTGCGTGCGTGTGTGTGTGTGTGAGACAGAGAGAGAGAGAGAGAGAGAGAGAGAGCCGGGCGATGTTATGCTAGTAAACGTGCAACGTTGCTCAGAGTATCTTAAGGTTAAAGCTCTTTGAGCGACCGAATGAACTTTGTTTTCTACTTGAAAGGGGATGCACTATCGGGGACAAAAGTAGTACACTCCATGTGGCGGGAGCCGGAGTAACGGAAAACAGCGTTGTAACGCCATCTACAGGCGGCGGCATCTGGGATCGATATAGCCAATGCGTGACCTTTAATATCAGCAGACATGTCGCTTGGCTCGTCTCCACGTTTCGTGCTTTAGCTCGCCAAAATGCCGCACTTTTCTGTTTCTGCGGCTCCCGCCGCGTGGAGTATACCACTTTTGTCCCCGATAGTACCTCAGACAATAAGCTTCACCAATATAGCTTTAAAGTGTCTGTGACAAGGTACAAAAGAAACATGAATAATAAGGCGGCATGCAGGGTAGCTCGCAAACAGGACTAACAATTTACAACGCATCAAATATATACAAAATATATACAAATAATCCACTGTATGAAATAAAACTATATGCAGCAGCTCCTGGCAATCTCTTCGTTTCATGATTCCTCAGTCATATGCGACATACATGATGCACGTTCTAACCTCACGCAATACGCCACCTGTACAGATAACAGTGCATTTCAGCCGCCGTGGCGGATCAGTGGTTATGGTGCTCGCCTAGTGACCCGAAAGACGTAGGTTCGATCCCGGCCGCAGCGTTCGCATATCGATGGAGGCGAAACGAAATGCAAGAGGCTCGTGTTCTGGGTGATGTCAGTACACTTTAAAGAACCCTAGATGGTCGAAATTCTCCTGAGCCGCCTACTGCGTCGTCCGTCATAGCTGAGTGCTTTAGAACTTTTAACTCCTTAAAACCTTTAGTGTATTACAGCACAAAACCTGTGTCCCATGTTGTGCACTTTTCCCGAGGTGACTTCGAAACAACCTGCCTGATCCCTTACCGCTGAGCCGCCGCGGTGGCTCAGCGGTTATGGTGCTCGGCTGCTGACCCGAAAGACGCGGGTTCGATCTCGGCCGCGGCGGCTGGAATTTCTTTGGAGGAGAAATTCTAGAGGCCCGTGTACTGTGCGATGTCAGTGCACGTTGAAGAACCCCAGGTGGTCGAAATTTCCGGAGCCCTCCACTACGGCGTCTCTCATAGCCTTAGTCGTTTTGGGACGTTAAACCCCATAAACCAAACCAACCTTACTCTAGTCGAACAGACTGCTTGAACAACTGAGAGAGAAAAAGCTCCTTAACTGATAACAGAACCAGAAGGCACACGTGGCGTGCTTCATCTAGGTGTACCTTTGTAAAAACGTTTTTTAATCAAATGTGCCAGCGTCTGTTTGCTATGCGGGACTCAAGGTGGACTCTCAATGACCGACCGACCGACCGACCGACCGACCGACCGACCGACCGACCGACCGACCGACCGACCGACCGACCGACCGACCGACCGACCGACCGACCGACCGACCGACCGACCGACCGACCGACCGACCGACCGACCGACCGACCGACCGACCGACCGACCGACCGACCGACCGACCGACCGACCGACCGACCGACCGACCGACCGACCGACCGACCGACCGACCGACCGACCGACCGACCGACCGACCGACCGACCGACCGACCGACCGACCGACCGACCGACCGACCGACCGACCGACCGACCGACCGACCGACCGACCGACCGACCGACCGACCGACCGACCGACCGACCGACCGACCGACCGACCGACCGACCGACCGACCGACCGACCGACCGACCGACCGACCGACCGACCGACCGACCGACCGACCGACCGACCGACCGACCGACCGACCGACCGACCGACCGACCGACCGACCGACCGACCGACCGACCGACCGACCGACCGACCGACCGACCGACCGACCGACCGACCGACCGACCGACCGACCGACCGACCGACCGACCGACCGACCGACCGACCGACCGACCGACCGACCGACCGACCGACCGACCGACCGACCGACCGACCGACCGACCGACCGACCGACCGACCGACCGACCGACCGACCGACCGACCGACCGACCGACCGACCGACCGACCGACCGACCGACCGACCGACCGACCGACCGACCGACCGACCGACCGACCGACCGACCGACCGACCGACCGACCGACCGACCGACCGACCGACCGACCGACCGACCGACCGACCGACCGACCGACCGACCGACCGACCGACCGACCGACCGACCGACCGACCGACCGACCGACCGACCGACCGACCGACCGACCGACCGACCGACCGACCGACCGACCGACCGACCGACCGACCGACCGACCGACCGACCGACCGACCGACCGACCGACCGACCGACCGACCGACCGACCGACCGACCGACCAACTGATTTATTTATTTATTTAGTTATTCATTGATTTGATGTTTGATTGGCTGAATTTTATATTAAATGTGTTACATACAGGGTCTGTTCTGAAAGTAGTAGGACTTATTTTTTTCTGAATTTTATTCATGACAATAGTACAAACGATTGCAATTTTCCAAAGTAGCACCCTTCCGCATCTACACACTGCTGCCAATGAGTTTTCCACTTTTCGTACGTCTCCAGGAATGCCTGGACTGGAGTGCTGTTTAGCTCCCTCGTCACGGCCTGTTCAACCGCCTCTACCGATTCGTGATGTTTTCCCTTGAGCGTTGATTTTATTCTCGGGAATAGAAAAAAGCCCGGTGGGGCCAAGTCGGGGCTGTAGGGGGGCTGAGGCAGCGTTGCCACTTTGTGCGGCGCAAGATACTCCACTACGCGGAACGCTGTGTGGCTCGGCGCGTTGTCATGGTGCAGCTGCCAATTGTTGACAATGGCTGGGCGGACACGAACAATGCGTTTTCGCAGTGTTTTGAAGATTCCACGTAAAAAACTGCATTAACTATTAGTCTGGGTGGTACGAACTCTTTGTGGATTACTCCACGTCGATGAAAAAGGAAATGAGTATGGACTTTTTTGGAGATTTGCTCATTTTCGCTTTCTTGGGGCATGTTGAACAAGGGGTGTGCCATTATGAGCTCTCCCGCTTGCTCTCCGGGTCGTATTCAAACACCCACGTCTCGTCACAGGTCACTGCGTTGTCCAGAAATTCGGGGTTCTCATTCACATGATGAGGAAGATCCTGGCAGATCGCTTTTCGGCTGGCGTTTTGCTCCTCTGATAACGCTCGCGGCACCAACTTCGCGCACAGTTCCCTCATGGCTAACTTTTCTGTCATGATCTAAAAAACTAGGGTTTAAGGAACACTCAAGTCATTAGCAATTATTCTGATACTCATCCTACGATCACTGTTTAGTAAATTTTTCTCTCGCGACGCATTTTTGTTGGTATTGCTGGTCGAAGAGCGTCCGGAGTGATCTTCGTCTTCCACTCTTTCCCTACCTTGTGGGAACAGCTTATGCCACTCCAAAACACCTGATATACCCATGGCAGCTTCAAAGTAGGCCTCCTTAATCATGTCGTGAGTCTCTTTGCCCGTTTTACTAAGCTTTACACAAAATTTCATCGCGTATCGCTGATCGAGTATTCTGCGTGACGAGGCGTTTCGACAGGGGTTCACACTACAAGCGACCTGCTCTCTTCAACGGCCGAGTGCCGACTGCCGATTTTTCCCAATGTTCCCAATATCCCCTTCACCGATCCAGCGTGCGCAGACCGCCTTCCTTCCGTCCGTTCACCCAGGAAAAAACCAGTCCTACTACTTTCAGAACAGACCCTGTACTTATCTGCAACATTTGTATTTCTAGCTAAAAACTATTTTAGCTACAGTCAAGGGTACAGTAAGTTGATGGCACAGAAAAAAATATACTAAGACACATCAGGCTCATGCACAAAATTGTAAAATAACTTAAATATCTGTTTCAGCCTTAGACTCGTTCATATGGAAAATATACTATGTTACATACAGCCCTCGGAGGACGGTGGGAGACTCACCCTTCGCCGCACCATAAAAGAGGTCTACCTTGAGCTCCACCTCGACAAATACCTTTACTCTCCCCCTCATCCATCACTCACGGTGCCGGAGGCTCGCCTTCTTGGGCACATCCAAATGAATGCAGTTATCACCCCGTCCCGCCTCTTTATCGCTATCGCTCGGACCCTTCCTGTCCCAACTGCCCCTGTATCTATGCGGACCTGGCCCATTGCCTCTTCTATTGCCCGGCTGCTCAGCAGTCGGGTTCCTACCCCCCACCCTCTCTATCCATCACCACCTGGCTCGACTGGCTTGGCGCTGAAGGGGAGGAAGAACAGCGACTTCTGGTCGCCCAGTCGGTCGACATGCTCGGCCTATTTATAGGTCTTTTACTACTACTACTACTACAGTTCCTAACACAGCCATCCTCTGTAATGAGCCATAATCACAAATTTTACGATTTAAATAGGTAAATAAAATAGGCTCTCAATCACTCTGTTATGCAATAGTTATTTAGGAATGTAGCGGAACGCCACAATGTACCAGCATATTTAAATTCCTCCTGGGTACAAAGGTTTTCGTCTAATTTATAATCGGGGATGACCTTTCCTGTTAAAATATGCAGGGGCCGAATTAGTTCAAAATAACTATGTTCGTTCCATTCTTCGTAATTAAAATCGCACTGCTAACGTAACTTCGGTGGAAAACTCATTGCAACTTACACCTCTCGCCACCCGTCATAAATTTTGTAGACTTTCTTCTTTTTTTTTTAGAAAATTTTCGCAACCCCGTTTTGCATAATGGAATACTCATTTCCCTTCTTTTATACCATTCGCATTTCCTTAGCGCTTTATCTAGCCAACGTAGCTTAAATGTAACAAAACTTGTAAGATAATTTAGCTAATATAGTACAATCAGGAAGCATTCATACCTGTAATAATTGAAAGGGTACGTACTTGCGCAAAAGACGGGACGAAAACGAGGAAACACAAACAAGATGTACAATGCGCATGTACAATACAACCAACTCACTCAGGTTTGAGTTCTAAAAACCTGTAATTGAATTTTTTTCTAGCCACTCCCTTCTGTAATGCCTTTGGCATAGACGGTACCGGATATAAATAAATTAATTAATTAATTAACAGCCCCTTATTAGTACTAACTAGCAGATGTTGTAGGCTGTTAACCCTTTCTGGCGTCATTTCTTATTTAGTTTCAAAGTTTGAGCTTTTATACAAATGCATGTTTTGTATATTCTATACATTCTATACAAGTTTTATATAAACATCCATTTTTAGCCAAATAGCCAGTCGTTGTAATATGGCAAAGAGAGTGAAAAATTCTAAGGAGGGTTACAGTAGTCCCTCGTATCCAACATTCCTGGAAAAAAAATTGACAATTTTAAAATTTCAAGTTACTCTTATAGAAATATTGAAGGAAATAGTCCGTGCTTTTAATAGGTAGAAAAATCTTTCTTTTGAAGCGTTTCCATTAATCACATCGAAAAGTTATGACTGCAATAGAAAACCCATGAAAAACGCCTTTGACGATAGCAAAAAATGTTAACAGAAAAAAATTCGTCTGCTGTCGATTGATTTGCAGATATATCGATTGTTGTAGTGAAGTCATACATCATATGAAAAACTGAGTTCATAACCGATTTCCCGCTGAAAATGCTTTTGCCCAGAATTGTTGGGTACGAATGTGAAATTTTAGCGCAGCTCTGTCTGCTTCGGCGGCGCGAACGGCAGGGTCCACTCGGCGGCGGCGCGCACCTTTGGATTCGGGCGCCTGCGGCGCTGAGCCCCTGCTCGGGCAACTCGTTAAGAAGCGGCAGACGAAGCATTTCCATCGGTTGCGTCGTTGTACAGAAGTGGCTGCCTGAAGCCATTTTTCATTGTACTGTATAAGCCGGTGGTTTATAGTAGTAAGATAAAGCTATCACGTGAAGCACGTTTCACAGCACCACCCGCCAAAAGAGCGCAGCGTGGTGCGACTGCAAGGAGGCAGCGCGTGGGTGCCACTGCAGACAGACCTCCACTTCTTTAGCCGCTCTACATCCGCTCATGCAGTGGTGATGGACGATGGCGCACGGCGGCGCGCACCACTCTGGCGCCATCTATGAACTAGCGACGGTACTCTTGTTCGCTCGGTTACACCGGCGACGGCGACGCGGCTTAACCCTCGAACGGGCGCTTGAGAGCTGCGCTCTAACAATTGCCTTTTGGCGAAGAACGTTGGAAAATGATTCGTTTCATGGACCGTGAAAAGATTTAAGATCATTTAGCACGGTCCTTATTGGCACATAAAGGGCTTCGGGTAAGTGTTGTTTATTGAAGCGAGCTTCAGTAATATTATCAACGCGTATAAAAGTACGCTCGATGCGCAATGAAACGGCAGCTCTCGTGGATCTAATCAAACAACAAGAACAGAAATTGGAGGAAAGAGGAAAGAGGGACTTTACTTTTGGGTCAAAGCAGATTCATGTTTAAATCGCTAAAAAAAATTACTTGCATGGTGCGAAAATGTTGTTTTTTTCAGTCGTTATAACGAGTAAACCACTCGCGAGATGATTATGCATTAGCTTGTCCGTCTTTCTAGAATCTCGCAGAGTGCTTTTGGATGGACAGAACAAAAGCGGTGGAAGAAGTAGAGGCTCGGCTTCCAGTGCGCGTACAAAGCATCCAAGATAGTCACCATTGGATAATTCTTTGCTGTGTATGGTCATCTCGTTTTCTTTGTTCTTTCCTTTATTACTTTTTTTTGCACGAGCGTGTTCCAGTGAGCCGCGAACGAAGATGGCGCTCCTCTGATGCGGCAATTAGACGACACATTTCGCAGTAACGCTAGCAGCGTTCCGGGCGATCACGGCAGCGTTTCGTTCGACGGCCGTGTTCATTTCCGTCCGGAACTTTCGCAAAGCGGGGCAATGAAGTCAAAAATAAAAAAAGTGCAACCCGGACCTCGGGCAGAAACAACAGAGTGTGGCATTATCGCCAGCCAACGAAGCACGAATACGAGCCTGGTGCTCGAAGGCCTTAATGTTCGCTTCAGAAGCGGTCTCACTCGGTGCGCTTCGTTTCTTTTTTCTTATTTTTTGCTTGACTTGTTTCGCGTTGGCGCTGCCAGCAGAACGGAGCCAGGTGGCGCAGGGGACGCGGGATGCTGCAGGCAAGGCGCGCGGCGGCTCTCTCAGTACGGGCCCGTCATTACGCGCTCGTCGCAGCTGGCGCGGCAGACCTGCACCGCGGCGCTGTTCAAGGTGCGAAGTAATTACGGATCGCCTCCTCCTCCTCCTACCACTCGCCTCCCGGCGTCGACCTGCCGAGGAGGCTGTTGCACTTGGCGGGCCCGTGTCAGCCTCTTCCGGACTGCGAGGCCTGCCGCAATTCCCAAGTGCCCGGACAATAGCGCCAGCCATTGCGGTGCAGCGGTGCTTCGCTAAACAACCACTTGCTTTAACGAGAGCCACTCCGCGCCGCCGTTAGAGAGCTTGCGAACATGGCGGCCCTACAGTGCGCTCGGCCGGGCTAGCAGCTAGGGTCTACTGACGATGCGTTACGCTGTCCGCTGTAGGTGCGTGTACGAGGACGCGATATCTACTCGTTAACTCCAAACTCGAAGTTAACCCGCTAAGCGCGCAAAGAAAAATAGAAAACAAAGCAAGTACACTGTGGTGAGAGCTACTTCGGTTGCTGTAGACTACTGTATTCAAATTATAAGTTTGATACATGTTTTGCCCGCTTGCTCACTGGAATAGAAGCGTTTTTAGCTGGGTAATTGCAACTGAGACTGCGGCATGCTCTGGTTTCTACGGGATGGGTAAACAGGAGAACGCCGGCAATCACACCCGGAGCCGCGGATACATCAGCTTACGCATTTTATTCTTAACTGTGCCGGGAGTTCACAAGGGTCGTGAAGTGAAACTTTTGCGTGGTGATTGGTTTCAGTAAAGGGGCCACTCATTGGGGCTCTTTTAAGCCTAGTTTGAAGGTGAGTGAGCATTGTTATATTAGTGGTGCATCATAGATGACTATTCAGGAGTAGCTTTGATCGATTACTCTTAAATAAAAAATTGTGGCGGTGATAAATACCATAAATCAGATAATAGGGAAATAGTTAATGTTGTCGGTTCCAGAAAGTTTCTAACAATAAAAGTTGCATTTGCTTTTGCTTTCGCTTGTCTTAAACCTGTATAACTTCCGAGTGGCGTTTTTCAGCGCTAATCTCCTTTATTGAAAAACTAATTTTATACTATCCTTTTTCTCTTTCCGGCCTGCCCCTATTGTTCTGCGGTACGCAGTACGCAGGAAAACATTGCGCCTCATTAGAACCGCAGCCCAACAAGAACTGAGAATCGACGCAGCCGCTGCCATTCCTGTAACACGGCAGGGCGATTCCGATTGCTCAATATCTTAGTCCTCCTTTTAAGTCGGACGATGCTTCCGGTGGCACAAAATCTCTTGAACCACGGGCGAATATATAATCGATCTTTAAAACTTCGCTTGTTTCGGCGATTATGCACTGCGTAATTTGCGATTACATGTCTTCTGAAAATAGGTTAGCAAAGGTAAGCACCAAGCAACTCGCCGCGGCGTGCCATCTAGACATAAGAAGCACGCATGCGACACACGGACGACTGACTTCTCTGTGTCTGAAATCCGACTCATCGGGCTGCTAACATCTTCTGTTGCGAAAACAGAATCTCACCAGAATGGTAAGAATGAGGCAAAAGCAATAAATAGTTGTAGAGAAAAAACGGCGACTCGTCTTTTCGTCTTCGTCCTACAACTATTTTCGTCCTACAACTTCATCCTACAACTATCGCGGTTTTTTCCGTACAACTATTTCGGACCAACTGGCCCAACATCTACCTTTGTTGTACCAATAAATAAGCACTTTCTACGGCACTGGATTCGGTGCGGTCTTCGATGTTTTTCGGCAGCTTCCTAATGAACTTAACGAATGTGACCCTTTAATGTTTGGAGAAGACAACTTTCAATAAAAGCGGTGTACTAAAACACGAGTGTGGCAAAAAAAAAAAAAAATGCAGCCACATTATGTGCACACAAGGCATAGCGGCTGGCGCTCGTTTTCGCGACAAGAACCGTCCGCAGAACTACATGCAATTACGGCAATAAATGAAAGACATTCGCATTTATTCTCCGCCATATTGCCCGTCGACAGTTTTGTCCGATGCCAACCAAGGTTTTAAGAAAGAAGGAGTGTCCCAAGTTAAAGAAACCAAAGGTGTGCAGTTGGGAGTCATGTGACCTACCCCGCTGTATTTTTTCGTTCTCCAAAATTAATTAGTCACTAAAGACGAATCAGCTAACTTCCAAAAAATTGGCTTGAGGAAATAAGGGCAAATTCGAAAGTTGGAGATAGTGTAAAAATCATCAGATTGATATATTTACACGAAGCTAACATTTACGTAAATTTTTTTAGCGGCCTAGAAAGAAAACCCGGCAACGGGTTAGCAGTTAATGGCGCGTAACTTGAGGCCTCTGCAAATGCAAAGCCAGATCAAGGATACCGCTCTGGAGACGAGCGTATTTTGTTTTAAGAATGCCCGTCTTGGAGCCCTGAAGTCTCACGGCTACCACGCGAAGGTGTGTATTTCTCGAACTTTCTTTTTAGGGCCACAAAAACGTCTACGTATAGGGCTCCTCTCTGAAACAATTCAAACTGCTGTTTTGAACGCGATCTACAACTCACGTATTTGCGCTTTTTTATAAAAACCAATACTTAAGAAGCTGGCTAATTTGTCTTTAATAATTAACTAACTCCAGACAGCGATAAAAATACTGCGGTAGAGGCAACAACACGACTACCAACAGCACTCAGTTGGTGTCAGGAGGCTATAGAACACTGCATGTTTTTTTGTTTTGTTTTTTAACTTGGTTGAATTTAGCTGGGAAACCCGGTATATGCATAATTAGCTCGGCGCCCACACGTCGTTTCGCAAAGACTAGGCGGAAACTAGAGTGCAGCCTTTTCCTGCATGTGCTTAAAATGGTTTATGGTTTATGGTTTATGGGGTTTAACGTCCCAAAGCGACTAAGGCTATGAGAGACGCCGTAGTGGAGGGCTCCGGAAATTTCGACCACCTGGGGTTCTTTAACGTGCACTGAAATCGCACAGTACACGGGCCTCGAATTTCTCCTCCAAAGAAATTCAGAAATCCAAGAAAACAGGAGAAGCATATTACCTTCCGGCAAAATTCTAGGACGTGTTGATTTTTGTCTGGACTCTATAAACACAGTCTGAATCACTGACAAAGACTGAACTTAATAGTTTTGCTGTAAACATATGCTAAATTTGGCAGCCCGGCTGGGGCTGCCAAAACTGAACCAGCTCTTCACTGCAGTCCGGAGCATGAACGGCTGATGAGGAGGTAGAGGGGGGGGGGGGGGGGGGGGGGGGGGGGGGGGGGATGGCGCCTCGCAAACGTGTGCCGAATTCTCTGCGCGCTTGAGAAAGCGTCAAGGGCCACCACGTCTCCTCGCCGCACTGTTCCCGTCTAATCCAGCGACGGGGAATCAATGGGTCCGCGGACGTGACCCGCGCGGCGGTTTGGGCCGGTCGCCCATACACTCTGGGCGCGGGCAGATCCAGCGAAAGCCGCGTTGTTAGCTTGATTGCGCCCGTCGAGCCAATCTCCGCGTGAGCCCCTTTGACGAGCCGCCGTATCGGGCTACGTCGGCAACGACGGAGGAGCCGAAAGCTGACCGCCGCCGGGGAAAGGAAAGAAAAGCCCCATCAATTAGGCGCAATAGAGAAAGTTGAAACGATTTCCTTTTCGTCTCGTTCGTACGCCGGACCCTTTGTTTACTTGTCCACGCACTCGTTTTTCTGTTGCGCATTTCTGTGACCGCGTATGTTTGCCCCCCCCCCCCCTTCCCCCCTTCCCCCCCCCTCCCCCCCAGCGTGCCTATACATTTCGCAGGAAAAGGTGCAGCGCAAAATAGAGAGGACTAAAGAAGCGGACAGACACAGACACCATTTCCTGCGAAACGTACCGTCTAGCCCAGGCAAGAACCCTTTTGTGCCTATACAAACGCCTTGTTCACGGCGAATGTGACGTTGTATCGTCGACCCTTGGATGAAGGGTGCGAGCACCATTTGATAAGTTTAAAAGGTCTTTGGAAACGGCCCCACACCTCTTGTCGTGCCATCAAGGCTGTGAAGGATGGTTGTTCAGTCTAGATGAGTCTATAGACTTGAGCTGATGATAGCTAGGCCACATCTAGATTGCAGAGTTGTTCATGTAGTACACGTGAACACTGTGATGTCCACGTCCGACGACATGCGCTTGAAGCGAGAATGTCCCCTCTCACCAAGAAAATAAAAAGAGGCAAGTTCCATGCAATAAATGAACATTTTTATGGAACATTTATGTAGGCTAGTCATTGCCTACACGGTTTTCGTATTAGTGAGAAAGGTAAGTTTTATCGAAACCAACGGCCGTGCTGATAAACCTGGAGTTAGATTAAGGCTGTGCATCAACGCTGAAGACGGTTTATATTCGAAATAACACATTTAAACGCAGGCGGGAGAGGACAGACACGAACGACGCTTTGAAAGCCAAGTTCTGGTATGCACTCTAGACATCGCGAAACAATTTCATGGCTCCATTTCGAGGGAACGCCGAATTGAAATGCGCAAAGTAATGCACTGTAGGCATTTCCTCTGAAAGAGTGAAAATCCTGCCCAAAGGACTGGGCATGAAAAATTTCTGTTCGCGTCTTATGACGCGAATGTTGAGTGTCGACCAGAGGCACAAGACAGAGAAAATTCACGCACAGTGTTTCGCAATTCTAAACCACAGTCCGAAAGACCGTCTGCGTTTTTTTGCGACTCAGGACGAATCGCCACCAGTTTTTTGTGACGACAGTTTTTCTGACTAACCACATTGGGCCACTGGTCGGATCAGCAAACTAAATCTGAATTTCCCTAGTTCAAATCGCTTTGAATTAAGGTGTCGTAAAAGACAACGTTTCATTAAGGGGCGCGGAGGCCGCGACTACGCGGCGCCCATTGACGCTAGCTGGGAGACGCGAGAGAAAGGCGGGAAAAGGCGCTCTCAGTCGATTCGCTTAATTTCTGAAGGGCGCGCCGGGGCTTGCTGCGGGGCACTGACAGTAAGCGTCTGGTGCCGTGCTGAGCCATATGCACAAAAATGCCTGCATTAGGCTGGATGGAGTAGCAGCAGCAGTAGTAAATTGAGTGCTTCTGAAGAAGTAATGAAAGCAGTGCCGTTACCATTCACTGAGGTTGTGACCTTACGGAACCCTATTTCGGCGTGTAACACACAGACTGAATTCACGAAATGTAATCGCCTCCACTTGCGTAGGGTTATTTGCGGACACATTAGTTGTGAACACATGGTACACAGCATAGTTGTGAACACAGTTGTGATTAGTTGTTAACACAGGATACGCATGCACTGGATTGCGCTTCCATCGAGCTTTCATAATTTAGTATTATTACTTTGATTTTCACTTTTTCATGAGGGATTCTTGTTTATTACAGTCACCAAATGTTTTGTTTTGTTTCTGTCGTTTTTCTGCCTCTTGTAATCGAGTTCACTGCATGCGATGAGAGTGTTCATAAAATACAAGCTGCGCCATTTCCGGGCTAACCTAGTCAGCCATCATTAAAACTCTCATTAGTCTCTATAGATGATATGCTCACGCAGCGTCGTATTTCGATTCCTATTCTTTGGTCCCGTTTGCTGCTTTTCTCATCGCCACGTCACGCCGCTCCCGAGCTCCTCTGCACAAGCTGTCGTTTTCTTCTCCAATCCTCGCGCACCAACGCCTCGCCTACGCTCGCACGAATGGCCCAACTTAACAACGCTCGCGGATAACGGTCTCTCGCGGCATGGAAAACAGGCGAAAAAAAAAAACGCAGAAAACCAACCGCTGCGGTTCGAAAAGCACAGAGGTGCTGAGCGCAAATAAAGCATAAAGCAGAGCCCGCAAGAAAGTACACTCCAGGTTGCTGAAATCCCAACGTGCTCGAGTCAGCGCTATCGAAATCCGGGAATATGTATTTGGCAGCGCCAAGCAGTTTCTCTTTTGTACAGCGCCGTTCTCCTCCTCTTCTCCCTTTCTTTATTTTTTACTTTTACAGGCATCGCCTGCTCTTCTGTTTCTCCGCTCTTGGCGAGAGAGACCACGTGGTTGAAAAAACGAATGGGCGGGCACACGCGCTGCAAAGAATAAAACGTCATGCGCAAAGAGAAGAAAAATTGGATCCACTGGCGAGGACTCGCGAAGAGCAAAAACATATATCGGTGCAGCCAGGCAAATCGGCAGGCACGCCGTGAGGAGCAAAAAAGCGGAGAGCGTGCCGACACCCGAAGAGGAGAAACCGGTCGTTACGAGCGGCAACTTCCTCCTTGCCCTCGGCGAGCGCTCTCCCGCTTCGAAAAGGGAACCACGGCGCCGAACCAGGGGAGCAGACCCGAGTCAGCACTTTCTGCGGCGCGCTGCTATACGCCTCCGACTGGGACCTCCGCTGCCGGCACTGTTTGCTCGGGGCACTGGGCGCGCGCGTTGGGGAGGTAGTGGTTCCAGGCCCAGTTGTGTGCAGTGCACTGTTAATTCAGCATTAGTTAATTTCACTTCGCTCTACGAGTAAAAAAATTGACCAGGAGTCTACACTTATGGTAACGCGCTTTTCACTTACAGCTTGACTGCTGTGGATGGTGGCTACCAGTCAGAGTGTCAAGTTATTCTGCATAGGATATATGTTGTGTTTACACTCGTCATAACGCCACGGGTGCGCTATAGTGAATGCCGCGTGACGTCACGAATGACATCATTTCCTTCAGACTAATCAGTGATTGGCATTCAGGCGAATCAACACGGCGCGTTCTCATAACGTCATGCGTAACTTCACTCCATTCTGGTCAATCAGCGTGGCGCGTTACACCATGTGTGCTACGCCAACGACAGCGATACCACATGAACGGGAAACGTGGACTTAAGAGCTTTCGCTGTGGAAAGGAAACTCTTACAAATGTGGAAATGAGAGAAGGGAATGTAGAAATTGAAACACACGCTTACGAGACGAATCTACGACACGAATCTTACTCTCTTATAGTGACTAGCAAATTTCTTCGAGCTGCGGCAACTTCAACTCGTTTACCTGCATAGGTATGCAGGTGCCCGAAGAGAAAATGCCCTTCTACTTACCATACAGAATGTTGTATTAATTTTAGCGAGCGCCGAGGAGGATTAAGCGGGTGGCGGATCAAGAGCTTCCCTCTTGGTTTCAGCGCTTCCAAGTGCACAAGAAAAAAAAAATTGGCAAGGCAAAGCACGTATTGGGAATTTGCAGAGCGTCCCAAGCTGCTGCCGCTGCAGAAACTTGCGCAAGTCTATAGCGGGACCTATCCCCGTGGCGTAAATCTTTCGTTTCTTTGAAGCCAGTACACCGAGGCCACTTACGACGACAAGCGTAAATAGTGTGTATTTCATTCGATTACTCGAATGATGATTGCGGTTGCAGTAGGTAGATTTTCCTTGAAACCTTGAAAAAAATACTCAAAGGTGCAGCTAATCATCTGTCAGCAAGTTCTCACTAAGTTCCCAATTTTCCAGTGAACGCTTGCCAAAACACGCTTGCTTATTGATCATGGGGCTATGAATGAAACCGAATTCGTTTCAAGATCGGAGCTCCGAACTCAACTATAGACTTCCAAGCTCGAAGTCTGGCGGATTACTAACTTAGCCACGAGTCTATGACGTATTTTTTTAGCATGGCGACGGTTGTTTAAAAATAAAAGTTGGCTTTTCATTTGCGCATGAAATTCACCAGTGATGCCGGTATGCAGACAGAGCTAATAGCCTTAAGTAGTGCACAAAGCACGCAGCTGGCGAAGGAAAATTTACAAGCATCGATTTTGGAAATGTGGCGGCCATAGGATCGAGCACCTCCATAGAATTTTCTTATATGTAAAAGCCGGCCGAAGATTTTTGCCCATTTCATCCAGAGCGCCACTTACAGCTACGTCTCGAAGGCCACAGCGCGGAGAAATGAGGAAAGAAAGGTGGAAAGACGAGGAGTACCTCATTTGTGATGGAACAGAGCAAAACACCGGGACAAGAGAGCAGCACTTGTCTCTTGTCCCGGTGTTTTGCGCTGTTCCATCACAAATGAATAACCAACATGCCCAAGCTGCTGTCAAGGAGTACCTCGTGTGACCTTCGTCTTTCGTCCATCCTTCGTCCCCGCATTTTTCGCACACTGGTCTTCGAGCTCAATCGTCCAATTTAGACCGGCTTCTGGAGGACTCTGTGATTTTCTTCCTCTGAGTGT
Organism: Amblyomma mixtum; assembly: GCF_055824585.1. Lineage (NCBI taxonomy): Eukaryota > Metazoa > Arthropoda > Arachnida > Ixodida > Ixodidae > Amblyomma > Amblyomma mixtum. The sequence continues at coordinate 108,451,674 of NC_143017.1, read as the reverse complement.
TATGCAATGGTACCAAGGCTTTCCACGAACGTAACGACAGTATGGGTTCTTTTAAAGAGAAACGCTTCTGCTTTACTTCTGCCGTAAGGCTGGAGCCCCGCCCTGGGCTTCAGTGCAATTCTGATGAAGCCTGCCGTATCCCTCGCCACGGTGCGACACACACTGCGAGAGCGGGGACACGGTTTCCGCCGCGTCGCGTCCCGCGCTGACCCCGCGCAGCGCGCCACCCCGGCGGCCGCACTAATTCCCTCTCGGTTCAATACGCAAATCAATCTCGGAGCGCCGGGCCGATTTGATTAGCGGCTCTCGGCGCGTTCCTGCAGATTTCAGCGCGCCGCGCTGAGGTCGGCTCGGAAGGCGAAAGGGGCGTGGGGTGCCTCCCACGACGAACGGTGACGGCGCAATTCGATTACGGCTTTGGGCCGACCGCGTAAAATTATAACGGGTGCCCCGTTGCCTGCTCAGTGCGCATGCGCTCAGCGTGGTTCCTTCCGTTGTCTCGGAGAAAACTCGGACGCAAAGAAACGGCTCCGATCTGTGTTGCTTTTTTTTTCTGCGCCTTTTCTGTGACTCGCGTTCTCCTCTCTCCCCCCCCCCCCCCCCCCCCACACCCCCTCCTTCCCTTTCTGTCTCGCTCTTGCTTTCCCAGCACTTCAGCGGTCGAACCCTACGATTCTCTGGAGACGGGGCGTACTGCTTCGGCCAAGGCAAGAATTTCCCTAAGCTTTAGCCTCATGTGACTACACATAGGCATTGAATAGATGGATTTTTTTTTATCTATCGCTTTCCAACTTCTAGCGGCCGCCGATATACCCGAAGGACGCAACTGCGCTCTGGAAAGCCACAGTCGAATTCCGTTGTTTCTGAAATTATGAAACGCGTTCCTATGAAATACCCCAAGGAACAAGGTAACAGAAACCTTTTTTAGCTAGCTTCAACACCGGACAGCGCGCTCCTAGTTGAAAGCTGAGGAGGTCAAGCACACGTGCCCACCGACTTACGTACAGCGTTCTTGTGTATGGGAAATTCTTCCATCTTGACCCCTGAATGATTCAGTTCTCAAAAATAGTGCAGCAGTACCATATTAAATAGGTTCTCACAAAGCCGTTCCGCAACACCAGCTAGATCAGATTGATTTGCGTATTTTCGATTCGGCCGGTTTGGTCATTTGAGTTACCTTTTCTAGAAAGCATATAGATGGCGCGCTGCGGCCGCTCCTCAGGGACTCATCACTGTCTGAAGTACGACTTACATTTGCTGCTCGCTGTCCAGTGTTATGACCCATGGGCTGAACGCTAGCCCCGGCGTGCTTATTTACGCTTTACTACAGTGAACAGCATGAAAGCGCATCAACTTCACCAACATATGGGTCCAGAAGGGGAATAATACGGCTGGATGATACATGCTGACGGAAACGAAATAGCCGCTCTTTTTGACGATGGCACGGAGAACGACACAGACACCTGCGCTGATCGCATATACATCGCGTCGCACGATAACGAGCACCATAGACGAGAACACAAGGCGATGTATATGCAAAACAAACTCGCTTAACTTTCCGTTATCCTAACATACATATCGTCTGGCACGCCGCGCCATATCGCATACCATGGCAGTTTCCCGCAGCTGTGCGCAAAATAGGTAGAAAAGAAAAAAGGCGGTCATTTCACACCCTTTCTGGTGCTTTACGGTAGAGTGCACTGTTGCTTTCTGTTGCGCAAAATCAGAGGCTCAGGCAATTGCAGCGATCTGCGTTTCTGCGCCAAAGTAAAGGCCCAGGAGAAAGGAACACCATGGTCTCTCAGTCGTCGGGCAACAGACCGGCTGCCAGTCAGGCTGCTCGTTGGCGCACCAGTATTCAGTGGTGGACCTATACCAACGGGCCTTTTCCTTCCGACTTGTCAAATCAGGTGCGGCACGGCTGTACAACCGCTGCTTTATAGTCCCGAGGCATGGTAAGTCGCTTTGTGCGTTACGTTGAGTTCGTACCTCTCCTAAGCACCCCTTACCTTTCCTGCGGTCCTGTCAGTAGGGCTGGTTAGTATGTCACAGTAGGGGCGGGTTGCGTTTTCAGCCGGCCGCCGAACCGTGGAAGGGTCACCTTATGTGTAGACCAATGACCATATCTTCTGCAGCATACAAAGAGTGTAGAAAAATGAAAATTGGGTTTTGAGGAAAGGAAATGGCGCAGCATCTGTCTCGCATATCTCGGTGGACTCCTGAGCCACGCCGTAAGGGAAGGGAGAAAAGTGGGAGTGAAAGAAGAAAAAGCGAAGGAGGTGCCGTAGTGGAGGGCTCCTGAAAAATTTTGACCCCCGGAGGGTCTTTAACGTGCAGTGACATCACTCAGTACACGGCACAGTTAAAACAACCGGCAAATGACTAACGGTTCCGCGGTGGGTGTGAAGGCGGCAAACATCACTCGAGGATATTACGACGACTGCGCGATTTTGTTCACATGGATGCTGCGCGGAGAAAGGACGAGTTTAATATTGTTTCCCTTTTTCTTCCTTGACTGTTTCAGATATTGCGTTCTTCTCTATAACTTTTTTGCTCGCGTGTGTCCTCATGTTTGTCTCTGTGAGCGAGCCCGACCGTGCAGCCGCTGATGATTCGCTCGCATTGTTTTTCTGCCCGTACGAGCGCCTCCCGACGGCGCTTCGAAACGAGATCTCGGGCGACGCGTGTGCCCCAGCCGCCCGCGAAAACAGCCGAAGAACGGCATCCGGCGCTGGGTATCAGCAGAGCAACAAACGCACACACGCACACGCGCGCGCTTTCCCCGCGAGGCCTAGACGGCCGCAGCCGAAATCAGAGGCGCGCGGCAATCTCGGCGGTGGCGGCCCCTTCATCTCGCCGCGGGGATCCCCAGCGGGCCTCGTCTAATCACGCGCAACGGGCCCCGCTGAGTCGAAATATTGCGTCGCGCCCCGATAAACAGGGGCACGCCGGAGGCGGACGCCGCTGCCCACTTCCGGTGGGCGCACGAGGCGCCCCGGGTGGCAAGTATGCTGGTGCTCCCATACATTTCTTTCTCGCGACAAACTCGCGGCAGAAAGGACAGCAATTCAACGTAAAGCAGGCATTAAGATGGCACCAGAAACTTGAGCGAAATGCGACGACGCGGGCTTTCATGAGTATGTTCGAAAACCTGCGCCAGTTAATTTCGACGAAGTATTTTTCGGACTACACCCCACTGCGTATGACGTAAGAACTTTAGTGCAGACAATGAAAATTATTGCTCGGGCGTACATTGGCGAGAATTTAAGCACGACACTACATAGCCTGGTGGGGCGCTTTGCCTATCGGCGTACCGGGCTTATTTCCCGTCTACATCCTCCATCAAAGGACTATGTTTTGCGATTCTCATATATATTGCTGATAAATATATTGGCTCTATCACAAGGGCTTTGAAAGTTTGCGTTTAATAAGGTATCTCCGTATAAATCCGCAGAGCCGTACAGAGAGAGAATAGAGAAGGAAGCTCAAGGGGTTTAACAGGGTGAAGGATGGATAGAATATAAGCGGGAAGAAGAAAAAGCGCCGGTTGGGTTAGAAGTGGTGAGAGTTAACAAAAGAAGTAAAGACCTTACGTGTAGAAATGTCTGTGGCCCGCTGCGCCCTGAATAAACCAAGCAGACCCTCGCAAGCCTTCAGATCCGACGAAAGCCGCGGCCACCATCGGAAGACTTTCACCTTTGCAGTCATCCAGTAAACTATTATCTTTAATTCACCTTGTCAAGCACCGTTAAATTATGACTGACTTTAGTGCGATTTTTTACTGCATGAGGAGTTCAATGTTTGAACAAACAGATACCATTGTCGGCACTCGTTGTCTAGAGTAAGTTTGTGTTTGATTGTGTCCTGTATTCATAATGCATAGCCGTAGGGAACTTGGTCTTTCCTTATCTAGAAGTAAAAAAAAAATGGGCGCAGACCCTTAAGACCGCTTACGTCCGGGAATGCGAAAGTAATACTGTCGCTGGGTGCACTGACACTCACCCACACTCACACCACCCACCCACACACACACCCGTATGATACCACCCGAAGCGCCGCACGACGGACGGCTGCATCAGAATTTTATGTGAAAATTGGTTTTTGACGGATGGAAATAGCGCAGTAACTCTCTTACATCTCGGTGGACACTTCAACCGCGTCTTAAGGAAAGATGCAAAGTGTCTGGGAAGGCATAAAAACGTTGGAGGCACTTAAATATCTTTTAAGTGCGGGAAGGCGAAAGCCGATTGCGACTCATTGTGCTGATTTGAATTTGTTGCGCTCGAATTCTTTTCACCACAGAGGAGCAGAGCGTGGCGAGAGGAAGCGCTGACGTCACACTGCGCATGCGCAGTGCGTAGGCAGTGGTTGCTTGGCTGCGGATCACACTGCTTCGACGTCCTTTCGTCTGATGTGACGTCATCATCCAGTTTTCCTCGTTTTTGAGCAATTTTTACCACAATTTTAGATATTTCGGTGACCTTAAGTGCTAATTACGCTTAAATACTCATTTTCAATCTAATTTGACACAAATCCGGCGTTTTTCTGTCTGTTCTGTGATAATTTCACGCTGTATGATTTATTTAGTATTTTGTACTATATACCTGCCGCTTTCATGTTCTGTTGTTTGCTTTTTGTAACCCACTCCCCTCTGCAATGCTTCGGCGATTGAGGGTATGCGAAATAAATAAAGAAAGAAATAAATTTTCACTTTGCTGTGACGACTCCCGGTGGATGTGACGACACACCGTTACCGTCGCTATATCGACGCATTTCGTTGTTTTCTTTGTTTTTTGCTATAATTGGCTATGATTAATTCCATATTCACTCTAGAGCCATCAGACTTAGCGTCATGGTTACATTTTGTCCCCTCTATCTGATGGTACCATCATTTTTCTCCTATGAGCTGCGCTTGTCGATGAGTCACCCCATGCGCTGGATGTTACGCCGGACGGACGGGCGGGAGAATGAGCCATTAAAGTCTTTCGCCTTAAAATTTATGTTGCGTATGTCGTCGGTGCGAATCGCTGTCGCAAGCTGGCCTCCATTTTGACTAGCGCACATGTACACTATATGCAACGAGAAATCGTATGACACTACCCGGAACTGTGTACGACGTACGGTTGCGTCACAGTTTTGGTACGAGTGTTTTCGGGAAAACTGGAACCACATTGAGGTCGGCCAGAGGGGAGTATATATAAAAGAACTATATGTATATGGTTTTCTTTCTCAAATGGCGCTGCCCGGTTTAAAGTTAGGGAAGCGGACGCTTGATGACGTCACGCTGTTTTTCTTGGATCCCTGAGATTTTTGTACCGTCTGCTTGTACACGCAGTAGCACACGCCGCCGGCTTTTCTATTAACGGGACTAGCAAGGCCGTCGCATTAAAACTTTGATAAAAAGCTCATATTTTCTGCTCACTTAAGTAACCATCGCAAGCCTTCATAAAGATCATCCGTTGTTTATCTTATTTATGCTGCTCCGTTGAGTTCCGCCCACATATTGACGCGAATTTTAAGCTGCGTGTGTGGAAGATGGTAAATCAGCTAGCAGGCACAACAATGTGCGAAGCTTGCTTTCTTGAATAAGGCCCTTTAGAGAACCTCTCTACAGAGCAGAAAACTCACCTGCCTCAGGACAATAAATGATATCACTTCAGATGGGAACTATATTGTTTGCTGCCGGCTAAAGCTAAAAGCCCTCCAATTCTCTGAGAGACTTAGAAGGACGACGCTTCTAATGGCAGTCACAAGCGCTGTAGTGGCACTTCGAAAAAAAAAATACATAGACGCGGCGAAAATGCGGCCAGAACAACAACAATCCGTCCGGAGTAAGCAAGAAAAAGCGGCCATTTTTGGCAACACTTTCAGGTCGCTCTCGGAGTGGATTTCTGTGTTCCTTACCCGGCCACACGGACTCCTAAGGACGCCGGCCATTATTTATGCCAGCGTTGTCGCCGTTTTTCACCTGTCCCTTCTCCCCGAAGTGGCAGAGGAGCGCCCAAGCGAAGCGCGCGTCTCGAGAAGAGCAGCGCTGGGGGAGCTCCTTGGCGTCCCCCGTTCTTTACCTGCGGGCGCGGCCGCCAGAACAGCGCTGACGCAACGGCACTGCAGCGCTACGCGAAGAGGCTGAGTGATTCTGGTCGACACGCCGCCTTTTTACGTCTCAGCGTTTTACTCGGTGTAACGGCGAATGCTTAACGGGATATTAAGCAACGTGGAGGCGAGGCAGAGAGCAGCCGGACGGCTGTCGAATGTGTCGTACGCAAACATAGCGAAGAGGAGAACTGCGTTGGTATTTTTATTCGTCTTGGTTATAATCAACGAGGGAATACGTGCAGCCGGGTCCAAATGTCTTCAGACCGCTGGGTCTGCTTTTCAGTCTATTAGGAGAGCACTAAAAAATTCCGGAGGGGGGTTAAAATCCACGTAGGATGAGGACGGCAATCATCTTACCTTTCCAAATCCTTTGGTATATGTATGGCGTAAGCGCTGTACTTTACACTGCAGCTAAGAAGAAAAACCGCGAAGCAGGACGACTTTTCACTGATACTGGTTCTTTCTTGGTTTCAATGCATCGCTCCAGGCTAACGCGACAGTCCCGCGTGCGGTCAAAGCCAAACGAGTATAATAAAGGGGCCTTAATTGTATGCCCCCTCATCGTATTTGAGCCTCTCCCTTTCCGGTAAGACTATAAGGGAAACGCGAAGAACAAAACCAGTGGAGCCAACGCTTGCAGTGACCACCTGTCATAAGAGAGGCCTTTTTGGGAGAGGCTATTGGAGAGGGCTTTGTACTGCAGTGGAAGATAGGCTGCTGATGCTGCTGATGATGTTGTATTCTGCACTCTTACGAACCTTGTCCTTATCTAGTTTGTGTATAAGTGCCGGAATGGACGGGGGAGGAGGGGGGGGGGGGGGGCAAATTTTGCTACTAACATTATTACATTTATCATGAAATGCAGACAGCGTGTATTTTAGTCTATTTGCTTACCCCGACGAAGTAGCTACAGCTGGAGCAACATATCAAGGGCAGCATTTTAAAAGCTTTTAGCGCGTCGGAACTAGGCGACCAGGCAGCGCTTTCGATGTATCATACGCCAGGCTCTCAAGCCTCCTGAAGTGTGAGCGCGAGGCGGTCTTCAGTGGTTCTTCTATAGGCTGGAGTGACGGGCTTGAGTGTGCTGTGCGATTCAGTTTCGATATCAGACAGCTTTGAGGCAGAGTGCTTCCGGATAATCTGCGGCAGATATCCGACGACCAAGGCCTTTTTTAAAAAACACCCATAGCGGATGCTCGCGAAGCACGCAGTTGAGGAGCACGCGGCGACCTCGGTGGTGGTGGTGGTGAAAACATTTATAGTGCAATAAATATTTACAGAGAGGTGATTGGGGTAGGCCCTATTGGCTTTTTCCCCTAACAATACTAGGTGGAGCCCCTATTCCGGGGCCCCATTGGCAAGCAACGCCGCCCGCGTCCGGTGAACCAAGGCCTTTTGGGTCTTTAGGTCCTGACAGCCGAGCAAGGCCGCCTCCCAGTCCTCTCTGGTGGGGTTGGGGGGGATAGATGGGTTTGATTGACACGCCCAAACCATGTGGAAAGTGTCAGCCACCTCCCCACAGAACTGGCACGTGCCATCAAAGGATGCGTTGAAATGTTTAAGTACCGCCGGGCACAGTACAGTGTTAGTAAGAATTTTGATGAGGAGGCGCTCGTCAGCGCGATCCAGTCCCTTACAAGGGGCCGGGTAGCGCCGGTGCTCCTCCTTGTAGTAATCGGTGATGTGTTTGAATGTAAGGGCCAGATTGTCTGATTGGGAGTAGGCGTCCAAGGACAGGGCGATAGCCCGGGGAGAGAGTGCGCGGGCGGCCTGATCGGCCTGTTCGTTTCCCTGGAGGCCCTGGTGACCGGGGGCCCAAATCAGGTTGCGTGGAGTTGGATCTTCGCATCGGCAGCTATATTCCAATATGCGCCAGGCAAGCGGGGGAGCCCAGCCCAACTCATAGTTCCGACATGCCCCTCGCGAGTCGGTGATGATGTGTTTTGACTTGGGAGTAGTGAGAGCCAGAGCAATGGCAATCTCCTCCGCGTGTGTTGCGCTGTAGGCTTTGAAAGAGAGCCCGTTAACTGTGTTTGTGTTGTGTACGACTTCGGCCGTGTACCACACCCCGTGGTGTTGGCCGGCAACGTCCACGTAATACACATGTTCTTGGTTACCATAGTATCGCGCCAACGCTTCCGCGCGCGCCTGGCGACGACCGCTATGGTCTTCTCTGGACATGTTGCGGGGAAGGGGTCGGACCCGGAGGGCGCGTCTCCAGGGTTCTGGCACTCTCTCCCTTTCCTCAATATGGTAGTCATGTTTGATGTGTAGCCGGTCCAAGAGGCGGCGACCGGACGTGGTCTGTGCAAGACGCGTGTATTGGTTGACTAAGTGGGCTTCTCGAAGCTCCCGGAATGTGTTTACCACGCCCAAGGCCAGAAGTCGCTGATTGGACTTGGTGACCGGGAGGTTGAGAGCCCGCTTGATGACTTTCCGGTGGATGACCTCCAGTTGGTCATCATCATGTTTGCGCAGGTGCAAGTAGGGGGTTGAGTAGAGGATTCTACTCGTTACGAAAGCATGGGCAAGCCGCAGTGCATCCTTGCTTCGTAATCCGCCCCGCTTGTTGGAGACCCGGCGGACCATGCGGCCCACCTGGTCTCCCACTGTGCGAAGTTTGGCTAGGGTAGTGTCGACCCTGCGTTGATGATGTATGAAGAGACCAAGGACGCGGATCTCCTTGAACTCCCGGATCGGTCCCGAGGGGAGACTGATGCAAAGTGGAGTTGTGTCCCGAGGGGAGGGACGTATGTGCACAAATTCTGATTTAGATGGGGCGCACTGGAGTCCGCAGTAGGCCGCGTAGTCGTCGACTAGGGTCGCGGACACCATGTTCGGTTTTCGCCCTCACAAGTCAGCACAGGATATACTTCTGCAGCTTCACCACGACATCTTAGATCCTGTTGAATGTCCCCACAACGACAAGGTGGTCCTGGCCTTGGATCTTAAAGGCGCATTCGACAACGTCAAACACGAAGTAATCCTGGACCACCTCAGTAACACCAACTGTGGCCACAAAACATTCAACTACATAAAACAATTTCTTACAGACCGTCAAGCCTACATACGCATACAAGACACGGAACACGGGCCATACACCATCGGCTCGAGGGGAACACCTCGAGGCGCGGTCCTGTCTCCCCTCCTCTTCAATTTGGCAATGCTTCATCTTCCCTCCAAATTGTCTTCTTTGATCCGGGATACATCACGCTCTTTATGCGGATGACATTACAATCTGGGCCACGCAAGGTAACCTGGGCCACATGGAATCCTGCCTGCAAGCAGCGGCGACCTCGGCGCTGCCGGCACCGAACGTGAGCACTTCCAGATAATTTTATAAGTGCGATGGCCAGGAAAGTAAAACGCGTCGCTCCAACTGCCCGAGTATGTGCGGTCAATACGGTCCTGACATCCTGAGCGACGCTAATGAATAGCTTGACTGGCACATTTATCAGCACCAGGCGACGCGGAGAGCACACATGACCCCGCAAGCAGTGCGTCGCCTTCGGAATGAAATTCTTTAATAGCACGTCCTTTTCCGAGAACCCCAGGGCGAAGACAGATCGAACAACTGCCGTGTTTCCCGCCTCCTTTCTCATGCGAAAAAATAAAGAGAGAGTACGCATAGGAGGGTGGAGCCGCGTTGGAAGAAGAAGAGTCCATGCCGGAGAGAGCCATGGCGAGGCATACCCGAAGCTGGGCTATTTGCTTCTCGGGCGGGAGTCTTCTCATCGCGTGGTGTCCAAATGGGCCCGGCGGCCAAACTCTGCCGCTGCCGAAGGAGGAAAGGGTAGAGCATTGTGCGGTGACGGTCTTGTCAGAAAAACTCCAACGGGGCACCTCGGTCCGGCGACGGAGGGGCCCGCGCCGAGGCTTCGTCCGAACCTCGCGGCCTTCCCTTTGTGCCCGCTCTCATTGCCTTTCATTCCCCGCTGCCGCCTGTGAGCCGACCCAGCGGACGCCGGAGCCTATCCAAACAGAAGCCGGCGCTGCTCCAATGCTGTTGCTGCTGGCCACACCAGCGGCAGAAGCAGCGGAGCACTGGTTGTTGCCTCGCGCGACTCCGCTCGCCACGGCGGAGCTTCGGGGACCAAGGGCTCGGCGCAAAGCGAACGCCGGCAACCTGTCTCCTTTCGTGTGTGTTTGTGCGTGCGTGCGAATTCCCCCCCCCCCCCCCCCCCCCCCCGTTCCCCCGCCTCCAGAGGTTGTAGAATTTTCTTTTTGCGTCACCGACGCAGACGACGACGAACGACGACCGGTCTTTCGCCGGTTTTTCAAGAGTGTTGCGCTCGCGAAGGCGGCTTTTTTTTTTTCTTTTTCGTGCATTTTGCGCCCCCCGTTTTTTCCTTTTCGCTGCCCTTCCAAGCGGCGTTTCTCCTTCTAGATTCTTTTCCTTGCCGAGCTCCCTTTTCGTCCCGGGCCCCGTACTGCGGCGCGGCAGCGCTCGGTGCACTACTCCCCCGGTTATTTCAAAGGACCGGCGCGCGCGCTCCGCTCTACTTCTGCCGATCTGCGACCCCCCCCCTCCCCCCCCCCCCCCCCCCACCTACTCCCCCCCGTCGAGGCGCGCGCCTCCGCCGCGTCCGTCTCCGTCTGTGCGCTCCGGGCTTTCATCTTCCTCCTGAGGCCAACTGATGGAGGTTGTACTGCGGGCAATATCTTGTCAGACGCAGCGTCCTGCGCCCTCCTGCCGGCGGTGCTCCTTTGTCTGGCGTTTTTCTCCCTTGTTGTTAAAATTTTTTGAAGGCCTCTGCTGCGGGCCAGGCGAGCGGCAAACATAACGAAGAAGTTTAAAAAGTGGAGCGGCAAAAAAGCCGAGATGAAAGCGCAGTTTCTTCCCTTTTTCCTTTCTCCTTCCTGAGGAGTTAAACGAGCAGCATTTCCTACGCCCGCTGCTATCCGTGCGCTGGGGGCCTTTGTTTTGTGCTAGACGCTGGCAATCGTGCTCACCGATGCGGGCAATGGTATTTCCTTTTTTCTTTCTTTCTGTCGGGCCGCTCGGCTGTTCTTAAACCTGTGGGAATACTTTTTAGTCGGCAATAGTGTGAGTGTGATGTAGGATCACGGCTACTGGTGTTGTACGAAAAGCCAAACTGTCTAGTACTTTCCAGGCGGTGTTAAATGGCGTCGCAACAAGAGGACTGTTTCCAAAATCGCGCCATTCGCTAAAAATTGCGCATCGCATTTGAAGGCTTACACATGTCAACTTGAATATTTCCATCCATTTAGATCCTCCAAAATATCTAGATTGTACTGTCAGTTATTTTATTCTTCAACACTACGTGAAATCCCAAGGTTTCGTGAGACCGTTTTCGACGTACCGAACTTTAGCTTGACCATCGTAAAACGGTCAACACAGTTAATAGGCTTAACATTGCATTCCCATCGCGCTGATAGGAAAGCGAAGCTCTCAGAACACTTTAAGAAAACTGCCTTGAAGTAAAATCGCGATAGTCACACACGTTTTAGGTAGATTATTGTATATCAAACTAGTGAGCCGTGCGTGTCGTAACAATGATTACGAAACTCACATGGGAGGCCTGGTTGGGAGAAAGGAAGCCGATCGTCATCAACACTAAGTCTACCGTAAACTGCATGCATTCACTGGGTGAGGTTAACACCTTTAGGTACTGGATTTGAAATATTCTTCAATTTGATTTGTGTGCCTGTTCCATGTATGACTGCCTGATCTTGTATCGATTTGGATGATTGTGTCTTCCTTGCCCGGACACAAAGAAAGGTCTGCAGTATTGCGTAAACAGAGTAAATAAAATGGTCAACATTATCGTACTCACAGGAATGAATGCTTTGTTCCTTCTTGCAGCGTGCAGTGCTCTCCAAAGGCTCTCAGGCCAACTCGCATATAGCCAGAGAAGCGTGCAAGGCGGGCACCTTCGGTTTCAGTCCATCTTGGTTTGGCTTATTGGGGTTTAACGTCCCAAAGTGACTGAGGCTATGAGTGACACCGTAGTGAAGGGCTCCGGAAATTTCGACCCCCTGGGGTTCTTTAAGGTGCACTGACATCGCACAGCACACGGGCCTCTAGAATTTCGCCTTCATCGAAATTCAGCCTCCGCGGCCGGGATCGAACCCGCATCTTTCGGGTCAGCTGCCGAGCGCCGTAACCACTGAGAGACCAAGGCACATCAGAAAGTGCTAAACCTAGCAGTATAGGCCTTGCTACTTTGACATCTTGAACAAGGCACTTCGTTGAGGAAGCTGGTATAGTGCACTCATGTAACGAAAGCAGCGCGAAAAGGCAGGACAAAATAAGAACACATCCCGAGCTAGTTGGTTTTCCATCACACGAAAACAGCGCAAACTTCACAAAGGACACAGAAAGGGTAGGAGAGACACGGGTGCAGCGCCCGTGTCTCGTCTACCCTTTATGCCTCCTTTGTGAAGTTAGCGCTGTTTTCGTATGAAGGACAAAATACATGAGGCACAAGCGTTTGCTCTCCGAACGACAACGAGAGTAGGTGCTCGTGTTGTCTGGCGTCTTCAGATCCTTTCAACATGGTGATCGGATTCTTCTGACAGCCAAAAATAGAGAGTTGGGAGGAAATTCGGGATGAATAGAGAGGTATGCCTTACGACGTTACGTTACGGAATGTTACGGTATGGCACGACATGGTATGGTACGGTACCATACTGTAATGCATGGAATGGCATGGTACGGTACATTACGGTAAGGTGCGGTAAGGTACGGTAAGGTATGGTATGGTATGGTATGGTATGGTATGGTATGGTATGGTATGGTATGTAGGGTTTGGGCGCCTTATTGTGGAGGGCTAGAGTTAATTTCGACCATGCGGCGTTCCATGGAACACGTGGCGCTCACACAGAGCATGGGTGTTTGGTGGATTTTTACCTGCCGTGCGAGCAGCGAGAACAGCAAGTCCCCCCGTGGTGGAGGATTCAACATTTATAAGACTAACCAGTTTGTTGAACTTGCACTAAAGAGTAAGTGCGTGGGGTTTGTGCTCTTAGCCTTGGGCTGAGCAGCATAGCGCCATAGCCATTAAGCCACTGAAGTGATCTGCTCCTCAAGAGATGATGAGCATTTGGCTGATTAGTTCAGTTCACTGCACCTGTATTTTTATCTTTATTACGTGCAAAAACTGCCCACCGTTTACTTTTGAGGAAAAGTGAATTTCTGCCACATGAGGCGGGATGCGAAATCGGGTTGCTATTCGGAGTGCTTATTAAGTTTGGGTACAAACACGCACAGTCCCGCACGGTCACTTATCCATATCATTCGTGACGACATCGTGTTCGGTCCGATCAGTGATTAGCATTATGAGTAATTAGAGTGGCGCGAGGTCAACACGTCAAGCGTGAGCCACTCAATTCTGGCCAACCAGCGTTGCGCGCAGTCAAGAAGTCATGCGTGTTGTCAGTATTTCAGGCCAATCAGTGGGCCACGTTTTTCATGATATCATGCATGACGACACTATATTTTCACCAATCATTGTGATGCACTGTTACTCCGACGACAACGACACCGCAGAACCGAGCAAACTCCCTTAAGGGATGTCGCTGCAAGATACCGGTAGCTGGCTCAAAGGGCTGCAAACTCCCTTAAGGGATGTCGCTGCAAGATACCGGTAGTTGGCTCAAAGGGCTGCAAACTCTTCATGCGACCCAAGGCGCTTCTAAAAGTGGTTCACAACTAGCAGTGCGGCTTATGCTTTACTGTAGCACTGCCACTGAATATAACAGAATGAGAACTTTCGAGCGACGCAAAAACACACGCATGCACTCCAAGGTCAAGAAGAGAATAAAAGGTCTAGCGCACGACGCTAGAAGAAAGCAACACAAGAAAACGCTCAGCTAGAAAGACGAAAGCAACAGGCAGACTCCAGGGAATTGTGCATTAAGGAAATATCAATTTCAGAAACAGCTTGTTCAGGAGCGACAGTTTTGCTCTCAAACAACTTCCGTCTGGTCGGACACGAATGCCCGCTTGTTTATTCGTCGGACCCTCGCGCCAAGGCGAGCTTGAGAACGGCTTGTTTCCTCCCTGTCCTTTTCTTTCCTGCTTCAGAAAGAGCCATAATCAGGCACCAAAGAACCAGCAGCGGCCGGCGCGCGCTCGCGTAGCGCCGCGTCTCTCGCGGACCGGCCCACTAAATTATTTCCGGCCTGCAGCGCCGAGGATGTGCGCGGTCCGAGCGCCGTCGTCGGCCGCGTCCCGGCAAGACGCCGACGATCGCGATCAATCTTCCTTGCCCGGGGCCATTCGTCATGGCACCAGCCCAGAGTCGACCATAGATCAGGCGTTCTACGCGCCTATCGGACGCGCGCACGCGTCGCATCTGATCAACTCCCCCTCGGCGCGCGCCCCGGCAGACGGGGGAGAGCAGCAGCGCCCCCCGGCCTGCAAATCAAACTCTTTTTGGTTCGCGCCGCTGCTGCGCGAGCATCGATTTTCACTAAAAAGCGGGCCGCCGCCAGTTTTGCGCGCTCGCGTCCACAATTCGACCATATTCGACCGCCGGCGAGATGGGAGCCAGCTGGCCATAACTCAGTGCGCGGCCGATGCGCCTTATCGGCCGCCACTCGGCGCGCCCCGACCACATCCACCGCCGCGATCGACGTCTCCTCCGCTGCTGGGCTGCCCTCCGCTGCGTTCGGCACAGCTGGGCGCGCCCGTGTGCGCCCAACGCGCGCGTGCATTAAGAATAGCGCCAGAGCGCAACGCGCTTCCTGTCCATTCCACTTCCGGTTTCACGGCTCATTCAGTCAGCGCTACCGAATCCTCGCCCCGTGCTGTGCCTAACCGCAGTGCTCAAAGGCTGCGATATCGACGCCGTGTGGGCACCCGAGTCGGGTCCGGAAGACAGTTCGCTCATTATTGTAAGATTAATAGGCTCGCCTGGCCCGCGGCACTCCTTGACAATGAGTGGGACTGCGGTCTTCCACAACGTCACCCGCGCGGCCTCCCTTCGACGCCTCTATATCGTCTGGCTCCGCTCATCAAACGATAGAAATGGTCCGCTAAAACTAACCGCAGGGAGGGTAATCTCACTGGGATGCTTGCGCCACAATGGGGACGAACTTATAGGTATCAGTGTGCATGCGTCGTCGAGCTTTCCCCGACTCCGTTTCCCATGTTTTAAAATGTGAGCACGGGTGAAGCATGCATTGTGTTCGAGGCTTCCTAATCCTTGAGCCATGTTTGGAAAACAACTCATTGACAGGTGTGGGAAAGAAGTACTTCGCTTTACATAACGTAGAGAGAGAGGGAGAGAGAGAGAAAGATGAACGGAAAGGGAAGGAGCTTAACTAGGCGACGCCCAATATGCTACCCTAGGTATGGGAAGGGTAACACAGAGAGAGAGAGAAAGGGGAGAGAGAGGAAAGCGAGCTCATTTTCTCAAGTATCCGTAGGCCATTGTGTAACCGGCTGTTACGGTATAGGCTTCCAACAAAATAATTTGCAGAATTTTTGTTCGTACTTTCATTACTAGCGTTGGCAACCACGCGGAGCTGCTTGCTTTGGTGGCTTGGGTGAAACCCCGGACAAAGAATAATTTAAAGGCGCACTAAAGGGAAATTATCAAACTAACCAAGACGGACAAATTATTACTCGGGAACACTACCAAGGTTTTTTTTCTGCGCGGAAAGGTCGCTGAGTTGCTGAAAAAAAAAAAAAAAACCGCTAATGGAAGTCCTGAAACCCTTCTTGATTCACGGCGTCTGGGAAAATTGTCGTCTTTTTGTAGTCCGACCAATCAGAAGCGCCACTTCCAAAGACTGTAAAAGTGGCCGGTACCCGAAACTCAACAGATATGTCGTCACGGCGGCAGTGCCTCCGCCCCACAGGCCCTCTACTATTTCGGTGGGGACTCTCCACTGCATCGCGTGCGTCTGCGTCTCGCTGCAAGCTCCGTGGGTGCGAAAGAAACTACAGGGGCAGTTATTGAGGATAGCCGCAGACTGCAGGTAAACTGCTGGTCTTACTCATGCGTGTATACATTATCGACGATAACGTGAGCGTATGGCTTTCGGTGCGTTGTATACGCTGTCGTGAAGTGTTGTAGATGTAAGCTTCGAGGGATCCTCGAAAGCATGCGATCACCTGTTGCTTTCTAACGGATTCATTCAACATGCGAATTTCTTATCAAATTGCGCACTGTGCTGTTGATTATGGCTTGCTTGTTGACTAACTAAGCAGTAAGTATGATCGCAGGCAACCGTTGTGAGGAAACTTTTCATTTATGAGCCATATGAGAGGTTCTGGCGCATACCTGCGGTACTTATCAGATACTTTTCAGTACATCTGAAGTCATATTCGCCTTTCCACTGCGCTGAAATCACAGAAGACCACGCGCTCGAAATAGAGCTTCACACGTTGACGACGCACATTCATGCGCGTGTCTGCATGAGCGCGTACCAAAACAAAGAAACAAACACCTTGCGGTTTCATAGCGCCTGCCGCCTGCCCAAAGCCGATTCGACGGCTGAAGTGAGAAACCGCTTCGCCGGCCGCGTAGTAAGCACACACAGAGTCGTCAATGCCATAGAGAGCTGTGCTTCTGAACTGGCTGCGCACAGCGGCTACGCGCAACCTGAGTGCACAAAGTGTGAGGCGAAAGCTACAGCACTCGTGTTCACGACTAAAGTTCCTGTTCGCCGTCTGTTTTGCGCTGTTTTAATTAAGAGACCCTTCGCACAGTCGGCTATGCTCGCCGCGCTGCTTTTCTCCTATTTCGACGCTAATAGCCAGTCGAGACGGCGAAATAGCGTTTGTTTTTGAATACGTCACTAAAGTTGCCGCTGCGAAAATCTGCCAGCGGCGGTTCACGTGTACCTCGTTTTTACGCAATTATCTGGCTTATAAAAGCGTTGTTTTCGCTAAAGATGACACGTTTGCTATCAGGCTAGCCTGACTTAGTATTTCGTTTCAGTGTCCCTTGAAGTCGTCCCAGGGCATTTCAAAGGAGGTGCGCTTCCACTGCTTTCTCAAAACACCTTGGTCCATTAGCCAGCAACATATGCTCCTGGCATGGAAAGCGTCATGATCGGCGATGCATTATGTTAGACCGGAGAAAGCGGAAAGCGGCCACTAATCCAGCGGCATTACACCGGAGCTGCAACACGCCTACACCATCCTCGCAACGCATTCGCTTGCCTGTGAACCGAACCCGCAGCATAACAACGCAGTTGGCGCGCTTCGTTACAGCATTTATGTGTACACTAATATGTCACAGGGCTCCCTTGTGCTTCTGCTAGGTTTGGCGCAGACGTGATAGTCGTATCTGAGACGTAATAATCGTATCTCATCAAATCGATTCTGAGACACTTTTGCCTGAGGCGAAAGAATAAAGGAAGGAAATTGGGCACACTGATTAATGATTCATACAAAATGTGATGCTCTTTGGTTCAAATCTTGCATCAAAATGCAGACCTGCGGCTTCAGGAATGAGACACTCGAAATTTTTGCCTCACTTCTCTGAGTCGTGAGTCGTGACGCATTTGTGAGCCATGAGCTCATTCCGTGAGGTGGCCGTGGTGTGAGGCTTCACGTTCCAGCTCGAGGAAAATTTTGACAGCTTGGGGCTCTTTGACATGAGTTTGCATCAGCAGAACGCGTTCAGATAAGATGAATTTGAATTCAACATCGGGTTCAGCAACCGAATGCATAACGACTGAGCCAATCACGGCAGGCCTTCATGTCCCCTGCAGGTCTGCGCCCGTGATGCGATTCTCCTCTCGCAGACGTGAGGTTAGAAAACGCTCAAACGAGGTCTTTTTATGAATAAAAAAAAAAACGCTGCCTGATTTTCAGCAGACGATCCCGACTACAATTACGAACTTCACGAACTTAAACGGAAAGCAGCGCTTAACGCTGAGAAGCACGATGGGATGGTCTTTCGCGACGGTTGCGATGCGGTTCTAAAAACCCTATGCAAAATCGCAGAAAACACGCCCCATCTAAGGGAACAGTAATTGGAGTTTACTGATTGGTATCTTTCTGAAGGCAGCCATAATGCTAACTGGGAAGCTGTACAGTAAAAAAAAAAAATCGTCTTTGTTAAGGCTATAGCCCGCACCTCCACTACTCCGGGGCACGAACCCTGTAAGCTTACGGGAAGAGTTACAGAAATTTTCAGGAGTAGGTCGGAATCGATCGACAACTCGAATTGGTTACGGTGTTAGCTCTATTTGTGCAACTAAAGAAACGATGAGATTGTTATTCCTCTCATTCTCAATTTTTTTCACATAAAATTGAACATTAATTTAAGATCTGGGACATTTTATTTCGTCTTTTTTGGCGAATTCACTCATTCCTTGAACTTTTTAAAATCATTGTCGCTTTCTTTCTTCCCCAACTTTTTTCCTCAGTGCCGCTCTCCTCACGTTCAGCTGCACACGTCTCAACAGGGCTTCTGTATCTCTGCCTACCCCGCCGGGCAGTCACGCCTCCGACCAATGCACACTGTTTAGCTGATAGCCCCACTCCGTAGCGAAAACTTTGAGGCCGGAAGTGTGAAATTCGCACTTTTAAGTCCTAATGATTATTTTCGCTCCAACACAACGTCGACTGGTCATTGTGAACGCGTGGAGTTAAGGCTTGAAATGGGGCCATGGTGTGCGCTGCTGTGCGACCAGCAGAGTCGGTTCGAAATCGATCACTGGCAGTTGTGTACTGCGTGCTCCCTTCCATTCCTGTCCCGTAGTCTATCCTGTCTGCAATCCATGCCTTCTCCGTCCTTGGCTGAAGCACGATGAATTTTGCGCCACGGTACTCCTCGAAGTAGTTGAGCTCCCGCAGCTTTGTGCAATCGCGAAAATCGGTAAATGCAGAAAGGCCGATTTTCGAAACCGCTGAACTGCACATAACTGTTGAACTGCAGTTGCGTGTGTCTATCCATCGCGCGTCGCACGCCGCCATCTGCAGCGACGTATTCTTTACCAGAAGAGCATTTTCCGCTGGAATGGAACAACAATATTTTTTTAATTACTTACACCGCGTCTATACTGTGAGAAGAGCGTAGACAGCAAAGCCACAAACTAGAAGACACAGTGAAGTTTCAAAGAATGAGCGCATGCTGGTTAGCGTTGTGATGTCTTCAGATTGCTTGCATACGCATCGTACCAAGGACAGAAAGGGCACGGACGGTATGACCTCTCTGCTCCTCTTGGGTGTACTGTCAGTGCACGAAGGTCTGTTAACTACCGCCTAGGTAAACGAACTGCAGCGCATTCTAAGATAGAAGGAATCAAACTGCCCGTGCACCGTCGAAATACCGCCGTTGCAAGCGCTTTTCCGCTGACGTGCTCGGCCCGGCTTGGACCGCGGCGAGCGGCGGTCTGGCAGCGGACTTCATTCAATCCGCCCCCGCTCGGAGTGTTTGCGCAAGCTGCTCGTTGGCGCGGTGAAATCAATGACGCATTACGAAATCGAATCCGGCAGGCCGCCTTTGGCGCTCCGGTGCTCCCCCGAGGGCGCACTGGCGTGCTCTGCCGAGCCGTTCCTTTGAAAGGCACGCACTGGACGCAGCCGCGCTGGGCCAGATGGAAGCGGGCCGAGTCCGAAAGCGGAGCGGCGCTCGAAACCAGCACGAATGCGCACCGAGCGGTAGCAGTCGCTGTGCAGGGTGCGAATGGCGTTGTACGCAGTGCCTGCCAAGTAGCTTTGAAAAAGCGTAGGCAGGGCCTAATGGGGCGAGTTTTCTTCGACACCATTTAGTCCAGCAGTTGCGAACTTGGAGGTGTAGGAAGTATTGTCCTCCGAGGCATGTCACTGTTTGAGAAGTGAGTGTGCATTGGGCACAAAGAATTTTCCGAGTGAAAATGATTCACCGGATACAGATTCAGCGTACTTCAGCTCGCGAATATGCTCAACATCAATAGCACCTATTCAATGCAATGTTCTTATACGCATAAAGAAGTTCGATTTGCATGATTCCACTTCTATTTTAAAGTTTCGTCACTCTCAGTGCAACAAAACAAATATAATCGATTGTCCTTGCTGTGTGGAAGCTTTGGAGTAGCTGGGCCCTAGATATGGAGTAAACCGCACATATTTTGCACGAAGTATCTATTAATTTCCTTATCACACAAATATACATCGTGTATTGGGTTCAACGTCTGATTAGACTAGGCACTTAAAAATATGGCACGTTTCGACGGTGTCGAAGAAGAAAAAAGAAAAGAAAAAAAACCGCTCCGCAACTGCCTGACTATGGCTGGTGAGATCGAAGGGCGAATAAAGTGCCGAAACCAAGGAACAAGGCAAAGTCAATCGGTCGGCCCGAAGGCGGACTTGCGAAAGGACTCCTGGCGCCAAGAATAAGCGCCCATAGCGTGGCCCCGGCGGCATGGCTCGCCCTACCACCGATGGCCGACGACGCCTTGAAAGCGCCGCTGGCGCCAGTCGCCTGGAACAAAAGGCAGCACCTCTCCCCCATCAACCCTCCTCATGCCCGCCGCCCTCCCCACAGCCTCTTCCTTGGCAATCTGCACTCGCCACGAGTCCATCCAAAGCTGCTCGCGCCTTTCTCTTCTCTTCTGGCGATTCATCAGGCTGACAATCGTGCGTACACGAAAGCGTATTCGAACGGAGTCCGGAGGCGGCAACCCATTGGTAAAGGGCGCAAAAGCGGGAGAGAGCGCCGACGCCTCCGTGCAGCCAGCACAAAGAGCGAGCCGAACGAAGAGGAGGAAGCCGAAAAGGAGCTCGCCCCGAAAGCTGAGTGTCGAACCCCGGACTGTGGCCGGTTCACCCGTTCCTCTTCCCCCCCCCCCCCCCCCCCCCCAACACTCCCTTCTTCTGTTCGGCCGTTCCTCGCGGCTTTTCTCCTAGTCTTTTCATTTGCACTTTTTGGAGGGGCGCAACTCGGCGAGGTCTGGCTTCCATTGACGGTCGCGGCTCGGAGTCCTTTGCGTTCCCGCCACTGCCGTCGTCCACCGGCGGGTGTTCAAAGGGGCTCCGCAGCCATAGGAACATCAAACACTGGCTCGTCGTCGCACGCGCTGCTCCCAAGGGGAGGGAAAAGGGAAGAGGACGGGAAAGGCGGCGGTGACAGCCATTGACAGCGCATACGAGAAAGCGTCGAACGCATTTAATTAGTCTTCGCTGGCGCTGCAGCGAAGCTGCGCAGGAGCGCGGTGGCTTTTTTTTTTTCTCATTGCTTGTCGAGCGAAGCCAGAGTATGCTCAGAAGCCTGTTCCCCCCTCTTTCCTTTTTTTTCCCCTTCATTCCTTTGCGGTCTTGCAGTCAGCACTTTCTCCGCATCTGACGCTGTTAATAGGAAACGCATGTGCCACTTTCGAAGGCAATAAAACTGTCGCCTCCGAGCAACGCCTTTCGCAGAAAACGATTTCCTTCTCGGCAGTCCTCCTCTTCTTCGTCTTCTAATGGACTCCTTTCAAAAAGCGACTCGCTGTACTCTCACAACTTTCAGCGCTCGTTACTTTTCCCGAGCTCGTACTAAATTAGACACGACTTCTAAGCTTTTACAAAGCGATGCCAGTCGACCTTTTCTCGAGGCTTTCGCATCCTTGCCTTCACCGCAGGCGTAGAACGGCTGCTGTGAATAGCCCGCTTAATTTGCGACGCACAAGAAAAAAGACAGCCTACACGGTGCTGGACACGTCTGGTGCGAAGCAAACATAAGCCGTGTAGAAAACAGCTACGATGATTTTTATGCGTTCTTACACAGCACGACTTTTCATTAAGAATCAATTGTTTCTCTCAAATGAACGCAATGCCAGCAGCAGCCTAGCTTTTCTCAGCGTAGCATTTCAGCCTTGGCCCCGATTCTGCAGAATAGATTCCAAGGCGCCGAATCCCGAGACACGAAGTCTCTTTTCCTAATATGAATCCTACAGTTAAGAAATAACGCCCCAATTACTGTAAACGCGGAGAAAATTGCCACAAAACATGAACGTCGAGGAAATATTTAGAACCGACTGTGAAAAAAGCACCTCCAGGTACGGGAAAGGTGTTATTGTGTTGTGTTTGCACGCCTAATCATGCGGAAACTGGGCAGGCTAAGTATAGATGGTCTATTGTCAGCGTGTAGGATGTGCGCTGTCCTTACTCACTTCGTCTTCGACAATGTGCTGGGTGTTTACGGACGTCATAAAATCAAAGTCTGCCGCAAAAAATGAAAGAACGGCGTTTGCTGCGAGACTTATAAAACACGTTACAAGCGTGGACAGTTGCGCTACTCCCTTCCTTTTTCTTAACCTAAAGAAATTGCCCCGAAGCAGTGATCGTAGTTTACTATGACCCCGTTGCGCGAAAAGAATGGCGAAAGTTGTAACCTAAACACTGTTTTGGCCAGCCAACAGGTGTACGACATTTTGCCAAGTAGAATGAATGTATTGGTACAGGACACCCGGAGATTGCAGACTATATCCTCATGCAGCTTGCACCAGCCGTCGGGAAGACGCTGATGCGAGATCATACTTTCTTGCATTGGGTTTTGTCTGCTACCTGGTGTGCATCGTAGCTCTGGACGGTTCTGTGGCGCAATAGATGCCGCACGTCTCCTTTGGCTGGTCAGCCCCAGCCGTGCGTCCATCCGTATTTATGGCGTCTCGCGCGGTGATCGGGCCACGTCCTCCATGTCGGTGCTTCAGGTGCCCCGGGAGCCCATCTGGAGACGGGCACTCGGGGACATCGGTGCTTTCGCCGATGGAAGACGGGGGCAGGGCCGTATAACAACGGAAATCTTGGCCACGAGGCTCTGCCGGTGTCCCCCGAGGGAAGACGCCTCGCCTCTTCCCTGCGCGGCGAGAAAAAAAGAGGATGGACGCTGATGGGGAGCGCGTCTAATGGTCGGGAAAAAGCTTTCCTCCCTGGCTTCCTTAACCCCCTTCGGGTCCACTCTTTCTTCACCGGCGAGACCAGGCCGGACCACGCCAGAGCCCTCGTTCCCTCGCAGGCCACCCCGTGCGCGAGAGACAGTCGCCTGTGCACGCTTCCCAGTCGACGACGAATTATTCATGGCGGAATCTGCGCTGTCGCACTCTGCGGCGCGGTTCGTTTGCCTCACCCCCTCCCCACGCCATTTTTCTTCGCCGCGCTCGGCCCAACAGGCCGCGGCCTACGCAACTACGACGTTAGCACCAGAAAGGCTAGCGGCGAGCACGTTCGTGCGCGCGCTGAATAAATGCGCCTAACTACCGAACGACGGTGAAGCTCCACCGCGCTCGGTGGAACGTAATACCGCGTCGGCAGACGGGCGCCGACTATGCTCTTTCCTCTTGGCCGTTTCGTTTGCTCAACGCGCGGTGCACTAACAACGCGATTATCTCGTGCCGTGGTTATATTAGGACGACGCGTAGAAGTTGAATAAGTATGTTCGCGGGCCATTGTCTCCCCGAAACACAGCTTAAGTAATGACTTGTGGTGTGTTGTTGCCGAGTACGAGCCGGTTAAAGAATGGGTCTTTGTTACAAAGTTAGGGAGCAGTAATTCCATGAATTAATCGTTCTTTAAGACGGCGCCAAACTATTCACCTGTTAACGCAGCTGAATTTGGGAAAATAAGCCACTATTACTGGCGAAAGGAAAAATTTACTTGTCACTTTACCATAACTAGCCTGCTACTTATAAAGTATGTATTGTTGAAAAACGTAATAACAAGCTTGAAACACACAGGGAAAAACAGCAAATCAATACAGAAAGTTTATTCACTGTACCGTATGAATTGTGTACTTTAATACCCTGACGAGTATCAAGTATTACTATACACAGTCTAAATTTTGTGTTCGCTGTCAGAGCACCATGTAATGAACAGGTAATCGAATTTCGACACCTTGCATCGCTTCGTACAAATCAATTAAATTCTTTACTCTGAAGGCTTCTTACCATGTTGTTTTCCTGAATTGAAACCTGAATGGTTTATTTACATTCTTGGTGGTAGTTTAAATATTCAATGTTTCTTCTGCTAACGAAAACCTGCTGACTGAAATTATCTAAGTACTTCACTCTGCATGTGCATTTTTCTGTGTGAATTTACTTTTCTAGCAAGGGCGAGGTTAAAACCGCTAATTGTCTTTTCTATACATACTTTCTATGAGCGAAACGCAGTGCGCAACCGCAGGGTGACGTCACCGCGCGTGTTGACAAACAGAACACTGCTTCAAGAGCCTGTACAAAGTAGCTGTGCCGGGAAAAATGGTAGGCTTACTTTTTTTCGAGTGCCGAAGAATTCGACTCCCTCACTGAGATCATGGAAGCAAACGAGGTCTCAGCGTTGCCACAGCGTTGCCACAGCGTTTCCACCACCTTCTTACACGCCAAAAGTCCTTGATGCCAGTTTTCCCAACAGCTGACGTGCTTACGTAGAATCTTTTCCCACTCACAACATCTGATTGGAATGCACTTCATAAACATATTTTTCATGCTTGCAAACTTTATGACAGCCTTGAAATGTACCTACCTGCTGCCGCTAAGCGTTGTTTTCTATAATCTTGCGTTGTTGCTTTTGCGCTTGCTCGTCATTCACTTTCTTGCTTCCTTGCTCTCTGTCCATGCTGCCTGCAGTGTTATGAAAGAAAATATGGAAACAAGTAGCGTTTGAGGCTGCCGGGTTCAGTTGCAGCACGATTAGCTCGGAGCAAAACTTGAGCTCCTGCACCGCCGCTCAGCCTATGCGTGCTGGGCTGTTTTAAAGGCTCCTTACTATTTCGGTGCTGATGCCCGTGTTACTTCCCGAAGTAGTGTGGCGTAGTTCAACTGGCGGTAGGACTTTCGAAATGCGCGCGCGCGCATACCAAATGTTTTTTGGGGAAAGGGGACAATACCACTCACGCAACAAAATCAAGTCTGTGAAGGAAAGAAGCAAGAACTTTGCGTGAGAAACGGTCGCAACCTATCATGCTGGCAGCATGGCCTGAAGAAGTGGAACAGAGCCCTGAAGTCCTTTGGAGCCGACTAGCGCTGCGACCACTATCCGAGAACCACCGGCAAAGCGATGATTGCCTCTCGGCACTTAATGTAGGGCTTGTTGAGGTAAAGATTGCATGCATCTCGGGGTGGCAACATCTCGGGGTGGCAGTAAACATGGTAACCCTTTAAGATTAATAAGATGATAACAAACGATTGTCAACTTCAGGAAATTTTTTTTTGGACTGCTGTGTAGCCTGTCGTTCAGAAGGCAGTTTTTTTCAGTCCTCCGCCAGCAAACAAACAAAAATTAACATTAACAGTTACTTTCGCTGTTATGGGAGAGGGGCCTGTATTAAATTGCTCACCACTCTACTCGCTAGCGACTAATATTCCGCTGGATGGCGAGTCACATGTCACAGCACGAATCTCATGTCACCTCATCGCCACTCGGCCACGCATTGTTACGCAAAGTTTTTTAATATCCACACGAAACGACAGGGCCCGGAGGAGACCTTTATTATTCCTTCTTTTTCTTGTTTTTTTTTTCTGCCTCACAAAATCCGCGAAAAGCAATCTAATGCACCTTTGTCCGCCCCAAGCGCGTCGGTTACCAGTGAGTCGAGGGTCTTCGCCGTGTCTCGCGAGACATCCGAGAGGAGTACATGAGCCCAGCTGCAGACCGGGCGTTGCTTAGCCGGCTCACCAAAGCACGGCGATCCCTGCTGCGCCGGAACCTATCCAATTTGGGGCTGAAGAGACGGCTTTTGGGCCGCCAAGGGCTATCGCTCGGCGGCGCCTCCGCTATATCCGTCGTCCCGCTCTTGATAGGCCACCCATTTTCTTCAAATCGCCCACACCATCGCGACTCGGCAAAAACGTTCAAAATCCTCAAGTCTAGTGAAGAGCCCGAGTGACAGAGGCTTTGGAGCCCAAGAGCCATGTTCCAAGGCACACGCGAAGGCAATGTATAGCCGTCTAGTTTAAGGCTGTCTTCGCATAAATTCTTCCCGTTTTGAATCTTACTTCTTTTCGATCGCTCATGTGTGTCCGGATGACGGAAAGAGTTAGGGAAGAAACCATTATATGATGAGTATTCGAGAATTTGTTGTGGCTAATGCGGTTTGAATAAAGCAGCCTGTGAGTATTCGAGAAATTGCTGTGGCTAATGCTGTTTGAATAAAGCAACATGTGACTTTAAATCGAAGCCACGCGTTCGGTTTGGTTTGGTTTATGGCGTTTTACGTCCCAAACCGACTCAGGCTATGAGAGACGCCGTAGTGAAGGGCTCCGGAAATTTCGACCACCTGGGGCTCTTTAACGTGCTCTGATATCACACAGTACACGGGCCTCCAGAAATTCGCCTCCATCGAAATTCGACTGCCGCGGCCGGGTCGAACCCGCGTCTGTCGGGTCAGCAGCCGAGCACCATAACCACTGATCCACCGCGGCGGCTAAAGCCACACATGTGTTGATGCATTTAACTGCAAGCAACACCACTGCTGACAACTGTTCAAAAATGCCACAAAACTTTGCTTGGTTGAACCGAGATGATTGCGCAAATCAGGCAGTGTGCAATTAGTAATTTTTACGTAGTCGGCCGTTCTGACTTCAAAGCGACATGCATTCTAACGCAAATCATTAAGTGATGACGTTTTTTGTGACGCTTTTTAAATATATATATATATATATATATATATCGGATCCTTAATCATTTCAATAAATCTTTCTTTTATATAATGCATCGAGGACGTCAGTTTGGCTTTTCGCTGCACATTACTAAACCGAACCCCCCCTCATTGTTCCCTGTTGGTAAGTTTAAGTGTAGCATTCACCTCAAGCAGTGTTCTTCATCATGACGAAACCTACGCTGTCGTCCATGATTTTGTTAAGTGACGCGTGCAAAAAAAAAAGAGTGCCAATTGAAAATCACCGCTCTAACGGTGGCTGGAAGGGAGTAACAGCTACTGCTGTTGGGTCGCCCCTTGCCAAGAGGTTGAGTATATATGGGCAAGAAATTTGTTCTAACTG
Source organism: Amblyomma mixtum (assembly GCF_055824585.1). Taxonomy (NCBI): domain Eukaryota; kingdom Metazoa; phylum Arthropoda; class Arachnida; order Ixodida; family Ixodidae; genus Amblyomma; species Amblyomma mixtum. The sequence continues at coordinate 108,424,689 of NC_143017.1, read as the reverse complement.
CGGCCATATTCTGATGAGAATTCTTGGGGAAAAAAATGGTAACAAGTGGCAGACTGTTATCGTTTCATTCCAAGCGCTGCACTGACGGCTTTTTCTCACAACCTCTGCAAACTTCAACTGCTGCTAGGCACTGCGGAATTTATCAAGCATTAAATGCTCATATCTTTTTCGTGTCCATGTGTGTCTTCACACATTAGCTTATTGGACTTCGCAGTACCTCTGTGCAATAAAGAAATTGGTTAGTAATCTTTACAAGTATCCCTCCAGTCATTAGTCATATCGGCGTCTAGATTTAGTATACCACAAGGCAAAGCTTTGCGGTTAAAGAGGGAAAATCTGAGAACGACCGTCCATGTGAGCTGCGCAATGTTATATCCGGTAAACAGATAACCTTTACATACAGGGTGTTTCACCTAAGACGTTACAGAATTTTCAAAAATCGGCTTTTTGAATTAGAAGAGCGCTTTTTTCGGCATAGCAATCTCAGCGGTGTAGTACATCCGAGTACAGCTAAGAGGTGCTAACTAGCAGGCTGGTTAACTACTACTGGTTAGCTAACTTTTTAAATGTTGCTGTCAGGCTCCTTCAGTATTGAGAGGCGTGTAGCCCACCGTAAGTAAAGTCTATATCAGTTTTTATAATTTAGAAAACGCGATTACGCTCGGTGCTGTGGCCAAACAAATTTTGACTGCATAGCGCCAAAATATATATGCGCTTTTGAGGAGCTTGCAGGCAAAGCAACCTGTACAGTGCGTTTAACTCGGCAGAAATTGTTGGGCCACAGCGCAGAAGGAAATCACGTCTTCGAAATTCTAAATATTGATATGGATATTACTTACGGTGGGCTACACGCCTCTCAATAATGAAGGAGACTAAAAATGATAGTTGAATAATTTATTCTTCAATATTAGTAAACCAGCGTGCTAATTAGCACGTCTTAGCTGCATTCTGAGGAAGTACACTGCTGACAATACTATCGCTATGCCGAAAGGAGCGCTATTCTAACTCAAAAAGCCTATTTTAAAAATTGTTTAAATCTTAGGGGAAACACCCTATATACGAACCACGCTATCAAACATACAGATTCAGTAGACCTCGGTATGTTTTTTTCTCATCGACGCATGCATTCAACGAACCAGTGTCGTGCTGCCATGTTCTCTTTCAGTGCTCAGTGTGACCACCATCTTTTGGAAATATCGAATCAAAACGAGTGTTCTAAAAGCGTTTTTCTCTAGTCCCCGGGCGTTCTGACGACATTCGTGTCATCTTAATTTTTATGCACTACACTACAACTCTACTGTAGGAACAAGAAAGGAGACCTGCACAGACATGGCTTCATTTTTAAATTAGGGTATTACTTGCTTGTACTTATTACTGTTCACATGAGCGCTACTGTGAGGCTAAATACTAAATAAGTTCGGCCTCGGCCAAACAGCGGCTGGCCATCTTTGTTTGTACTAGTCGGTCATGCGACTGCTGTGGGCGTGTGATAGTCCTGTGTCCGAAATAATTATGAAAACTGAACATTTCGACAGAATTAATTCTTAGGCAAAGGCAAATATGCTCAGATAGCTGTTTCGTCTTCCTTTGCAAGCGCATGGCTAAACCCGTGTGAATGCTAATCAACAGAGAATGTTGCAAAAAAGCTCCGTCTTGGGTTAATAATGCGTGGTCCAAAAACCACACAAGGCAACAACGAGAAATAGTACATACTTCAGACCCAATATGCAAAGTCTGCCCTAGCATTTATCGTTCAGAAATCGCCGTTGTAGCTTCACATCAGACTTCTTGTTTCCAATAAGAGGCGACTTTACATACGACTCCTGCCTGAATGCCCTGCTTGCACTTACAGTACACTGACTTGACCGTAAGACCATCTAAAATGCGTTTTAGGGAGCCCAAGGCAAGCGCCTTTTGTCTCCTTTCTTTGTCATCTAAATGTCGTCACGCTCCTTGTTAATCAATCGAAAGGACTCAGGGCTACAATACTGGAAGTTTGTTTTCAGTCGAAATAATAAAACACGTTCGAGAGCCTTTTCGGTTTTCAAATGCCGACTGTATCCTATTGTAATTTACGAATTCAATGCTGTTTGCAGAGCTATCCAGGAGAGCACTGTAACACTCACTTTGTCGGGCGAATAGTTTCTCTACAATACCACGCCCGTACCTCAAGTCTGTGTGATTGCTGGCCATTCCACAAGTGCTAAGTTTTTGCAGAGAAAGCGATGATTCTGCGAGGAGTGCTCTTTTCTGATTTTTTTTTCTTTCTTCGTAAAAGTGTCCTCGTCCTTATGTCATGCACTGCGTAAAGATTACCTTCCATGTAATCAGCATAAACGTTTCGAAAGGTTGTGCTTGCCAATTAAAATTACTTCATCTCGTGCTTTTTTTTTTATCCACCAATTTTTTCCACCTGCCGAGACGCTGTCCAGGGCAATTTCCAGTGTCGGTACGAACCATGCCGTTTTGAGTCCGACTGTCGTAACCTCGGGGGTCTCGGCACCGACCTGGGTACGAGTGAAGAACCAGCAGCGGTGTCCCCGGGCCAACGCAGAACGACGGGCTGGGCGGACACAAATCCCATCGATCAGCGACCGATCCCCCAATAGAGGCGGCGCACCGCAAAGGCGGCGCAGCATCCTCCGCCCGCCGGCGGTGAAGAGGAGGGGGGGACACCTCGGCGCCCTGGCTTCGATAACGGGGACAAAGTGCGTCCTCCTCACTGGGGCTGTTTGTGTGCGCGCCACAGGGTCTCGGCAAGATTAGTGCCGGCCGCGGCCCGGCTTCATTGAGCCCAGTCGGCCGGGCTCCCTCCGGTGTGGAAATTAATTTTTTGCTCCCCTGGCGACGCCGGCTCATCGCTTCACTTCCCCGCCGAGAGCGGTGCGACTGGGGCACAGCGGTCGTGAGTCGGCATCCTGCTCACCTCTCGTTCTTCTTGGCGAAGAACAGATATCCAGCAGGATGGCTCGTTTCCCCCTCGACAACCACCCACCCTACGTCATAGGGAAGGGAGGCTGGAGCTTGGCCCTGCGAGCTCGGCGGCGTCGGCGTCTTTTCCACGGGGTCTCCCTGCCTCGCGACTTCTTCGGGAGCTTCTCTTTCCTCATCGGCCCACCGTCTCTCCTTTTCTTGCGATGAATCTAATTGGCGCTTCTTGCTGGGCTGCCGAACTGCGGACGACAGCTTTATGAGGATGGATGCCCCGGCCTCTTTCGCCACTCCGTCATAGGTTTCCATTTGTCAACGACCTTTGCCGTCTCTCCGTGCTCCGGCATCTCTCTTTCACCTGCTAGGCTTTCGCAGCGTTCTCATGTGGCTGTAATCTCGACTCCGTTATTTATTATTTTTTTTTGCCGTGTGACATACGCTCGTTCTCAGGCGCAACACTACTGGCGGCTTCCATCCCGAAGATTCCTCCTCTTATATATATCCATGTGGGAACTGCAGCAGTGAATCAATGAATTTTTCGCTGTCTGTAACACTCTGGAGCGTTACGAGTAATCCATCCTCATCAGCACACGCGCATCTTCATGTGCGCTTATCCTCAGGCTTTCGTGGGAAGGTGTGCTATCGGAGGTTGTTGAAAAAAGTTAGGAAGAAAAAACAGGGAAGGATTGACAAAGGAACGCAGATTTTTGCTCGAGACCGTGAATGAGATGAGGACCCATAAATCTGCGGTGCATTTGTTGCGATGGTCGGAGAAGTTAAATCGTCCTGTCTGCTTACTTGCATACATGAACTACGACCACTTCTCTTTAGGTTAGCGCACGTAGAAGATGGTGCACCGCGCAGTGTCGTCGTAAACGATCCTGAAGCAGAACTCCCAGCTGAAAATTGTTCCGTTCTGTCAGTCCATTGGAATATATTTTTACTTCTATGTTTCAGAAGAGTGCTGTTGAATACCATAATCAAAAAGTGACTCTAAATCCCCCTGTCATTTCTAATTCTCGGAACCCTGGTGAAGGATGGGGGGTTATCGGGAAGGAAAGGTGACGTGGTTGCTGAACTCGGAGTGAACGATTAGCTGAACTGCACCATGAGGTATAGAATGAAGGAATCGAAAAGAACGGAGAGGGAAAGAAGAGTACGTACTGTCGGCCAGCCAGAGAGGCGCATTTAAAACTTCATTTCTTGAAGCTGGCGAGCAGTAACAGTCTTGCTCTATCTTTAGATGCTAAGCACGGTACACCAACGCCTTTTCGCTTGCGTCATTTTCTGACTGCAGTGTTAAGCTGCACTGCAGTAAAAGCTAAGTCGTTTTCTTGGTTCAATTGTTTTACTGCTGACTTTTACTTGTACTTTCTTTGTTTAAATTTTAGAGACCTAAGGGTGGAAGGGGGGGGGGGGGGGGGTTGTTGCTTCTGGACCAAGCGGTGTGGCTCGTGCATGCCCAGCGTTCCAAATCTATTGAACATAAGAGGTACTGCTGCCTTCTCATCTCCAAGCGTTGGGACTTCGACAGATGCTACAAAAGCTTTACTACACCGTTTTGAAGCAAACTCCCTGTACATACCATGGACAGGTCAAGAGTGCCTGCTTTTCTCCCCTCGATTTCTCTTGATGGATGAAGCGACCGAGTGACTAATATTGCCGTAGAGCTTTGTAATGTTTATTTATTGATGATCATTGCCGCCTGCCTGCGGCTTTATCACTTTGTTTGGGACGGAAGATGCGACCACATTTATCTCGAATGGTCGCAGCCAAGCGGAACTAATCCTACGAGACTGCTGTGGTTACTTTGCACGCGTTATCTCTTAAGTTCGTTGTCAGCTTTAAACTGAGCAGGCCGAGAGCGGCGGATATTCCGTTTGATGACCTCTGAGCACGTTTTTTCTATCGCCACCGCCGAGTTCTTCACTTCTTTGTAGGCGCAGGTCAGCCTTATAAACAAACGCTTTCTTTTGGAACCCCTTTTCGCTGTCTCCCTAACTGGCGGACTGCCCTCACGACTACGGGACATCTGGTGGAGGCGCTGGGTAGAAGTCCATGTACTGGCACCGGACACCACCTGCAAGCAGTGACGCCAGCCCTCTTCGTTTTTTACCGAAGGACCTCGCTGTCACCAGTTCATCGAGCCAGCCCACTACTGCAACCGGAGCTGCCTGAGTTCGGGACCCTGCCTGAGCGCACCCGACAGCAAAAACAAGCTTCCACGTCTGCCATGAGACCGCCACAGAAGTCAACCTTGGTCATCCTGCCGCCAACTTTCAACGGCTCCCTAGGTGAGGACCACGAGGCATAGCTCAGTCAATCTGAGCGCGTAGGATCGTTCAAAAATGCAACAAAAATCAGACACGCCTTCTTCACACTGGAGGGCTCAGCAGGTACGTGGCATGAAGGCCAAGGAATTTCCCTGACGACATGGTAACTATTCAAGAAGGAGCTATTGAAGACGTCCACGGCCGTTGCTAGAAAGGAAAGAGCAGAGTGACTCCGAGCGAGTCCATCTTCGGTTACGTCGAAGAAATGAAGCGCCTTTTTCGTCACACCGACCCCGACAGGACCAAAGAAAAGGAAGTGAAAATTTTAATGCGTGAAGTCTAGGACCTGCTCTCCGCCGGCCTTGTGCGCCAGTCGCCCAAAACTGTAGCGGCAAGAAGCCTCGAGTTCGAGGAGGTCCTCGACGTCCGGACTCAGATGTACAGCCGTTCAGCTCAGGTTTGCGCAATTAACCAGGACATGATGGCCAACACTTGCGGGATGACAACTTGAGAGCAGTTATCCACGAAATCATTTGCGAGGGCCTGCGACGAATTCTGTTATTTTCCCCAGCGCCTCAAACAGCAACTCTCATGGATGTGGTCAGGGAAGAAGGACAACAGGCACTTGGCGCCCCGGCTGGAGAATCTCCTCTCCGAGTGATACTGCCATGAAACGTTGCTTCTTTCTGTTCTTCTCTTCTTCCTTTACGGCTGGCACTGCGCGGCCTTATCACTTCGACATGCGAGAGGGAACTACACCTCTCCCTAGCTATTGTAGCCATGCCCAACTATTTCCGTGTTTCTTGATGCTTCACACCTCGAACGCTCTGTCCTCTCCTTAAATTTACTCTCTTTCTTTCTCTTAAGGTCAGGCTCATAATTTTCCTTTCCTTAGCAGTCTGTCCCGTCCTCAATTTTGATCGTAACCTTTGTTTGCCTCTAAGTTTCAGCCCTATAGGAGAACGCTGGAAGGATAGAATTCATTATGTACTTTCCTCGTTATTGGTACCGTAAGCAGCTGTCCGTAGCCTTACACTCACCGCGAAATGCACTCTTAGTTTTCTTGTTATCGTAGTAATTTGCTTCTCATAACCCGTACTCGCGCTCCCTGGACGAAGAATAGATATTCTCCCTTACAACTTCTATTACTTCTCTGACTTTTGATAGCGATGGTTTCCTTCGCAGGCTGCTGAGTGTTGGTTGAGTTTCCTAGACTTCGAATTTGATGGCAACCGCTGTACTTTGTCCGCTTTTATTCTCAATCACGTTCTGCAAATGTTCCCGAATTACTTGCCACTTTTACGTAGCATATCTGCAACACCTGGTACTCTCGCACTTGTCTGAGCCGATACGTTCCTTCGTCCGGCTACGGCTCTTTATAGGGTAACTGGAGAGTCTGCCCTACCGCGCCACTACAGCTTTGCTTTTTGTACTGCTCCTCGAACCTCCAAGGTCGCAATTTTGTTTTTATTTAACGTGTGTCGCTTCGTTATTTCAGAGAGCGAAACAACATGTCGGGGAATCGTTGCGGGCATTATCACCTCTAATCAAGGTCACCACCGACAGCATCCAATGTCACCTTTGAGTCGCTTCTGTACTCCCACAGCTATCACGATGTACTGTACACAAGCTGTAGTAGTACACGTTACCACGCAGCGTTTCCGTGTTCATAGCAAAACCATATATCTATGTTGACAAATTCTCAATGCCAGAAGTGATATGCACGTAGATGTCTATCCCACAATATTTTGTTATGTTTGCTTTCTGAAAACAAGTGGAAATCACAGAGTCACAATGAAACAGGCGCCGACAGCCGCCCCTATGTGGCGATTGCACGCACTCCTACGGCTGAATCGCAATTTGCATTGTTGGCAGGAAAACTTTGCTTCAGTAAACCGTATAGGCAATCGTCTGCTGTCCTGCTTGCTTGCACATGTCGTTTAGTGCGGAATTTGTTGAAGGATAGTCTGGTTGAGCTTTGTACAGCATTTGCGTTATATGACGAATGAAGATGCCAATCCGTGATCCTTCTCCCCTTTCTATTTGCAGCAAAGTTTCGTTTTCACTTTGTTCAGTTTGCAGCACTTTGTTTATATCTTCTTTTTTTTTTGTAGCCTTCATGAGCAGTCCACACGTTTAATTAATTGCTCTCTAAGCCAACGAAGCGTTTAATATAAAATAGACAGCCATATTTGACTAGGGCTCTCCATCACTCTCAAAGCAGGTGAAAATCCAACGTAGACATACAAAAAGATATACTCGAGGCAAACTTCACGTACGCAGACAAACGTAATGTAGGCAAAGCTTGTCTTTGCAACTCTCTCTCTCCTTCGACTACATAGTTCGCGAACATTCGGGCAAACGAAGCGGTCAAAGCTGCAGCTGCTTCAGCGGGGCTTGGGCGTTGCGCTCGTCGCTCACTTTCCACGTGCCCAGCCAAGATGAAGCGCCGTGGTGATTAATTGCTCAAGGCAACTATGTCGGTGAAGAAGAAATAAAAGGAAAAATTGGGAAACTTTGTTGCCCAATTCATCACGCGTAGGCCTCCTTACTGCTTTGTGTCTGCCTACTCTTTCTTCCAGCCCGCCTGGCGCCTTCTTTTTTCGAACGATATTGCGCGACATCAAAAAAGTAATTTTCTCGTTCTGGCACACGCGAAAGTCGTGTTTAAAAGACTCGAGATCCGTCCCAAAGAACTGCCTCGTTGCGTTTTAGTGCACTGGCCTTGCCAAGTGAGGCAACGACCGGATTTGTTGAATGCGAACCAGATTGCATTCTTATTTTTGCTTCGTTTCATTGGGCGCAGTGTTTTCAAAAATAAAAGATCTCATTATCCGCTCTATTTTTACGCTTCGAGAAGAGCTGCAAGAATAAAAAGGCAAGCCAACTAAACGGTTAAGGTTTTAGGAAAACAAAATAAAAACATTCAAAAAACGGGCTAGACGAAGGAGATGGGAGACGTGAGTTATTACAGCCTGGTAATTTATCTTCTTGTTTTCGTTGACTCTAACTCCACTTTGGAGCCCTTGCTAATGAGCGTCTGGACGAAAACTCTCTCGTGTTTTCGAAGTAAAGTTTTTCGTGCCACATCTTTTTCGAGAACTTTCCTTCTGACTGCTTTTTTCTTAGATTTATTCATTTTTGTTACGGTTACTTTGATCACCACAGAAATGTTCACCATGGCGTCGTCATACTTGCGTGCTCATTTTGCAGCGCCAGCTTAATTACGGGCTTGTGTTCAGAAGGAAGAAAACTGCTAGTGGTAAAAGAACTAATTTTATACATAGCACCTCGAAATGGCACATCAAAATGAAGACTTCCAAGCCGCGGATCGTTCAAACGTTCGCGTCTCCTTTTGTGTGAACTTAGTTGTTTCATTGCTTGAACATGTTCGTAATGTGCGGTGAAAAATTTTTTTTTTTTAAACTTTGGCTGTTTCTGAGGCTTCTCTTTTGGCATTGTAGCATATTGAGGCGCAAATTCCTGCGTTCGCCTGTTGTGTTGTCCAGGAAAACAGGAGTCCAGAGGGGCATTTGGTTTCGGGAACGTGCCACACGTGGTCGTTTTATTTTGAGGGGCTGTATCTTTTCTGTCACGTCCTTGCGCCACTAGCGGGGAAAGTGCGGTAGTTCTGTACAGTTAGCCACAGCAAGAAGCCCCGTACTTAAGCAGGTTTAGTGTGGGCTATAGTGGAGAGTTAACTATCATAGGATACAACTTTTAACAAAAATCACCAGTTGTTCAACAATGGGTCATGGTCCGCGGCATCCTGTAATACTGCTCTGAACAATCACAACAGTAAATTAAATCGGTATTTTGATGTTTACTACATGAAAGAAGCAAAAGGCGTCAAAATTATTTCGTTTAAATTCATGTGGCCATTAGTGTTTTGTTTAGGTAGCAGGGGAACCCTTAACAAGGTTGTTTCAAAACAGCACTACCAGACACGCGACACAGAAGACGAGAGACACACACTGCAGTGAAGCTTTAACAGAGGAATACTTTTTGTCATGGAGGAATTCTGTGCGACAATCACTGCAGATTTAAGTTCTAACGTTCTTCAGTTGTATTATAAACACTCGGAAGCTTGGGAGACCGTGATAGAAGTATTCATACTGACAGAGAGAAATCGAGAAATTCTTCCCGAGCATCTGACAAGATCCGACACCTGGATGCAGACAGGATCCGACACAATGGATGGAGACTCCAGATTACCTTATTTCCGCCATGTCCGTCATGTTCATCATGTCTTAATTTCTGTCATGATATTACCGTCATGTCCACGCCTAAGAATTCTCCAAGATTTCCTTTCGACGGCGTCGTTGGTACATACTCCACTTTGTAAGCCCACTACAATTTTGCTCTGTTTGCAGTTTCTACCCTGGTTTCATACACAAGCCACATAACATCGCATAAACGTCCTTTTTTTACGCCAAATATTCTTTCCCTGTTTTTATTATGTACTTCTTTCCTTGTTTTGTGACCGCAACTGGTCTATGGGGCTGTATGTTTTAGCGAGTAAGTTTATAATTAACGCTGAAATTTGTGCTTGTTGGTTGAACAGTAGCTCAACAAGACAAGGAACCGGAGAACGAAACACACAGCGCTGTGCGTGCCTACTCGTTCTTCGGTCTCCTATCTTGTTGCGCTACTGTTCCTATCGATGGTTTTTAGGTAATCAAAGCGCTACTGTTTGAAAATATGAGCGTAATTTGTGAACGTTTCTATAGGTACATCATACAGGCTTGTTCATTGTACGGAATATTTGAATGTTGCCTTATTCATTTCCTTCTCCTGCTGCCCTTCTGCTGAGGACCACGAAGTGCGTCGCAGCTGCCGCCGCCACTGATGCCTGTAAAAGGGCTTGGTTTCAATCGAGGCAGAAACATTTAGCACAGCGCGGGCCGCTGCCGCTTACCGCGTACCACGCGCCGCCTGTGCACACGCCGTGATTTGTCCCGAAGCGACACACTTACGAGCCCCCGGCGCCATCTGGCGCCTTCAAAGCAGTCTGCGCATGCGCACTGATGGCGCGCGCTGCGCTGTAATCGGTAGCGGTACGCAATAAGTTAAGTGTCTCTGAAGTCGCTGTATTTTTTGCCGCTCCTCCAGCATCCAGATAGGGTGGTGAATAAACTTAAACTTGATCATATAAACGTATAAAACAAACGGGTGTCTTGTCATGTGCTTCATTCATTTTTTCTCGTGTTTTTCGTCGTTTTGGTTCATTGATCACAATGGACTGCGAGCGTAAACTGAAAGGCTATGGAGAACATTTGTGTCAATAATGAGTAACGAAGCAAGCCAAGATCTGGATGAAACATCACACAGAAAAAAAAATGAGCAAAATACGGAGAAACTGTAAAGAACTATGCTTGAGTTAAAGAAGGATTGAGGAATCAAGATGCACGCTGCTGTTGATTGCTTCGATTTATCAGTCGCTTAGTTAGTAGCTTTCCCACACGTAATCTCTTTCAGCAACAGAGCACGCTTTACAGGAGGCACTGCTATGTCAAGGATCGATCTGTTCAAATTTGCACTGGTGTGTCGCTTTGTATTTCGGTTTCGCAACAACATCGCCTGCAGGTTTCAAAGTAAAACTCCGTGTGATAAGCTCAGCTGTGGATAGAAATTAAAGCCTCTAGCTGTGCAAATTGTGAAGTAAATGAGCCAATATCTATAGTGGACTCAATCGGCGCCCAGCCTCACGTATACGGCGCACTTCCCTATGCAGGAGTACACTCTTGGCTTCCAGTAGCAACTTTGATTAGCGTCGATCTTCCAAGTGATCGGCAGAAGGCTTGGCGCTTCACAGATTGTTGAGTAGACATTCTTGTTGCTGCGCTACCCTGCCATGCTGGAGATGCGGCTGTTAGGTGAAGTGAGCGATTTTATTGGTCCCTACCTCATTGCTACTGCTATGGAAATTGGCTTAGCTCAAATAAGAAACTTTGAGACACATGAAGCGGCGAGGTAGTAAAGGCTATAATAAAGTTATGTGAGAATATCATCATACGCCTTTCTCTCGATCAAAGCTGTCACTCTACTCAAGAGTGCCGTTTAGTTCACGTTATCGTATTCAAGGAACGCTGAGTCGCCAGTACACTTATGGTCAATAAAATGCGTTTGTTTCTTTACGAGCTTATTCTATGCGAGATAAATATTTTTATTCCCATTTCCTTAAGAATACAAATTGAGTCCCCTAGCTGGCATTATAATTGAAACGTCATGTTCTGAGCTAAGGAGCCAACTAGCTGCGAAAGCTACACGATAACTTAAGATTTTTCTCACGTTATTGTGTACGAAAGCTATGTAGCTAGCGACATTAATTTCAATTTTCTATGGTTTTGACAACGCATAATTTCTCTAGTGCTTCCATATGCATTAACAAAATATAATATCAGCTTTCATCACAACAAAAGAAGGGTTAGAAGCTATTGCCTGCAAATCGTGAATGTGAAACCATGCTCTTTGTCTGCTTCTTCTGTGGAAACAGGCACCTCCGTTCGCAGTTGTGTGCAGAAAAGCAGCAGTATGCACGGAGAAACGTTTTTTTTTTTGTCCTTTCTATGTGTTATCTTATTCTTCTAGAAATTATTTTTCAAGCTGTTCGGTTCATTCGTGGGCTCAGTTCGAGACTTCTTGAACAAGCAGATAATTCGGACAGAGAAAGTATTTGCAGATTAAGTACAAAAGCACTCTGTGCACACTGAGTACCAGAAGCGAACCTAGTACACTCATTTCGCTGTTCTGAACTAAAAAAAAGCATAAAATCGAGAACTAGGACGCGCTGCATGATAAGGACTCGCGGAGTTTTTTCGTTAGCCTCCTGAAAGATTCCCCTGAATCTGCGAAAAAAGGAGCAAAAAAAAAGAGAGCATAAAAAGTTCAGCGAGCACCGAGTGAAAAACAGCCCAGGGGAATGCACTGCTGGGTACCACTGTTTAAAGGAGTATAAACAGTAAAGCAAAATTAGTCCCCGGTTACAACAAATCAAATTTATTTGACACAGCAGAGAACCTAGTAGTAGAGCGAAAACAGGAACACTGGTCGTCAGTTGTCGAGATAAAGTGGAAAGCTGAGAGAAATAATATGTAAGCAGAAGAGCGAACAGAAAATGGAGATAGGAAAAAAAAAGTGACATCGAGACATGTGGAAGGAAATAAAGCAGACAGCGCGGGAAGAAAACCTGGCTCCGGGCGATCGACAAGTGGCCGGGGCGCAGCTACGGCTGGCCTCCCGTTTCTGGCATGCGCGCTTGAAAGAACACCTGCGGCGAAGGCGGCTCTGAGCGCACCGATCGGTCCTGCTTCATCTATGATTCAGCGATTATTGAGCTCCCGGTGTCCTCCCCCCCTGTCCTGCTCTCGCACCCGCTCCCTGCCGAAAATTCTCCGCTTTCATCGGTTATTGCCGCGGGCGCGCGCTTTCTGGTTCCATACGCGTCCAGCACGCGGCCTGACAGATGCCGAGCTCTCGCAGCCGCCGCCTCCGCCGCGCCCCCTTCTCTTCACTGGGCATCTCTTGCCTTTCGTTTCTTTATTGTGTTACTTCGTCATCGCTGACACGTATGTGGCGGCCGTTGAAACGGAGTGTATAATTCAGCGGGACCGTCTAGCGTGGTGTGCGTTCCTTACGTGTGTGTGTGCTGCAGCGACTCTCTCTCATCTCTGGGCGCTCCGCACGTGCCGTGGAGCATTGCCTCGCCCTAGTTTTGCCTTGGTCTCCCAACCAAGAAAACAAAAACAAAGTGAAGGAAAACTTTGCGGAACAGACTGAATACACTTCCTCTTCCTTAAATGTTGAATTTCGGTGGAGGCGAAATTCTAGAGGCTCGTGTTCTGTGAGATGTCAGTGCACGTTAAAAAACCCCAGGTGGTCGAAATTTCCGGAGCCCTTCACTACGGTGTCCCTCATAGCCTGAGTCGCTTTGGGATGTTAAGCCCCACTAAACCAAACTAAACCAACCTTCCTTAAAGGTAGAGTATGAAACTTTGCGTGCATAATTTTTGTTTTATTTTGCTCACTGTCTCGACTGCGCGATTTGGATTGCGTCTATTTAATTTTTACGCCTACGGATTTACGCCTATGTAAAGCCGCAACTCTTTTAATATATCCGCACATGCACATGCGCTTTTGCGTCAATAGTTGCTCGGATATGTTTGCGCATGTGCTCCGGCTTTACCACGTTTACGTGCTGTCCTAAAATACTCTTCCCAAATTGAGCCCCAGTCGTAAATGGGCACTCTCTGGGGTACGCCATCTTCGTGCTTCAGAGGGGGCGAGGGCTGACGCTCATAAGGAGGGTAATGGGGCCGGGGAATAAGGCTGTTTAGTGACATCCTTGCTTTGAGACAGGCCGAAGATGTCGGGTATTTTTGTTTGGTATTTTGATGAAGTCCAGCGGAGTTTATACCTTAAAACTATGGTCGTATCTGTGGTAGCTCAGGATGGATATCAGGGTGTGTGTCTCCGAATATCAGATCACGAATTTTTGTTGCTTGCTGAAGCTGCAAAATGTGCGCCTATTAGTGCGCGTAGTCAGTGCATATTCGCTCTTCAATACATTACTTTGTTTCAAAGCACCACTGCAACTTTGTGTGCTACCTGGCTCTGGGAACCGAAACTCTCCCACAACATCACTCTGCATTTTGCACGAGCGTCATGCTTTATGAGGTTGCAAAGCATTTATTGCGTCTACTTCAACTGAGCAGCTAAAGGTGTCATATATGCCATGCAAAACATCCCTTTGTCACAAGCACCGTGTCTTCTTCTTTTTTCCTCTAAGTGGGAACAACCTGTGCTTATACTTGCCGTTGTAAGGCTTGACAGGAATACCCGTACACGTCACCGACACCTTCGAAATCATCAGTTACTTGCACTGCTACTAAAAAGTGCATTTAAATTACTTTTATACGCACTGACGATGAGTAAAAGCGCCTACACTCACAAGAACCTTGATATGATTGTAGAAGGTTTCGTCCGGACAACCCGCTTGTCGCAACAACAATTAAATGAAGGGGCTGTGGAGAGGCAGGTGCTGTTCTACTCGCACGTCATCGGACGGTGCGAGAAAAGTTCTGATAAACTTCCAGCGCATTCGCTGGCGGACGGTGAAGGCCCGCTGGGATGCTGCGCTCATAATTGCCAGCTCTTTCACGCTGCCCGGCATTGAGCGCGCTCCCTTTTCCAGCAGGTAACATCGTCGCGACGCCGTTAGTGGACATCGGTTCTGGGGCAACATATGCCGATGCTAACGACCACGATGGGCCTCTCGGGAGGCACTTCGCAGCAGTCGAGCATTCATTGCCACGCCTTGTTCGACGCACGATGTTTTAGGCCTGACACGGCGCTACGTTCAGAGGACAGGTCCCGGTGCGTCAGGTGGCCTTCGGGATGAGCAGCACGCGAGGAACGTATTCGAGTTTCGTCATTATTTAAGCCCGAAGGGACGCTTTGACGGTGCGCTGTGGCGACAGGGCTTTCAAGGGTGACGCAAACTCATGCCCACACACATTCGCACTGAAATGATGCAGCGTAGTCGAAGCTGTAGCTGGGGTCAGCTGACCAGGGTACGAATTTCCTAGTCCTGTTGCGTGTGCGAGTCGCATTAACTTGACGTTGCGTGCACCTTGGCTGTCACGTCATAATCGGTGCTGACAAGCCAGCGTACGCATGTTTGTAGGAACTGGATTGTTGATTTTGGTGAACGGCTGTGTGTATTTAACACGCGAAAGTTCAGCAATTCTCAGCAGTGTTCGTTAGACGGAGCTTGTCCAGTATTCATGTGCTGTATGAAGTGCCAGCCGTCGTTTTCACTTTCATTTTCCGGTCTGTCGCTCAGGTTCACTAGATCGTTCCCATTAACAATGTTCTCGCGAATACAGAAGGTTAACCGAATTCCAGCAACAGTTTTCGAAGCACATATGCGCAATGTGGAAATCACAGGAAAGCACTAGTTAAGTGCTGGGAGGCTTACGTCACCCGGTCGGCGAAGCAGCGTAGTCGGAATAGAAGCTCATCATGAGTACCTCCTCGGTAGCCCATGGGAAAATCTACGCATAGGGCGCGGACATAAGCACCCGTGAACAGACCACATTTAGAGACGACCTTAGCTGCAGGCCACTTCAAACTTTCGTTAGCAGATAATTCAGATCGTCCAGAGGAAGCCCTGTCGATTTTTTCGCGTGACGCCCACATCTTTCACCATTTCGTTCTACGTTTGCTTGTCATTTCCTCTGAAGTAAATTGAAAACTTAGTAAACAGCACGTCCGACGTAGATTACCAGCCAAGATTTGTACATTTACTGCAAACATAATGATGCTGCTATTGACGCTGATGAGGGTTTTCCGTTTGTAGCAAGCCACTCGTAGTTTGCGCATTTCATGATGTGCTGCCGGATTCTCGTACCCCCGGGCATGCTCTACTGGCTGGCATAGGGAAAACAACAAAACCAGTCTAAAGTAAAACAATAACAAGAACGTTGTGCTTGCACCTTGGAACCTCGCTGTATTGCTTGAATTGGTACTAAAAATGCAACGCTAGTGGCACCAACGTCGGTGTCCTGTTTAAATTGGGGGCTGCGCTCCTTAAAACACCCATGATAAGGACTCCCTCTTAACGCGCATTCGATTTAAGCTGACCCACAGATTCTCTGCAATCTGCAAAAAGGAAACTTGCGGTAGAAAGAATGTGCGACGCACAGCAATTTCTAGTTGCCTTCTTCTCGGTAGTAAAAGATAAATTATGTTTGGTACCAGTACGGCTTGCTGAATCTCAGGCGTTGTGCAAGAAAGTGTGACTACCCGCACAGAAGTCTGATTTTATATCGGCCTTCTTTTAAGTGTCTCTGCCTATACAGACGAAGAAGAGTTTTTCAGCAGTTTTTCGCGTGCGACGTGGTCATGCTTTCACTTTTTTACGAGTGTTTTTAGAATATGCGAGCCATGGCCGTCTCTACTTTCTGCCCATTTCTTAACCGAACGGGAACTTCAGGGCGACCGAAAAAGAGCTTGCGAACTTTAAGCAAAAGGAGTGGTCGCCAACGCGCTTCCACTTGTAGGCTAAATTGATTCACGCGAATTGCTTTCATTCTGCCATACCATTCTCATATTCAACCCGCGAACGCGTTCTCGCCTGGTCTCTTTTATGGCCCATTCGCCACTTTTATTTACGGTGCACGTTCAAGTACGGCTCGCAGTGGCAGTTTTTTCCCGCCGTGCTGAAGAGCCGAATGCATTACGGCTGCCGCCGCTCTGAACGTGCCAGCAGCTCCTCCGGTTTGCACCACTGCAGGCCCCGCTGGCTCGTCCATTCCGAACTTTCCATTACCCCTGCCAGTGCCTGCGAGTAGCGTGGGAGGGCAGTTAAAGCGGCGAAAAAAAAGCGGAACAAACCGATTCGTGGCAGTATGGACGCTGCGCACGCCTTTGAAATTCTGGCCCATGGGGTCTGCTCGAACGGCACGGCAAACTGCGACCGATGCGGCTTCCTAATGGAGCCAATAAAAAGTCCCTGTCAAAGCATAACCTTTTCTTTGCTCTGCGGGGCTGCTTAACGGAAGAGAAAATAGATAAAACGATAACATATCGTTCGCTTTCCGAGTAGCCGAGTTGTAAAGAGTAAAAGAGCTGCAGGCTCCCTTGGTTCGCGTATGCCAAGCGTAATAGATTTCTACACAGAGGCATACATAATCACATGTGAGCTCTGTGGCTTCCTTTGTTTGACTTCCTAAAGCAACGCGGGCGTTGTTAGTACTGCAGTATGATAACGAAGGTCATCAGCTTTCTCCCCATTAATGCTAAAGTGAACGGATTTGTTTCAAAACGTTCCGTTCTTGAGTCTAAGAGCGGTATCCCTCTGCAAATAACAGCACTGTTCCCAGTTCCGGTCAATATCTATTTTTTGTTTGCCGCCTAAATTCTAATCATGTGCGCTTCTTTTGGTCAAATGTTTAGGGGAAACCCCCAAGGTGGAGTAGATTTGTAATAAGGGAGTAATTACTCATTGGCATCCACCCGAGCGCAGCCATACGGCTACAAAGGAAAGCTATACAGCTTTCTCAGAAACTTCGTAGTTAAAGAAAAATTCGTCCTGGTCTGCGGTGCCGTCTGCTACAGTGCGGGGTTCTGTTTCGTGCGCTTGCCATGGCGTTTCATAATTGGTTTTTCTGTGAAATGCTGTATAGGCTGTCTAGTTTGAAAAACTGTATTAGCGAGCAAATGCGGCACACGCGGCAGCATGTCGAACTACACGAGAAGCTTGTGCCATTCGGGTAAACACCCAGCGTATACAGCGCCTTTTTGGGGTATGTGGGGCTTGACAACACACATTTGTCGGGGCGTTTTAAAAAGATAGCTTTGAAATGGCTAACATACTTTCTCACTGCCTACTTCTTCAAAGCACTCGCCAACAGTTAGCACTCAGTCGCTTCCATGTGTACTCTGTAAAAAGAGAAATATATTTCAGAAACTTTTGCTCACTTGTGTTTAAATGGGCCCTTTCCCGTTCCGTACCCTCAGCCGGCAATCACCCCTCACGTGCACGTTTCACGGTGTTTTAATCACACATCGCCCTCGAAATGTCGCTTTATAATTTCAGAACCTATTATAGGACAAATTTTGTTGTTCGTCAGGAAGGGACGACGTCAAAGATGCACTGCGAAATCAGACAACTGCTTCGAAAATTTATGCTTCCGTGTATTCCTAAGGGCGTTAGGCGTACTTTTCACTCCCGATTTCGACCGCAGTCGTCCCAGGTGGCGACAGCAACGCCACCGCATCCTGCTTGCGTCAAAGATTTGTGTTGGTCTATAACGAAAAGAACTTTTTTGAAGTGAATAGCAATGTAGCGTAGCATCTGGGATCCGCGTCCAAAGGGCGGTCGACGGAGCGAAGTTTACTTGCGAAATCGGCCAGTGGTGCCGACACTGTTTCATTTATTGGCCATTTATAGTTTGCAAGAGCTTAGTTTTCAGTGAATGGGGCACCTTGGTCTTTAGAATGTAGTAAATCATGCAGGCCAACTTCACTCTACCCCGAGTGTTTTTCTAAGAAACGGGAGAGGCCTTGTCCACTTCCATCCGAGCTGCTAACCGGAAATACTGACGTGCAGTAATAGGTTCTCTTAAAAAAACACTTCGTGCAGTAAGAAGCTAGATAATTCAGCCAAACCATTACAGTTATTTTTTTTCTTTGCACACTGGAGCAGCACGGTGGATGCGTACGGCACGCGTTGAATTTCTTTCGCTACCTGGGTTTCTTCGTCGCCGCGTCTCCTCCCTTTCTCTAGCGCCCATTCGGGCTTTCATCGAGTCCCGCGCGCACACACCCGTTTTGCGCGGCACGTGCTGCGAGGTGAGCGGAAGGAAGGAAGCAAGGGGGGGGGGGGGGGGGGGGGGAGTGGGGGTGGCGGCAGCGCGATAAAGATGATGTATGCCTCCGGGAGTCCGCCATTGTCGGCGGCGCCAGCGCGAGCGGCCACCAGATAAGGAGCTCCCTCTTCTGCCGCCGCTGTTGCTCCGGCGCCAGCGCTGGCGAGCATCTATACGCACGCCCAGGTAGAGCAGCAACGGCGTCCCCGGCGCACGATGTATGGGCCCGCTCGGCCGCTCGTAAAAGCGCCCACCCCGGAGGAGCGGGCCCCGATTGTTCCTCCGAGAGTCCACTGCTTGCGCACATATACGGAGACGCGCAGAAAGCACGCCACACCGTACTTCGGTCGCCGCCGCAGATGCCCATCGCGTTGCTTTTCGTTGCTTCCTCTGCTTTTCGCCGCACTTACATCACCCTGCCTGCCACGGCGCATTTTCGCGCCTGCTTCTGCGTACCCCGCCACTCCCGGTGCTTTAGGCGTCGCAGCTTCCTTCAGCTGTTTTTCTCTCTTCCGCTGCGCTGTATGCGCTTCTCAGCGCTTATGCTTGCGCCAAGGCGAAGGGTTTTCTGCGCCATTCTTTCCTTCGGCTCAGAAGTCTCTGATTGTATTCTTCCCGTCGCTTTGTGTTCGCATCGCCTTCGAGCGCGTTCTCCGCCGTCCGCAGCGGCCGCGTACAGCCTTTTATCTTCGTCTGCGCGCACTTCTGAGCGTGCGAGGGAGTGTGCGCGTGGCATTGGTTCACTTTCCAAACGAGTCTCTCGGTATGCGCAGGTGGCGCTGTGGCCGAGATTTTGAGAGAAACGCTCGTTTCGCGCGAAACACGGAGAATTGAATTTCTGCTGCAAGCTACGGAGGATCGCTTATCCTCGTGTAAAAAAAAAGTATAAGAGAGCAAAGCAGCGCGTGTCGTCTTCATTTAGTTTCGATAGAGGCGGCCATAAATCTTACACCTGCGTCGTTTCTCAATGTGCGTGCCAACTTCATACGAAGAACGGTGGGTGGACTAAATCCCCGTGTAAAAGAAGCAAAATGATTTCGCTTTCGTGAGAAGAAGGAGAAGAAACCATGACTCAAGATAGAGAGAAAAAAAGGGGATCCGAGATAGGAAACTGCGCGCCATTCTTATTCGGAGCCCGAGCACCGGTGAGAATGATCGCGGGCGGTTCCAGGTGGAAACGAATTCCCAAGCCTCGGCTGGTGCGCTGTAATTACACCGGTTTTCTGCCCACGCCATAAGCGTCGCCTCTGCGAGTTATGGAGATGAGGCTCGTATTGCGCGCCGGCCGAAACAGTTTTCTTGCTTGCTTCTCGTCTCAACTTCTTGGGGCGTATTTTTGCTTTCGCATTTAATTTTGCGTCTTTAGAGAACGCGTATTGCCCGAGGGCTTGTTTCTCTCGTGTCGTGCTGCCTTCTACCGCTTTCCTCCCTTTGCGGCAATACCATTTCTTTCGCGCGCCGGCCCCTTAGCTTTCTGGGTCCCCTTGATTATGAACCAACTGCGCAAGGCTATATTGGCTGTCGCCGCTAACTTTCCCTTAGAGAAAGCGTCGCAAATTACCTGCGCACATAAAATGCCTGCCAACTTATTTCTTCCCTGGCACCTTTTTCGCCTTTGCCTTAACTTAAGAGCCTCAGGCGACGCATCGGCAACACGAAGAATACCTGGAACGCTTTCAATTTCTCATTATGGGTCGTCTTAGCTTCGCAGTTGGGCAATAATCTTACTTCTCCGTTAAGACCCCCTAGCGTGCAATTAACGTTTGTTCATTGGCCCGTCTACGCTGTGCCTCCAGGTGCCCCGCTAAATTACGGACGCTTCCGAACACGGTATAACTTGTAGAATAATGTGCGGGGCTGATAAAATGTGAGCAAAATTGCCTTCACATTGCCCGGCACTTATTCTCTTCCATCAATTACAGAGTTTTGTTCTAGGCTTGCACCGTAGCTTCTTTTTGTCAAGTTCGCTTTTCTTCCTTTATATTTCGGACAGGTGTAACATGTAACACTGAGAATACACGTAAAAATGCTATAAAAAATGGCTAATTCAGTGGGAGCCCCGAATGTAAAACTCTTAGTCTAGCGAAATAACTTTATCTTGTGTTTTCTTTTTCAAAGCAACTATCGATTTTTTTAATTAAGCTACTTGGCAAACGAGTGCATATTGCGTTTCTCTCCTACAACGCAAAGCCTCAACTAGCGCTCCTAAGGCGGCATCTTAGCCCTCAATGTATTGACTATGCACTGCTGCCTTTTGCCTGTGAAAGCGAGGAAATGCGGCAGCGCCGTCGTCGATCGCGGTTTTTCGTCTTGCAGTAGAGCCTTGGGTGTCTTAGAATGGCTTTGAGTGAGGATGGTTGAGACATCCCGCGGCAGTTGTGTGAAGCCGGCCTTAATGCTGCCGAACACATGCAGCGGCTCACAGTTGAGTACCAGTTGGCAGCGATCTTTTTTGAGGAAATATATTGCCTGCGTTAGTAAGGCGAAGACATCATTGTGGTATACCCTCAACGCGTCTATTGTGAAGTTGCCTTCGATTCTCGGTTAAGGAGTATTTGTCGTAAAAGTAAGCTTTCTCTGTCGCAATTTCGATTCTACGCTTCGTACACAGTTGTGAACGGACTGTATATATTACCCGTCGTTTTATTATAAGACACTTTTTCCTTGTTCAGCAGGCGAATGTCAAAGCTTATTTTCTTATTGCAATATCAGCTGCATGCAATGACAATTGAGAGTAGTGCGATGTGCCACGTTACCGCTGGCAGTCCCTGCCAAAGATGTCATGCAACCTTTATTCACCCATCCTACGAGTACTGTGCAGCCCTCATGACTGATTTCTAAGTGATACTTGCTTCTAGGGCGCAGCTTTTAGGCCCCACCTGACAGGTGCTTGTAGCCATATAGTACCGGAGTACGGAGTATAGTACGGCTACAGCGAAGGAACGGACAACCGGAAGGTAGCTGTCGTGGGAAGGACCGGAAGGGTGGTTAGCAGCGTAACACGCTACCTGCCAGCCGTGGCGGGTAACAGCTGTCGCGGCTGCCATAGCCGAAGGGCGGCACTCAAATTTCTCATTACCGACTATCGTGATCGTCTGTCAATGTTTTCTTTCTTCATTCTTTGTTGTGCAGCGAGTACATCAATTACAACAAACATAAATAGAACAGACATGATTGGTTTCTAAAGAAGCAATAAATGCAATACTTTTTTACCGCAACATGTCCAGAAGTGTTGCGAAGGACGGCAAGGCGTTAGGTTGACCAAGCTCTACAAAATAACAATTTTAATTATTGATGCATGACGGTGTCCAGGGGTGCACAAATGTAAGCTCCACCAAATACTTTTAGGGGAATCCCCCAAGGTGGAGTAGATTTGTAATAAGGGAGTAATTACTCATTAGGGGAATCCCCCAAGGTGGAGTAGATTTGTAATAAGGGAGTAATTACTCATTGTAATTACTCCCTTATTACAAATCTACTCCACCTTGGGGGATTCCCCTAAAAGTATTTGGTCAACACTGTTCCCACTTCGAGTTATAGATCAATTCGCTCTCGCCCTACCATAAGCTTGCCGTCCCGGTTAGCTCAATTGGTAGAGCGACTGCTCCGGTGTGGCGGTGGTCCCGGGTTCGAACCCCGGACCAGGACGAATTTTTCTTTAACTACGAAGTTTCTGTGAAAGCTGTTTAGCTTTCCTTTGTGGCCGTATGGCTGCGCTCGGGTGGACGTCAATGAGTAATTACTCCCTTATTACAAATGTAAGCTCCTAGCCGTACCATGCAAGCATCGCAAATAAGATGTTCACACTGCTCGGTTCGGTTCATACCCTATTTAAAAATACCGGAATTCTGCAAACATTGCATCTGCAGTGAAAAAATGGACAGCGCATGAGTTGTTGACACCATATTTTGGGATGTCCCTAATTTTGCACGGGAATACGCATGCTACATGGCAAAAACACCAGTTTTCAGGTTCGTTTCAAACATGGAAACATTATTCTTTGAAACAAAAATGTCGTTATAAGGGAGTAATTACTCATTGACGTCCACCCGAGCGCAGCCATACGGCCACAAAGGAAAGCTATACAGCTTTCACAGCTTGCCGTCCCGGTTAGCTCAATTGGTAGAGCGACTGCTCCGGTGAAGCGGTGGTCCCGGGTTCGATCCCCGGACCAGGACGAATTTTTCTTTAACTACGAAGTTTCTGTCAAAGCTGTATAGCTCTCCTTTGTAGCCGTATGGCTGCGCTCGGGTGGACGTCAATGAGTAATTACTCCCTTATTACAAATCTACTCCACCTTGGGGGATTCCCCTAAAAATATTTGGTCAACACTGTTCCCACTTCGAGTTATTGATCAATTCGCTCTCGCCCTACCATAAGCTTGCCGTCCCGGTTAGCTCAATTGGTAGAGCGACTGCTCCGGTGAAGCGGTTGTCCCGGGTTCGATCCCCGGACCAGGACGAATTTTTCTTTAACTACGAAGTTTCTGTGAAAGCTGTATAGCTTTCCTGTGAAAGCTGTATAGCTTTCCTTTGTGGCCGTATGGCTGCACTCGGGTGGACGTCAATGAGTAATTACTCCCTTATTACAAATCTACTCCACCTTGGGGAATTCCCCTAAAAATATTTGGTCAAAAATGTCGTTACACCTAAGCTGTTGTTCATGTTAAGCCTGCACTACGCCGAAACTTATTATGTAACGACAAAGTAAAGATTAGTGTGCGAGGATCGTCGGTATGTTCTTTTCTTCCACTTGCCAGTTTCACTAATCATTACACTTTGTTCTTTCTTTTGCAGGTAAGTGCCGCCTGGGAGTGTTAATGTGGCTGCTTCGAGTGAGTGGGTCTTTATCAATCATTTTTTATTTGCCGAGCCCGACGTCATCACATTTCACTCTTTTGCCTAATGTACCGTGCGTTGTTGAAAGCACTCTTAAATTGTTTTGATGGTCACATTCTAAAGTAACAGGCCTGCAGAGGTGGTTCTTGTGAGTATTCCAGTCAAGTTTAAAAGCTCTGAGTGAACTATATAATTTATATAGGTTTTTTTTTCTTTTAATTCTGCTTTGAACCGGCAGGGGCGACATTTTACTACGCGTTTTTAGCCGCCCTTACCCCGCTGACATATAGCAGGCAAGCTTAGCAAGACTTCTCATTGGGGCGTGTCCAGGGGACGTGGGCGAAATGGGGCTCTGAAAGTTGCCGAAAAAATGTGGGACTTAAGGGATGAAGAAGAAAGCATAAGAGGCAAAGTTTGGTGCGTGTAATGGGAAGGTATTTCCTGCTCATCATATTAAAGATTAATTAGTGTCAGAAATCGTTCAACTTTTTCAAGCAAGCTTGACTGTCTTCATGGCATGCCGTGGCCCTTACTTAATGTTCTGTCCCATAAGCTGGAAATGACGGCATTAGGCACAGCAATCATGCTGAGTGATAAGAAGCCTCAGCAGCGGATAGAAAGTGCATGATACAGTGGTATAGACAGCTCTGGCTATCTATGCCAGCGGCAACTGAATGTGTGAGAACCTGTGCTCTTCAGAGTGGCAATGAGAATCCCTTTTCGGCGGTCACATTTTCGTCGGCCTGATGGGCAGTGGTGCTTGCGCATAGCGGTTCGGTGCACTTTAGGCCAGGACGTCATTCAACGGGGCGCCGGGCTGCGGCTAGGAGCCGTCGTTGATTTCACCTTTGAAGATTTCAATCTCTAGCGGTACTCTCTTTTCAACTCATCGGCTAGTGCTCTTAAGATCTTGGACCTGAAGGGCATTCACACTTACAAAGCCGTATAGCCGCAGAACTTCGGAAGCACACCTGAAAAGCACGATGAAGGTTCCATCTGTGAATTTCCACGGGGTCGTAGCAATCGTAATTCTGGACTTTGTATGCGCCTCTTGAAACTTAAGCCTTTCAAGTTAGTAAAGAGGCGTAATTTATACCGCAGAGTACTTTAGATCCGATCTTTATTCATAGTTTGAGAAGGCAATGCTTCGAGCCCTCACTTTGCAATCTTTCAGTTGGGACCTTGTAGAGAAATCACTTCGGCGCCCAGGCAGACGTAACCGCACGAGCAACAACCACAAGCAGAGAATGCCAGTAGGCTTCACTGACTGGCACTATCAACTATATCGACATTGATTCCTACGTATTTTCTTCCCAACTATATTAGGTCTCTTTCATTTTCTGCGACTAAGTTTGTTTTTGTTTCTGTTTTGATCAAGGCGCATAAATATCCAACTATCTTTTCGTCAACTTTTCTGCCTGGACTTCTGCGTAGCATTGTCTTTTAAAGTGGCAGTAAGACGCCTTTACCTATGTGCCACGCAGGTAATCCATGGCTCCTATACCACTGAATCTTTGATGTACCACCGTATTAAAGTGTTATGCAAATCACCTCGCGCTGCTGCAGCAGGCCTGCATTTCAAAGGAATGAAAAAGACAGCGAAGTGCTTTGACGCGCGCTATTCCTCTGAGAATGGATGTCCCCAAACTGCACCGGTTTCGCAACATTTCCAACAAAGAGGCATTAAACAAAGAGGCTTTGTCGTAATCCATGTTTGGGGAGGGTATTTATTTTGGAACCGTTGATTTCCAAGTATGCCGGCACCCAGTGAGATCGTGCATGCCCAGTTTGCATACGGTCAGCTGCACATACACCGGCTACAAATTGTCACTAGCATCAACGACAACGAAGACAAAATTCTTTTTATTCATCAGGTTAAAGCATTGTAGTTTTTTCTTTCTTCTTTGGCCCCACGTGCCACATATGCGACCTTTAAACAAACAGAGGATGTTTTGCATGCTGCAAGCAACAGCGTTCCATGACAGAGCAAAAGCACTTTATCTTCACTGCGCGCATAAAAGATGGCGGCAGAAGGACGCAATACACACGCTCACATTTCTCTTTTTTTCTGCCGGCGAGTTCGAGCAATCGATATGCAATCGCTGCCGCCATGTTCTTGTACCTCATTCGAGCTTGCGCGCTCGGACATTTGCCTCAATTTCTTTTTCGCTCTTTTTTTTTCTCTCCTCTCTCCGTTGAAATCTAAAAGCGCAAGCTGCTTTCTTGTAGCGCAGCCGGGCGCGAGAGAGCTGCCGCCGGTGCGCACGTGTAGGGGAAAGGGAGAAAAGAGGGTGAGGGGAGTGCGAGAGCAATCAAAAGAAGGAGCCGGCGGTGCTGCTCGCGCTGTGGGCACGGGAACACTAATCACCCGCCTGTTTGCCCCGAGCACACACGCACACGGGCGGTGCATACGGTGCGGGCTAGGGCGAATGTAATACCGCGCTCTGGTCCGCGCAAATAAGAACAACGCCGACGAGTCCGTTCGTGCGGTGCGACATTTTTCCAGGCGTGGCGCCATTTTTCATCGGCGGCCCACAAGAGCAAGAGAGTCGCGCGCGCAGTGTTCGGGCAGCAGCCGTGCTAATCCCGGTCCCGGTGCCGGTCGTGCGCGCTAATTAAATCCGTGCACGGGGCCCAGCCCCGTGTTCCTTGTCGTTCTAATCTTTGTCCGGCTGGTGTTTGCGTGAGTCGGCTGTCAATTATTATAAAGTTGGAGAACAGGTTTCTCTTTTACCCTTCGCGCCACGCCGCATCTCTCTTGCATTCCATGCGCCGAAACCCGGTGCATTGCCTGTAACAGGTAGGCGTCGCGCCGCTAAACATGCAGACGCCCGACAGACACTTTTTCATGTGCATTTTGCGCTTGTGTTCTTGCTGCGTTCCATCTTCAACGCTTAGGTTACGCCTCCCGCGAACGAAGACAAAAATATTGCATCTAGTGACCGAGCGCCGAAACCTTTCCCTCTCTCTCTATCTCGTTCTCTCTCGCTGTTCTTTTCTTTTCAATGATTTGCTTTGATTCATAAATAACGAGCGTAGCCCTTAAGCGCTGCTCAACATAGCCGGCTAGACATCTGCCCACTCATCATTTTTATGAGTCATCAGTTTGAGCTTTCCTACTGAAGCTGTTGTTTACATTGCAACTACATTCAGGCTACGTTCAGCATGACTGTGGAGCTAGTGGATTATTCTCACTGCACTTTCCTGCCGTCTTGCTTTCTTCGGCGATGGCTCACGCTTTCCCTCGTTACTCGTGCGCGGGACAACAACCTTCCTGTTTTGGGCTTGTAGAGCGGTGTCAATGCGTTAAGAAATGAAGGCTTACGCACCTCAACACATCATCATCATCATCAGCCTGACTACGCACACTGCAGAGCAAAGGCCTCTCTCATATCTCTCCTATTAACTCTGTCCTTTGCCAGTTGCGGCCACCGTATCCCCGCAAACTTCTTAATCTCATCCGCACACCTAACTTTCCGCCGCCCCATGCTACGCTTGCCTTCTCTTGGAATCCACTGCGTTACCTTTAAGGACCAGCGGTTATCTTGCCTTCGCATTACATGCCCTGCCCAAGCTCATTACCTGCTCTTGATTTCGACTAGGATGTCATTTACCCGCGTTTGTTCCCTCAACACATGAGCACCGCAATTTCCCCATTTTGATGTACTACACCGGTCCGTGAATGCATGACTTCATGGCGCTGGCCAATCATAATATCGCATAACAGATGACCACTTTGTCAAGGCTGTAATTAGAACCTAGTTGTAACTAGTTGACTTTACGCAGACTTCAAATATATTTGAGAAATCGGCCCTTGAATTTGCCAGTTCATTCATTCGCGCGAATATTTTTGACACAAGCATTACCAGCTGCACTCAGCGTCTAAAGTTGGTGAAAACTCCGTCGAGTTTAACTCCGCGTAGATAATGTTTGGTGTGACAATTTTCATAACCCCATGCTATGAACAGCCGCCGTCTAGCCATGCGCGCGGGGAAAATACAAATTTTGAACCTGGCCCCACAGTAACTAAGCGTTTAGCATGTACTGTCTTTGCCAAGAGTAGCAGGGAGACGGTGGTTTTTTTCTTAGCTACGTATTGAAGCACCTGTGGCAGCCCCTAATCTCTAAATCTGTAAAGGGAGGTAAACCCTGGTCCTCACGTTTTGAAACCTTTAGGGCTATAAAGGTGCAGTAAAAGCTCCGTTATGAGGTTGAGAAGAAAACACCTGTTGCTTGGTTACTTTTGGCAAAGGGGCTACCTGTATTAAAAATAGCTATCTGCCGCTTCCTTGGCTGTCGTAATTTGCTGGCACGTATAAAACCGGCTTCTACTGTTTTGCAGAACGTTTTAAAACAGCAAAAAAGAAAAGAAGAGGCGGCACACAAAAGTATGGTATGTTTTATACCATCAGTCACTTTGAAGCTAAAAAGATTACAAAAAGAAAATTCCATATTGAGATTTGTTATATTTTCAAATCGTTTTTCCTTATCAGTTTTTTTTTTTTGTCATTTCCTTGCAATAAAGATTACCTGGCAGCACTGTTTTTAAGTAGTTCGCAGACCGGAAAATAGGCGCTTTGTGTCGACATGCTGTACAATAACTGTCTAGTACTCAAGACCGAGCCCGGCCGGGTTTGTCAGTTTAGTGGCCCGAGCTCTACCCAGTCCGGACAAAAAATTATTCAGCCGGCCGGACCTTACCCGCGAGCCGGGCTGACCACCAGCAGCAGTGAGTACAACTCTTGATTTTCAATAAGCCGGAGCACGTGAAGGAATTACAATCGCTCAAAAAACACTTCACTACGCAGCTTGCATTCAAACGCACAACATTAGATCCTGACATCGTTCGTGTCTCTAGTGGCTCCTTCGGTGAACGGAAGCCATTCCGCGGATGACAAGCATTAAGGAAAGTTGCAATATCTAAACTGAAACACAGCTGTTATAAGAGTAGTGCATTTCGCCCTTCGCAGTTCTGATTATGACAGCACTTTTAAATTCAAGTGTGGTATTTCAGACTCGTGCTTAAGAAAAGACGACGGAGCCGGTATATTCATAGCCAAGAAGTGGTATCAATCGCAGCAGGTTCGGTGGCGCAAGTTGTCACGGGCATCCCGTGTTCTTCAAGCCTCAGATCATCGGTGTGCCATTCAGAGTTGCGCAGCGACTAGAAGTGAAACAGACCATTCATTGGAGAGCGTGATGTATGCCGTGGAAAATCTCTTACGGCTGTATGCTGGTTGCAAAAACAACTCCTGCAACGCTTCACCCTACTGTGTGGCGCTGTTTTAACCCGATAGCATTAAATGCCCCATTGTACAGATAATCCGGTGTCTTCACAGGCATCGGCGTTGGTGTTGTGATCTAAAACTAGAGAGCATGATTCTAGCAGGTGGAGCCCAGAGAGCAACCTAGGAGGCAGGTGCGCGACCTAGGTTACGTAACCGTGTGGCATCATCACAACCTGCCCACCGGATTTATGAGTAAACTGCGTACCCTGGCAGGTGGCAGTTAGATTAAAAAATCCAGGTGGCACTTTGGCTCTCTAAAGTGCTGCAAGGCGAAAGCGTTTCCTGGCGCACTGTTTGTTTTTATTTATTTTTATTTTTCATATTTTGTTTGTTTTATTATTTATGTGTGTTCTTTTTCTCACCTTTATTGTTTTTATTTTTATTTTCATATCATATTTTTATTTTGTTTTTATTTTTATTTTGTTTTATTTTTGTTTATTTTTAATTTTTCCTTTCCTTCACTTTATTCCTTTTATTTTATTTATGAAATCCATGCATTCACTAGATGCGCCTTTATTCATGCTCGAACCTTGAGCCTTCGGGGCGGAGTGTTAGCGTCTCCGCTTCAAATGCCAAAGGCTCTGGTTCGATTCCCACCCTCGCCGCAGTTTCTTTTTAAGCAGTGACGCCGAAAGGCGGACAAATCTGCCGACGCGTCTGTCGACACGGCTGCCGACGCGTCTGTCGACATCGCTGCCGACAGCGTCTGTCGACACTACTGCCGACGCGTCTGTCGACACGGCTGCCGACAGCGTCTGTCGACACTACTGCCGACGCGTCTGTCGACACGGCTGCCGACAGCGTGTGCTAACGACAGTATGAGACATTAAAGGCTTTCGCCTTAATAATTGGTCGCTCGAGAAGAGCAACCTGAGCCGCAGAAGGTTCACCATTGGGAGCAGCTTCCATAGCAGGGCAGTGGCGCATCGCTTACCCGCCGCACCACTACTCCAGTTGGGGTATAAGGACTTCCAGGAATATGTGAATGTAAACTAGAGAATGAACTCCTGCACATATGGCAATTAACTCATTACGCTATCGCGTCAAACCCTTAAGGTTGATCTTAAGTATCTAATTCATGTTTATCGCCGTGCTCATTTTTGCCCAGTGCCATTTCGTCATGCGCTGTTTTTTCGTGTCCACCCTACCCGTCGGGCTGCACTGTACTCGGTCACATGGCGTTCAGGCTTCAGAAGAGCACCGAAGTTCTCGCTATAACTGCAGTTCATGTGTTTGGCTGACATCAGTAGAAGCTGTATAACCATCATCATCAGCTGCAGCTGATTACATCTACTGCACGACAAAAAGCATCTTCCACTGACCTCCAATTAACCCTGCCCCACGCCTGCAGAAGGAGGCGTTCTATCTGTCCACGTGACTCTGTGCTGCGCCCTGCTACGTTTGACTTCTCTTTAATCCACTCCGTTGCTGGAAGGGGCCATCGATTATCTTCGCTTCGCACTACATGCCCTTCTCATACGCATTTCATCTAGATTTCAGCTAGGATACCACTATATCCCAAAGTTATGTAAATATTGTAAAAAGGCAATGGTTTTAAGCGTATTTCATGTATTCCAGGCGCTGTCGAAGTTAGCCTGCTGTGTACTTGGTGACAAGCGGACGCTTGCTTCGCGATTCGCCAGCCTACCTCCAGCTTTGAAGCCTATGCTAACAATAGCTCGGGCGCACACCCTGCTTTTAGCGCCCTCTCTGCGCGTGCGGTATATGCGACGGTGGAGGCAAATTGCTGATGCCGCGCCTGCAGCAGCCCTGCCTTTGTTTAAACGTGGGGCCCAGCCCGGCCCGGGTCCCGCGCTTTTGTTTGCGCCGGTATTCCTCGCTACGACGGCGAGCCCGTGTATCCAGTGACGACCTGATTTGCGATGCCTCGGCTGCCAAGCGCCGCTTCTTCGCTCCCTGCGTTACTGGCGGACGTCGTTGTTTTTTCTTTTATTAGGGCTGGCGTTTGCTTCCTCCTCTTAGTACACCCCCTCTCCCCCCCCCCCCCCCCCCCCCCACCCCCCCCCCCTTGCTTTCAAGGTCCTCCTTCCTATCCACCCAGAGACACAGAGTCTTGCAAAGCAAGTTTGTTTCCAGGCATCGACCTGGCGCACGCCTGAACTCTCTGAGCGAAGCGGCACGAATAAACTAGGAGAATGCAAGCGACAGCGCGTCGCGCGCCCTGTGTGCTTCGTCGTGCCCTCTCTCCTCTGCAGACGCAGGGCAAAGTAGGGGAGGGCAGTCGGTGCTCCTTTGTTCTTCACCCGGAGACAGCGGGCCCCGCGCAGCTATAATGAGCAACTGGATACGACCGGAGCCGAGCGCGCGCGTGCGCACAATGCGCACGTAGGAGAGCGCGGCATTAGACACCGCGCGCGAATGGTCGGGGGTCCGCTCCACCGGTCGAGAAAAGCATGAAGATAAAGGGAATAGAGTAGTCGATGAATGCGCGCCTATCCCCGGGTACGCTCGTCAGCCGTCTCAGGTGTTCATCGTTTCAGCCTGCCATGCCACTGGAAACAATGTGAGATAGTTACTAAAAAAGAAGCGTGTAGCACGAAGCTTGGCACCTGCAAAAAGAGCGCAAATCGCAGTACCGTGTGGTGGCGATGACAAAAAAAAAGCATGCAGCATTCTTCCTGGCATGCGAAGGATAGTTAGTAGCTAACAAGTTGTGCGCTGATGGTGATGGTAATGTTATAGTTCTCCTCCCTTTGGTCCCTTCCGTGACCTTGGTTTTCCTGCGCCTGCGTCGCTCTGCGTCCTCAATTCTACATGCTGTTTTTCCTATTTGTGGCAGGCAGCAGATTCTGATAGCAATCGCCCAGCCTGGTCCATTTCTTATGAGTGTTGATATCACACCGAACAAATAAGTTATCGCGATACGGGCGACTTCGAAAACCCGAGGTTGCCAATGTCCCTGGCTTTTCCCCGCGAAAAATGCGCGCAACAATCAACTTGCCCCGTATAATTACGTAGTGAACTCTGGCAGGCGGAGTTGTAGGAGGCCAAGCCCCGTTTATCCTCATACCCCGTTCAGGTATCAGGCCCTCTTCAGAAGCTGAAGATGAACTTTCCGAAATAGCGAGCGATCTCACTGGCGGCCGTTCGAAGCCAGTGGAAAAGTGACCGTAAGGGTCTTAGGGCTGTGTTCGACTGAAAAGCATTTATGACCAGCCGTGCTGCAGTTTCCCTAACTTTAGACATTGCTTGGTCCGATGCTGATCAAACATGCTACATGGAGCGTACTCCTGCACGATGGTAAAGGTAGCATTACTTTTCAATCTAAGTTCGCTCGTGCAATTCTAGCAGTGGGCAGGCAGAAGTGGCTCACCTGAAAGTAAATGCGCACTCTGCAATGAATTCTGTCTCTTCCTACTGTCGCGTTGTACAATTGGTGTTGTGGTAATGCTAACATGCGAAAAGAAAAAGCTGCAGTGCAAGTTTTCAAAGTCCCTTCATTGAAAACGAACTTTAGTATCCTCCTGCCGGCTAGAGGTGGCAACAAGCTTCCAGTAGGTTAGCAAAAACACAAGAAGTGCACCAGCAGCGTCAATCTTATCCCGGTGCGTCTGTCTTTACCTCTTTCTGCACTTCTCTGGTATCTCTTTATTGCAGTCTGAGAAACAAGTCACACTTCACACTAAACACACAAGAAACATGGGTGCACGGTGCACAGAAGTAGGTTCACTGATGTGTTTCGTCATGCGACTTGAGCTCGGCGGCTGCCTTGGGTGGTGACGAGCCGGGCAGCCCGCCCAGGGTGGCGTTACCCTGCAGCTGCCGTTGCGCCTGCTGCAAGGCGACGGACCTGTCTTTGCATTTGCCCAGGCACTCGGTGAGCCTGGTGAAGCCGTTGGTCGCGCAGACGTCCTCGTCCCAGCTTTTGCAGCGTCCGTGTTTGTGGTCGTAGAAGTGCGTGAACTGCTTGTCATCCCAGAGGCAGGGCCGCACCAGGTCCTCCAGTGCTGCCAGCTTGCACCGCCCGTCTTTGCCGTCTGCGCCACCACACCGGGAAGCGGAAAGAGTTATGACATCGTATCGTTCTTTGTGTCGTGTACCATGTGGATCATTCCATGGTTGGTGAAATACGCAAAAAAAGTAATAAATCATTGGCGATTAATATGCAGCTGCCGCAAAAAAACTGTAACGCGCCTTTAATTAAAAATTACGAGGAGGCAATGCTGTTGTCTTGAAGGCAGTGAAAACCCTTCTATCGGCACAATAACACAATCTTTCTCATGGCGGCATGAGCTAGAGGCTTACTGCAAATAACGCCATCAACAAGCTCACTTCAAATCTGTAGCCGTTGACTTTAAAAGTCATAGACTGAGCAGCCTACTGCCTGCTGCGTACGAGGCACCTATAAAGGTAATTACTAATAAGGTCGGGAAAACCATCAAACCAGGGTTCAGGTTAGATGGGCGGCGTCAAAAAGCTTCACTGAGCCCACAGGTGTGCTGCCGTGTGAATTTACTGCAGCTACCCCTAGCAGCTGCTAGGCAGTGCTTTAATGTCTCTGCGACACTTATTGTGTTTAAGAAGTCCATGCTGCGAGGAACACAGTATAAATTTCTACATTCTCGAAGCACAGCATCATCAGCAAGGCCTGCGAGCTACAAAGCGGTCGGAAATTTGTCGCGTAGTTCTAACACACAGTGAATATTCAGTGCAGCAAGTCAGTATGTGATGCAAGGCGTATCGCTCACCATTCGAGCATGCGGCCTTGCAGGAGTCCTCGTCGGGAAAGCCGACCTCCTTCTCGACGCACTCGTGCAGCGGCACCAGGCGGCAGCGCTGGCGGCGGACGTCGAACACGTAGTTCATCTTGCGGTACAATTTTGTGCACTCACAGAGCGCCGCCTTGCCGCACTTGCCCGCGTTGGGCCCTGAACGGATTAAAGGAAGCGTGTTGTCGCGCCTCAGGCTGGCACTGTAAAACGAGCCGCCCCTTAGCGGGATCCGCGGATCAGTTTTTTCAATTTCAATTTCAATTTATTTTTGAATTTCTTTTACAGGAAATACAAAAACTTTTTGAACCCATAGCCAGCGGCTAGTTCGGGTCGAAGTACACAAAATACGTAAAAGCAAATTCAAAAACGGCGGACATACACAGAAAAGCGTAAGCGTAGTACAAGATTAAAAGAAAAGCAGTCTAAATAACACTGGTAGATACCATTCGGCGGGTTAAAAGAAAGAAAATAGCTTTGAAAACATGACATGCAAAAAGAATTTTCGGACATTAAGTGTTAGTAAAAACTATCGTGTTACATGCAAAGTACATAATAACAGAAAACTGTGACGAAAAAAAGAATTTCAGGTTAAATCAATTATTTCAATGAAGTGTTTTTTAAACATACCAGCAAAATTGTGTGAGTTTTTAAGAGAAATGGGTATCGCGTTCCAAATTTTTACCCCAGCAGACTGCACTAAACGCTCACCATATACATTGCGGATGGGAGAGAGGTTGAAATTGCCGAAATAGAGGTTTCTAGTGGACCGAAGCGAGAGATGAAGTATTGATGCATGAAAAAGGCGGTTGTGTCTTGCTATGTTGTGAATACATAAAGAGATTTTTAATCGGTACAATGAATCAAATGAAAGGATCATTAACTTGCGGCGGAACTCCGTATGCACTCAACAACGCAGTATATAGGAGCGCTGGTTACATCTGCGCTTATGGGACATTTCGGGTCCTTGCGCTGCCGTACTGTTCACCACTGTTGGTGTAGTAGACGCAGTCGGGCATACATGCTATCAGGGACAACAGTCTCAAGGACGCTTGAGCGCCAATCAAAGCGCATAGTTCTGCTATCTTCGGGTGGGCATCGACCACATTTGCGGAGAAGGAAGTTTGGTTCACGTGCTCCTTTGTGTGATAATGAAATCCGGCACCTACGCATTTGGATATCCATTTGCACATTTTGGGGACTTTTGTTCCCGAGTTTATCAATTCAGTGGCCGATATAGTTGGTCATGGGGAATAGGAGCATTGCAATTGAGGCCCTATAACATAAAAGATGCTGTATAGTTACCAGTAAATCGTGCGCTCTTCGTGCAAGATTGGCCAAGTTGCGCCCGCGAGAAACGAACAGGCGTCGTCGCTGACCGCGTTGATTAGCTCCTGTGCGATTTGTTGCACCCTTCTGCCTAAGCACACAGCGGATTACAGCTATCGGCCAAAAGCCACGAGCAGCCAGCTATTTTCTGAATAGTTTTTTTTTTAATCGCTCTGTGAAACGTCTTTTTTTCAAACAATTCATACTTATTTATGTTCATTGCTGGCACGTACAGAGCTGGCGCGTAAGAGCTTGGCTGATGCACACAACTGTAACGGCGGAACCGTAACAATTACCATAGCAACCGTGATAAATTGACATCCTGCTGTAGAAACCTGCGTTCGACTGTTTTGTGCCAGGTATTAGAACAGAGCAGAACCCTTTCCTCTTGAATAGGCTGAAATTCATTTCCTGCGCATTTCAAGCATGCCATCAGTCGCCAGCTTCGAGAGTAATGCGTCACCTGTACGCTATTTACTCCTTTTTCATCGCTCCACTCAGTCCTTCATCTTCGGTCACTTGTTAATTTGTGCTGATGTAATTGTAATTTGAAATTTACTCTATATCACGGTTACACTTGCTTAAGGTACATCTTTGCTAGTAATCTCTCGGTGCTCCGCAATACGTAGGAAGAGGTAGGGTGTGTGGTCTTACCCCTTCCAGCACTTTGCTGCCTGTCGTAAAGTGCTGTTTCCTTCCGATATGGTTGAACATCACTTTTGTTTTGCACACATTAATTTTTAGACCTACCGTTCTGCTTTGCCTGTCTAAGCCATTGGTCGTTTTTTGCAACTCGTCCCCTGATTTACCTAGCAAAGGCAATGTCGTCAGCGAATCGCTGATTACAGAGGCATTCTCCATTAACTGAAGAAAAATGACAAGTTGTTAAAAAAAAATGGCTGAGGCTTAGCTAAGGTTAAGCCTAGTCAGATGCGAAGCATATTGATGGCTAGGCTTGGTAATACATGGCTTTCCTTGGTTGAATACTTGGTCATTTTAATACAACACCTGGCCGCCTCGTAAGTGCCCGGAGAGCGAGGCAAGCTCAGCTTTATACCGCTGCTGTAGCGTCACGTGGTCAGCTGCAGCGCCTCTGATGTGGAGCCTCCACCGCCGCGGCCGACCGCGCGAGCCGGCAGCCCCTCTGCCCTCTGCTGTGACGTCATGTTGTCACGTGGTCAGCCGCCGCGCCTCTGATGTGGAGCCTCCACCGCCGCGGCCGACCGCGCGAGCCGGCAGCCCATCTCTCCTCTGCTGTGACGTCATGTTGTCACGTGGTGTCACGTGGTCACGCTAAAGGTCAATGGTAGCTCCACCGCCGCGCTCGACGGGCTGTAGTGTAGCTCTAGTAATATGCTTCGCATAAAACAGTTCTTCTCTGGTTCTTTTCATGGCGGCTATTCTTCAGACTCTGCGTCAGTGAAGTTATCAGAACGCCGGCATTGCACCACCGCACCACGGGTGTTTTAACTCAGAACGCCAGTGGTGCCGCCTCTCCTTCGTCCACTCACCCTGGCAGGCCTTCTTGCACTCTCCCTCAGAGCCGAAGCGATTCGACTCGGAGCTCAGGCAGAGGCGCTGCGGTCGCCACTCGATGCAGGACGTTTCGTGGCTGCTCGACATGCACACGTACGAGCGCATCATGTCGGGCTGCTCATTCTCGGTGCACTGGTACATCTCTCGCTCTGACATGCAGTGAGGGTCTTCTTGGAACACTGCACGACATCGACACGCGCCTCAGCCGGTTGCACTGAAAGGGCTGCTTCGAGAGTTTTTAAAGCTTTATTTAGATCACACCTTTGGCATGGGTTCTCCTCAACGCATTCTTCACTTATAAGATATTACGCTGGATGCGATGCATCGTCTCGTTGCTCCGCAAATTAGTTACAGTGCCTTCCATACTTGGAACTCAGCCGAGGTGGCCTCTAGGTGAACTTTACGGTTGCTATTGCCAACTTTCATGACACCGACTACTAGCTGCGGCGGCACCGTGAACTAGCCTAAAGAGGATCGGCGCGCGAAACCATGCTGTCTGCTCCGTTGCGTGAGTGCTTCGCCAGTGCTTAATGACGTTGTTGTCAGAGGTTTTCTACATAAGTGCCTTAGCGGCCTTGTTACTGGATGTTTGTCTGCGGATCAGAGAAGAGGCGGCAGGTGTCATTGTGCGCGTTTTCTGGTGCCAGCCGCGCAGAGAGTGCATAGGACAGAAAGTTTCCACGCTCTGTAGGGAAGCGCTTGCAAGACCATGACAGCGCAATTCTTATCAGGAATCATTAGCGTGGACCAATGTAAATATGAGGGGCGGCGCTATTTATTAGCAATTTTCGCTCAGTAGACACGGCCGATGGGACAGTGAAGCAAAAATTAATAATGAATGTATGGCGCTAAATGAAACTAGGTAACACATGTTCAGGACTTTCAGATCAGCTGCATACCTTTTTTGTTCGTTAAACGCAGAAAAGATAAATGGCGATATGATTGTCGCTTACGCTATGCCCGCGTGTGGCGAAATAACCTCACGTGGTCGAAATTTACCGGATACCTGCACTGCGGCGTCCTTTATAGCCTAAGTCGCTTTGGTACGTTAAATCTCATAAACCAAAACAAACCAAACCAATAACCATAGATATGAGTTCATGATAAATTGATTACCCTGACTTATCCAGCAACAACGTCAGCCTGACTACGCCTTCTGCAAGGCAAAGGTCTCTCCCATGTCTCTCCAATTAACCCTGTGCTTTGCCAGCTGCGACCACCGTATCCCCGCACCGTATCCAGCAACGCATGCTGCCAAAGAGATAAACATGGTAAAGCCAGTTCAAAAGGCCTCCTCTATTGCAGACAATTCCACATGGAACTTCCACTTATCTTTTTCATAATAACGTCGACGAATAAGGAAATGAATCTCGGTATGCTCAAGAAGCAGTCATCCTGGTCCAGAAACCTTGAACTCCAGTTTATAGACGTAAAGGACATTCTCAATGTCATCTTCAGTCGTTGTTACTTACCATGGCTCCTTAAACATGGTATTGGTGAAGCTTCGATTTAAAACCTTTGGCTTCATAGCGGGCGGTTTTTGCACTCTAGTGGATGAATGTGCACCTGTTGTGCCCTGAGGTAATTTAAAACCTTTGGCTTCATAGCGGGCGGTTTTTGCACTCTAGTGGATGAATGTGCACCTGTTGTGCCCTGAGGTAATTTAATTTTAATGCTTCAGAGTTTTTCAGTATTCCTCCGCAGCTTGTTTGATTGCCATAGCTGATGTGCTAATCCGCTCACCTCAAATAGGATCAACCAGCCCGCCGCATTTCAAAACACGACAGTTTTTTATGAGTTTGGAAACCGCTCTCAATACGGAATATGAATTCTTGAGCAGTGCTTATATCGGACAAAATTCCAGGTGACAAGCAGAGTTGTCAGTTCTTTATACTTACAGCGCCTTGCGTTTTTGTTGTCTTCTTCCTCACCTGAAAGACAAAAATACAATGAAACCCGCCAGTTCCGGCTATAGTTAGGCAGCAGGCTCCATGAAAGACATGCTTGCTTGCTGCTTTGTGCATGCTGCAATGCAATATTTCTCCGCTTATGCACAACCAGTGACTGCGGCCTTTGTGTTGAAAAAAAAAATAGAATTGAACAAGGCCAATAACGCTGAAAAAATATATAGAACATGCCCAATAACGCTGAGTACAGCGCAACTTGGACAAGTCAGTGCAGGGAACAAAGACCAATATAGCAATCTGCCGAAAACCAAACTAAAGCGCCAACAGCTGCGGCTGAAGAAATAAGAGTGTGGGTATGAGAGTATGAGCGCTTGGTAAAGTTATGTCGAAGACACGACCAAGATATCGCGTCGCCGACAGTTATAGAGTAAAAAAAAAATCTCACTAATGCATTAATCGTGTTCTCTTTTTTTATTTTGCAGCAAATGAGTCAAAATTCCACGCCGCCGAGCTTCACTCTTTAGGCCGATTATGCGCATATACATGCACACAGTTATTATTATTAATGCCGAGCGTGTGTTTTCATAGCTCTTTCACTGGCATATCGCTTCAGCTATCCAACAAGAAGGAGAATGCTATGGAAAAACCGAAGAGCCTCATTTTGGGTAAACGCCCAAACGGCACCGTATCGCATGACCCTACTCGAGATTCGACGTGAGCGAATACGATGTTCGCGACCACACTTTTTTGTTGAAAGGTGGCTTTAAGTGGGGCTTTAAGTGGTCCGCTATGTTGTCTACGCCTATCTGGGTGGTCGTTTCTTCTTTCCTTGGTAATCCTAGTAACTAGATGGCGCTACTTCTCCAACATGCCGGCGCCCCTGAGGAAATGGTGTATGCTTTACACAAGAAGCAATTCAGTTGGCTTTCGGGAATTTCACTACGTAATTCTCTGTAGAGCGCAACTTCTCATGCCGCGGAATACTTAAACCTTTAATTTTTCGTTTTTACTTGTGGTATACATTTCTATTGGCTCGCAGTGTCAGATCACACATGTTTTATGCATGAAATTTCTAGTTACGCAACTTGATGTTTACTTACTGTCATCCTCCTCAACGCTTGTCTGGGAAGCAATGTCATCGTCGGATCCTGTACAGTGGACACAGAAATAAGAACAGCTCTCATTCCTGGAAGCGCATATTTAAGAGCAATGAGCTGAGACGACCATATATGTGTCTTACGGCGACCGCGCCATCTTCACTAAATCATAACAGGCACAGGGCCCACACAGTTTCCGCCTTCTTGCTCAGTCAGCTATAAATGAATTTTCTCAGAGGTGGATAACACGCCTCACGAAATTTACACATGTAGTTTGCGGTGCCTGCCACTGTAACAACTCTTAATATGGAGCTTCGTGATTATAAGAACTTTTTTCATCAGCATAGGTGCCCCTACTACATGTCGGCTTATCTGCTCCCTGATTAATGACCATATTTTTCTTTCACATAATTGTAACGAATGTAACAATTACTGACTTACCGAACAGTAGCATTTTCTACCATGCGAACACTCTAGCAGCTATCGTCTGAATATCTTGAACTCGTTAATGGTCTTTTTTTCCTACACGTGTCGTGTGCCCTGCACACTCTTGTAATAAACGATGGTTTTAGAATGGAAATATAACTAGGCAAATGCAAGTCGGCACCTGTCACCGTAGTGAGAAAGAAGTTCTCGTGTTCGCTCCCGAGTTTTAAAAACACCGACAGCATGTGTTTTGTCCCTACCATTTGCATGTGTTCACGGCCATGCTTCCGTTTCGTTTACAGTCATGCAAGACACTTATAAATGTGTTGCTGGGCAAGTTGGTTTGAGGCGAGACACATAGCGCCCTCTGTGTCTCGTCTTTCCTTCGTCCCTCGTCTGTCAGCGCTGCATGTTCAGGATGTACATGGTAGTCTGTTCTGATATTTGCATCTCTGTCGTATTTGCAGCAGTGCATAACATATGTAGGAGGGTATGACTGGAAATATAAGCGTAAAGTGTTTGGAGAGTCCCCATGTGTGAGCGGATTTCTAAAAGGGCGATAATTGAAATTAACATTCTTCTGACTGCAGCCACGCAGCTAAAGGCTGTCGTAGAGTGTTCTATAATAAGCAAAATAAAAATTCGTCCTGATTTGAGATTAAACATGACACTATCTCCAGACAAAAACCTGTCTTCGTTGCCAGGCAGCGGCGATCGAAGCATGGAAGGTAAGTTTACGACGTGCCTTTCCTTAAAAAAAGAAAAGAAAACATTGGCAAACCTACTTTCCACATTAGGTCGTTCCTCAGATTAGCCTAATGCTGCTATAAAAATTATACCAATAGCACTGCTAGCTAGTGTTCTGTACTTTTGTGATATTTCTTGTTTTTTTTCCTGCTTTTTGTCACGTGACGTTACGCACGCTAGCTGCAGCCCTAGCTCAGAAAGCCAACCAGCCCTCTTCTGGTTGCTTCAGTTAGTAGAATGATAATTCTAGTCTAGCGGAGCAGCTATTCGATGCTAGAAGCCGCACACAAATTTTCTTTAACATCGCGAAATTGAGAAAAGTGCTTATCTTAGTTGTTCGTAGACGTACATTGGGATTCATAACTTAATATAGAAACATTCATCATCATCATCCTGGGTACGCCAACTGCAGGACAAAATCCTTCTCCCTTATCTCTCCACTTAACCCTGTCCTGTGCCAGTAGCGGCCACCCTATCCCCGCGATATTATTAGTCTCACCCGCCCACCTAGCTTTACATTATAACAACGTAATTAAGTAATATATTCTGCCGCCGCGGTGGATCAGTGGTTATGGTGCTCGATTGCTGACCCGATAGTCTCGGATTCGATCCCGGCCATGGCAGACACATTTCGATGGAGGCGAAATGCTGGATGCCCGTATACTGTGCGATATCAGTGCATGTTAAAGAGCCCCACCTGGTTTAAATTATTCGATGCCCTCCACTACGGCGTTTCACATAGCCTGAGTCGCTTTGGGACGATAAACCATACAAAACCAAAGCAATGTATTCTAGCATGTATCGTATCCTATACTATAAAACAAATGCTGACATTGTGATATTATCCCCCTCTCGTCGACTAGAAATATCTAGAAATTAATAATTAATGACAAAACCGCGCTAAAGCAATGCTGGAGCTTGTTACCAGTTTTCCCATCACAGGCACACAAGGAGCAAAAACCATGCACATTGCCAACCTTGCTCAGACTCTTCCTCGAGTTCGTCGCCGTCTAGCTCCTCCGGAGCGTTCTGAGGAGCATCTTTCACGCCGCGTACCGTAGTGGTGCGACGCTTGCGGCCAGCTGGAGGCGGAAAGAAAATCCCATTGCCCATGCAGTTAGAGACCACGTGATTACAACAGTTCGGTTTTTCTTTCATGCATATCTGAGTTCCACAGTTACGCTCATTGTGTAAAGTACCAGCTAATTCCATCGCGTTAAGATTTTCTCAGATGTACCGTAACTTTTGCCTTTTGCTACCACCACTATACCGTTAACATTCTTTCAGATGTACCGTAACTTTTGCCTTTTTGCTACCACCACTATACTGCAACCACAGCAGGATGCCATGCCTGAGATGTCATGCTCAGGAACAGATCGCCATCAGCGCTGGTTTGCAGCGTTCATCTACGACCGACCTTTTGTCGGTTCGATAACTGCCTCGCAGTGGTAGCTCCAAATTGTTCCCTAACGCCTGCTGAATAACTAGACATCAGTCTAGTTATAACAACAAACAAACAAACAAACACCACAAATGCTCGCAATTCTCTGGAAAGGCGGCATCTAAGGGAAGAGACAGAAGTGAACTGAGAGACAGGGCGACAGTTAACTGTTGTGTTTGTTTTAAAATACTGCATATCCAAGCCCGCACAGTGACGCCGTTCATTTGGTTATGCTTCATCCATGGTAATGCTTCACCCATGGACCTTTACCAGGTGGCCCAATGCCCCATCCCAGTAAAAATGTAAGCGACAAGTAGCTTCCGCAAGGAATAGTAACCGGATAATTCTTCACCGCCGCCAGAACCCTGTGTCTAGAGCTAGGGTGCCCTGCTTAAAACCGCAATCGAGCGTCGCCTGTCGCACAATCCATCAAATTACAGCGATAATTGTACAAGGGACACTGGTCTTTTGGCGTCGCTCATCGTCGTGTAATGCAGCGAGCCACGGCTTGGCAAAAGCGGATAAGGAGGCACGACAGTAAAAGCTTTCTACATTCATTTGCAGCTTCCAGGCCGCCCTCGACAAACAGGACAAAATGATGGCTCCTGCCGAACTGTTAACGATTTACGAGCTCATTTTCGTCCAGTTCTAAATAAAAGCTTGAAAACAGTTCAAAACGCGCTATGCAACCCAGTGCGCTAGGAGCGAAAGAAAATTTTCAGATTACAGTGATCCTTTTTCGCACGCTCCTGGCCTTGGATGCTTCATGGCCTCCGCCACCTAAAGTTCCCAGCTAAAGCAACACCTTCGCGGTATTCGTAAAACTTTTCCAGTGACTCGGATCCCCCTGCATTCATAGCGCTTTTCAGTTAAAAGCCTTGACTTGTAAGCTTAACATAAGGCACCACAAAGATAAATGCAAAACGAAACGAAAAGAGAATGCATTCAACTCGCTTCAGCATCAACTTATGCCGCTTTCATCCTCTGAAGCGTTACATAATGCTCTGGAAAGTCAGCGCTTAGTATCGTTGAAAAACTGAGAAGTTGGAGTGCGTTGTGTTCGAAGCATCAGGCGACCATAGCCTTTAAGCTCCCAGGGGATGGCGACGCGTGCAGAAGGATAGCGATGCTCGAAATTTTGTTTCAGTTAGCGTCACTGCAATATGTGCAACCGCAATGGCGTCTGACGAGCTTGCCGTGTGCTTGGAAGGTGAGCAGTAAGAAGTACCGACAAGAAAAAAGACCCAGTGGTGGTGTCACTCGGGACGTACTGCAGCTAGGCGCAGATCAACCCCACCGTGAGGAAAGGAATGAAGACGAAAGGAAGGCCAGAAATAATATACAAGGGGCGATCACGAAAGCCGTAGGATGGACGTGCGTGGGCCAAAGCCGTCCGTGTTGGAGCCCACGCATGGTGTTCCAACATATGAAGCGGCTGCGGACTCAAGTCTCTCCTGCATGGGTGTCAGTTTTTTGTGCAAAAGAGCGCTGCGTTGTTTTTAGAGCGAAGGTCCACCAACAAGTGTAGTACCTCTGTGAAAGGAGCGTTCACCGCAGCTCGCCAAACGGTTCAGTGCATCGAGAACACAGTAGTCATCGTGGCACTTCAGTCCACTGAGCTGTCTGTTTTAGAAGCCTGCGCTGCTCGTATGCATCGCTATCACGATGGTTATTGTACCATTTAGCAAAATATCTTTTCTCAATCTATGTTCTCAATCCTGTCACTGGCAAGTTACTAGTTGCTTAGTTATTCCGGTGGATGTTAGGTTATTTACGCTATTCTTCACTTCAGAGTGAAAGACTGATCGTTCGTTCTTTTTTTTGCGTATTTTCCAAGAATTTACAATAAAGATATAGGCTTTTCATGTTTCCCATATTTTCTCATTGCCTAGTCTACTAATACTGATCCCTGGGATTAGTGCTCTTATAGCCTTATTCCAACCAACAATCTGCATTTTGAGACTTTCTTTTTTAATTACCAATCTCTTGCATTCCGGATGATCACATGAATCAATATTATCATACAGCTGCATCAATGGCTCGTACAAAGCCGGTCCTCAGTCATAGCTTCCGCTATGTGTGTGTTTTTATTATCCTAATAGTGCTTGCAATTACAAGTTGTTACTGATACATGTCTATATTTTGAGATTACACGATGCCGAATCTGGGTAGGGGGGAAGGGACCTCTGTCAGACTTTCACATAGCCTTTAGTCCCTGCCTGCACTCGTTTGTACTAGGAATTAATAAATCAGTTTCAGTTTCAGTTTCA
Source organism: Amblyomma mixtum (assembly GCF_055824585.1). Classification (NCBI taxonomy): domain Eukaryota; kingdom Metazoa; phylum Arthropoda; class Arachnida; order Ixodida; family Ixodidae; genus Amblyomma; species Amblyomma mixtum. Next base: position 108,380,503 of record NC_143017.1, on the reverse strand, counting down.
GTACGTCCACGCACTCGTCCGGTGCGGTTGAAGATTTTGTTCGCCACTGTCATAAGTTTCGACTCAGCCTCTGTATTTTTAAGCCCTATTTTATCCTCAACGGGAAAGAAGAGCACGAATGTTGTACCGTTCATTACGCCCAGTTGCTTGGCATTGCTGTGCATCGCGGCAGTGCTATCCAGGACGAGATGCTCTTCTTGTAAAGGCTCTTACGGCTACCGCATATCGACGACGGCAAGGTAATAAAAAGAAGCAAGAAAGTACACGTACCCTTCGAACCCTTCTTTGTTGTCTTGATTTTTTTCTTGGCAGCTGAAGCTGGCGCCGACCTTTTCTTCTTAGCATCTGCGGCGCGCACGTTCACAAGAATCAGGTCAGCTGCTACATCAAGCGATAAACTGAGCCACACGAAGAAAAAAGTGTGAAAGTTATTCTTTGACTTATTTCTTTTCCAACGTGGCGTGTGGAGCATTCATTCTACTGAAGTGCGCTACACTCAACGAGTAAAACAAGCCCGCATACCTTGCACGCGCAATAGAACGTGAGTGCACCTTTGTGGTGCACGGGTGAGTCAGCCTTCCTTCTGTTCTCTAAAGCTTCCCGCAACAAAAAACCCGGATGGATTAAACATTGATACTCTTAACGGCTGCTTGAAAGTAACACGGAAACTGAGTAAAAAATAGACCCTTGAGCTGTGGAGATGGGATCTAATGACAAAGCATAAGGGTTACCGTGGCACTGGTTGCGTTGCGATGACCGTCAAACGAGTACAGATACGTCCTTTTGAGAGACGGATGACAGTGATCATGACCGCACGGACCATTTAGAGAGGCACGCTATATATTTTTTTTTTTTTTGCAAAACCTTCTCACATGTGTTCACACCGTAAAACAGCGCGCTTACACGGGACGAAGAAAGAAGACACGCACACACACAGTCTTCTTTCTTCGTCCCGTTTTACGCTGTGTTTTACGGTGTGATCATGTACCAACTGGCCCGGCAACTATCCTTAATCACATGTGTTCTCTAGAACTTCTACTAACTGTTTATTCATAAATTGGTTTTCTGTTCAAGATTTGTGGAAGGAACAGACATATTTATGCGGAACAGTAACAGCACTTTGGCAGTACATGAGCGTCAATTGAGCATCAAGATTCTTGATTGTGCGTGCTTGCATTGGTACGCTTCGGACCGCGATCGTAATTTGGCTGCGCAGTGGGAGGTAGCAGCTTCTGTGATCCACACATGGCGGCTGGGACGCAAGGAGCTAGCTGGTAAATAAAACGCGAAGACGACGTGACTTACGTCTGACAGTTGATGGCTTAGGCTTCGGCTTCCTTGTTGGGGCTGGTACAGGAGCTGGGCGAGAAAACGTGATACACAGTGGACGCAGATAATGATATCTCGTGCGTTACGCAGACGAAAAATTAGAGCAACCGAATGTACAGGCGGGCGAATGTTAGGTAGACGAGAACGCCACATTATGGTCGCTAATGGGAACATATATATTCGCTTTGAACGCATTGCAGTACTGTACTTTCCCAGACGAAGACAAGTCCTCTTGTAGAAACGTTGGCTCAAGCAACCTGAGGTTTTCCCCTCCCTGGTTCATTTTGTGATCGCCAAGGACCATGGTAGAGGCAGGGTGTGGTAACCCCCTCTCTCAACCATGTACTTTCTATTGTTGCCTTTTGGCCGGAGCGCAAACAAAGGAGGATATTTCGGCAATATTTCGATGATCACGAACTGCTGCATGAATTTCAAACCTGAAAATTTATTACCATGGATTCCCTCGCGTTTTACGGCGCAACTTTTGGCTTTTTTAGTAAAGAAAGAAGTATCAGCGCCTATTGTACAGCTGAAACATTCAATGAGATGAACCTTTCTGGATGAGAGAGAGTGTTGGTATTGAAATGTCACCTGTAATTCCCGAGTTAACAAAGGCGTGACATCTACTTCGTGTATTTCTCAGAAGTTCGTATTGTAAACGTAATTTAATAGCTACTTTCGTTTAGTCGGTGATTTATTGCACTCAGCTGCTCCACATGCAGTGCATTCTTACCGGGATCTTCAAGTTCTTCTGGATTTTGCCCTGAAAACAAAAAACACGGCCTCTTGATTTTCTCGGTTATCAAGTCACGAGCATATTGTTTTCGTAATTAAACACTTTGCTCCAATTATGGATACATGCAGGTCGTAATATCTTCGATATATTCACTCACCGGAATACACAACACACGAATTTTTCACAGCGTAATGAGCCTGAAGGGAAAGTTTTAAATATACATACTTGAAACTTAAACGTATGTTCCCGCACGTCGATGACCGTTTTCACGTTCCAAACTCTGCTGGCGCCGCACACTGACCAGTGAGCCAAACCATGCAGGTTTCTGTGCTCTCAGCGCTGAGCAAATGTACTTCGCGCCTCCACGCGATAATTCACTGAGAACCCTTCGTAAGTGTATAATTGAGGATAACGATGATCATTCATCTAAATCATCCATTCATCTCACACTTCGGTGCTTTCGAGGGGCGACTTTGTAGGTGCTTATCATTTTTATGTCGGCCGCCTTTCATGCGTGGAGCGTAGAAACATTCTTGCGGAATTCAGAAGCTACATTCGATATGGCGTGGCCCCATTGCTGTCCCTTACTTTCTTTGTCAGCATGACTAACAATTTTGCGCGCGAAAATCTATGTGGCATGGTTTCTCTTCATTATTGACTAACTTTTACAAAGGGCACCATGAATGTAATCGAAGTGTTCGAAGAATTGATGACGACGTACGGCTTCGGAAGCACGAAGTCCCGTGGCTTCATCAATAGCGCATTTTGTTCATTTTTGCGGCAAAAAGGCTTCATAACTTCTGCCACGGCTCAACTCTCCCGAATTCGAAGCGGGGCGAAGGAACTAAGACGCTTCTGCGAACTCGCCGGCGATCAATGCCTGCACGCGCACTCGCACGTTCAGATTGTTGGTCGCGCAGTCGGCGCTCAGACCGCGCCGTGCGCTTTGCCAAGACTTATCTCCCTGCTGCATCGCGCCGAACGCCTGCACTGTGGGAGGCTGTCAGAAACAGTGCTCATTGTTGCTGCGGAGGCAGGGTTTGCGCAATGAGCCTTCATTACCTTTGGTACCAAACTCTCGCCGGAACTGAGCTTGCGCAAGCCGGGCAGTTCTCAGGTTACCCTGCGTCTCGCCAAAACCGGGCCTCGTTGTGAAAACTGCGGCCTGCGTCCGCTTATCAGGAGCCGCGTTCAGAGAATTGTTTGCACGGCGCGGCTGTTGGTCAGCGCCGGTGGGTAGGCCTCCCACCCACACGATAACGGCATGCATGTTTTAGGCCGTGGTTTAAGCTAAACGCCTTAGTGAGGAGCTTCTAAGTAATTTAGATCATTTCATAACTTTAACGGGGACCTCAATTTTAGTACGCGCAGATTTTCTTTACTTCGCCTTTCTTGAATCCGGCCACCACACCAGGGACCGAACATGCGCGCATGCTAACTTGAGTGGCGCAGTTCTCTCTGCTTGCGTGCGTGCGTGCGTGCGTGAGTGAGTGAGTGAGTGAGTGAGTGAGTGAGTGAGTGAGTGAGTGAGTGAGTGAGTGCGTGCGTGCGTGCGTGCGTGCGTGCGTGCGTGAGTGAGTGAGTGAGTGAGTGAGTGAGTGAGTGAGTGAGTGAGTGAGTGAGTGAGTGAGTGAGTGAGTGAGTGAGTGAGTGAGTGAGTGAGTGAGTGAGTGAGTGAGTGAGTGAGTGAGTGAGTGAGTGAGTGAGTGAGTGAGTGAGTGAGTGAGTGAGTGAGTGAGTGAGTGAGTGAGTGAGTGAGTGAGTGAGTGAGTGAGTGAGTGAGTGAGTGAGTGAGTGAGTGAGTGAGTGAGTGAGTGAGTGAGTGAGTGAGTGACCTTGCCGTCCCGTTTAGTTCACTACATGAAGATTAACAGAGCCTGCAAAGGATTGAATGGAGCTGAACTAGTGTCTTAAGCAGTAAATTTAAAACAGAGCACTATCGCAGCGTAGACCCCCGCCATTAAAGTGAACAAAATGCCTTAAAAACTCACTGGGAGCCCACACATTATTACCCAAGTATGGTACGCGAGGCAGCCGGCGCAGCTTTCAGTACTCTATCCTCTAACTAACCTCCTCCCGCTTAGCGTCGATTCGATATGCTTTTCCCATCCGCCAGACCTACGGCACAACACGAAGACTCAGCGAGATCGGCTCAAGCCTCATATCCCCACACGTAGGCTTTGTCCCCTTTCCGTGCGAGTAAGGCCTTCCTGCTTTCACTGAAGCCATACGTTTGTAACATCACAAAATGTGTGTCAGTGTGTCGTCTAGCATCTACTTCCTGTGCACTGTGTTTTACGATGAAAACCAACAATAGGGACCTCAACCGCGGCGGCTTTCACGTCATCCGTCCCAGCTAAAGTACAACGCAGCACGAGCACTCCTAAGGTGGGCGCGGCAGCCTCGTCTTCTTTGCGGCTCAGAGAAGGTGGTCGCAAGGGGCTGTGCAGTTAAGGAGTCGTTTGCCGCTTAAGCATCGGTGCTGGAGGTGGTGTTGAAACGAGATCACGTGACAAGGCAGAGCGCACCTCTTGCGCCCATGGCTGCTTCGTCTTCCCTCAGAGAAACTTTTGAGCTTGAGTTGTCGCCTTGTTGAGCTCTTGATGAATCAACTGGAAACCAACATGACCCCAATGTATGTTGGGCCTACTCAACATCTGCTCGACAAAATTTTGTTTGGTTATACATAACATAGTCTATATTGGAGAAATTAAGTTTATTTTCGGATGTAAAGGCTTGTACAGAGCAGAAAAATTTTAACTTTTGGCCCAAAGGTGCATTAGTTGAAACTAGGAAATAGACTCCTTTTAGAAAGTATTTGATATGGCATGTATTCCGTCGCATTGCATATTTCGATATTTGGGGTAAGATCTCACATAACTGACAAGTTATGCGAAAGTTGCATACCTTGTGACAGTTATAAGCACTGTGCAACATTACAATGTTCTGTGCTAACACGTGATCTCATCTAACTGTTCATAATGAGCGGGTTTCCCCAATAGAGAAAATATCCTGTTTCGTGCGTATGTACATGTAGTTTTCGGTTTTTGAAACCCTGTGGAAGCCCGCATATTATATATTTTCCTAGATAACTGCTGTTCAAATATTGTAATATCAAGTCTTGAATATTTTAATTTTAGTAAAGGCAAGAATGCGCGAACAGGACGAGGACAAGAGGCAAAAAAACGATTACAACATCACGCGCGCGGAGCCGTGGTGTTCGTTTTCTTCCCTCTTCTCCATGCTCTACTCGCCCAGTCTCACCTTTCCTCATAATGGACCAACTAGTTCACAAGAATGTTCTGCTGCAGCTTTAATTCTATTTTTAGCTTTTCTTTTGGAGACTCTGTGAGCAGCAGATTACCAGGGGTTCACAGATGATGATGATGTGGAAAACAGTGTCTTCTAAGGTCGCCAGGGAAATCAAGCAAAGCATGCATGCTCTGCTTGCACAATTTCTCTTAGCATCTTCTGTATCATCTGCTTACACAATAGCATGTCAACAAAACCAACAGGCTGTTGACCGTGGTCATTCCGATTTCAACAAAATTATTGTTGACGGTAGACAACAGATTAAGTTTTGAGTAATTTCTATTCAATTTATGTCTAAGCCTAACTAAATGAAATCAGGACTAGCTTCGACATGTGTCGTCTTGCAGACATAACCTTATTCTTTTGCGGCTCAGGGTGGAGGTCGCGCGGGGCGTGTAGCTCCTTCGCCATGGCAGACGCGGGACTGTCGGATCAGCGACAGTCGGCAGCCGAAATTCGGCGTACTCGCGTGCGAAGAAGAAGCGTCGGCAATGGCAAAATCTAGCCGCACGGGAGGAGGAACGCGATGCCGCCAGGCTTCGCGCTGAAATCGAACATCGTCGCCAGAACAACGCAGCATATGCGGGGAATATCACGCAGCTAAAAAGGAAGCACCCGGGCTCTCGGCGGGGCACTGCATTGGCCGTGGCCACACCGTCGAAGGAGCCGCCGTCTACTAAACATCTACTAACGGGTGGACAGCGTGCTCTCAAAGTCAGTTGCTTCGTCTTTGACTTGAGAAATAATTTTTTCAATCTATTTTTCTTCTTTCTTTTCTTTCCTGCTATGCAAGTTTTTTTTATTATGTTATTTTCTACTTCCTATTAGATTAAGCACGTTATAATTAGTGGTGTCGACTGGAACACTTTCTTTTTAATTTTTTTCCCTAGTTCCTTCATAGTATTGGTATTAGGCAAATAACAGCGAGAACACCGCCGTGGAGACAGCTTCTAGCTGAATTGGTCGTGTTGAGCAGTATCCTCGCAGAAAGTTTTTTTCCTCTTAGTTACCAGAAGTGAAGACGTCGTTGCTGTTGACAATAGTATTGACGCCTGCGTGCGCATTTTGTTGGTATTCTATAAAAACGTTTTAGCTCTTCATTGGACATCTGCTCTTGAATGATTGTTCATTTCGTCCTCCGCAGAAGCGCATACCTTATAAAAATGGCCTAGAGACAGTCTATAGACCTCTTATAGACTCTATTGCCTTCCTATAGATATTGCGTTTTGTCTATTCATATAGTCTATAGACTGTCTATAGACAAAAGTTGAATAATAGTGTATGGCCATAAATTTATAGATTTTCTATAGACTCTCTATAGCATTTTTATTGCCTATAGACTGTTCTCTAGGTTTTGTCTACGGACAGTCTATAGACTTCATAGACAGAAGTCTATAGACAGTCTACAGACTGTAAAAAAAAATTTGTAAGGGATGTTTCGGCACACTGGTGAAACACATAACATACCGTTTTAAATTACGCTTCCTTCCGTTCTTTATGACATTCGAGCGTCTCAAGATGTGGCAAGGCGCAGAAGGCCAATGAAAGGGACTCACTCCTCTCCCCAGTGACCGAGGTGCCTTCAGAACTTGCGACCAGACGTTGGGACTTTGAATCTGGCCCTGAAAAACAAAGCGGATCATCATCGTCGTATCGCATACGTGCTTAAACATTTCGATCTGGATATCTCGACTGCGTTGAATAGAATCGGCCTGCAAGGGACAAAATTAAGGACAAATGCAATCGAACGTGGGCGTCAAATTGTAGTTTGTCAGCCAGTGCTGCTTTATATTGCAGAAGCTGGAGAACGCAGTCCATCTCAACATTATGTTCTTGTTGGTTCTTTCGCTAAGGGTATGTGGTACCCTAGCAGCTAAGCACTTTATCAGCATTGAGGTAGTAAAATGCTTGAAGACATATTATGTAATCGCAAGCTAATCTAATCTAATCTAATCTAAGCTAATCAGGTTGGTTCTATTGGCAGAGTATCATGCGCAGGTCGTGTGTAGCGTCACTAGAGGGGAAAATAAATAAAAACATCGCATATTCTGACAATCACGTAGGATAGATTTTCCAACTGCGTCAATGAAAAATAAGTAGGAGTCATTTCTTTTTATTAGTGCAACGCGCCGCCACACAACGCAGCGAGATCACAGGCGTCGCTAAACCAGGTCCTGTTGTTTGAGGGCTTTGGAAAGATGAAAATTAACCGTAAGCTCCTCGACGTTTAGCAATTCGCAACACACACACACTCAGCTCGATCTTGTGCGGTGGAGGGTAAAGTGACATTAAAAAAAAAGTGACAGAAAATCTCTGCGCACCCCTTTTATTTTTATTTCGGTTTATTTCGGCCTGTATGACATCTTCATTAATTCCAAAGCCAACCGCTGCGCTAGTTGATTAGATTCAGTAGAATGGGTCTTGGTACCAGAGCTGGCCCACGAGGAATTATGGCTAGCCAGACACCAAAAACGCTGGACCTCGGCGTTCGGGATGACTAACCGGACTTTCGTTCTTATCGGTTTGCATTGGTATCAAGGGCCAACGTGTTCAGCAATAGAGGTGAGCGCAGTTTCTTCAGTGTATATCCTGAGCTATACAAATTCAAATGTAGAGAAGTTCAGAAAGTAGCAACCGCCGTCTGAAGTGTTCTGACTCACCCTTGTAGAAGATGTAGCCAGCCATGCCCAGAACACCGATCATCATGACCACCCCCACGAACATGAACACTCCCTTGGGAGTAGGAAGGGGAAACGTCCGCTTCTTGCTGTTGCCGGGGAGGCAGGGGAACAGCACAGGTTAGACGTAGAATGAAACTGCCAAGTTGGATTGTCTAATTATCGAAGTGTTTCTGCGCATCGGTTCGACGGTTGAATCGCCCTTCTCATCTTCCAAGTGTTTTCTGTAAAGCCATCCTTACAGCTTCGAAAGGATGGACACTGCAGTAACAGCAACGTTGCCAAGTAGCCAGTTAAAGGAAGTTGCTGGCAATATCTTGGACACATTAGCCCCAGTAGAGCACTGCTGAGGAACGGTAACGAGCTCCGCAACTATGTTGGCGCTCTCTTCACCAAAAATATTTTACAGAGTAGCCGATTTCTTCGCTAATAAAAGAGGAACGCTAAACACACTTTCATTGAAGATGGCGGCACAAACAAGGCGCTGGCTCCCGTGCGCTCCAACACATCTAGGCATTTTCTGTACTTTTCGTTTAGTGTTAAAATTGCGCTGCTGTTGAACTGCCAAACGCTTTTCCCGGGATATTCAAAAGCCGGGCTGGCATGAAGCTAACGGCTAGCGACATCAAGCTAACGACATGAAGGTGCTGCTTACCTTTCGGCAAGTCCACTGTCTGCAGTCGAAATAAAATGAAAGGAAACGTGAGTGACAAGCATGGTGTGATAAAAAAAGCATGCTTATTCTTTCTCGGCTACTTCGTTCAACCGTGCGCTTCTCAATAACCACAGGATTGCAAGTAGCACTTTCTCTTTTTTCTTTTTGCCGAGATTATCATTCCACATCTAACCTAAAGCTAATACCCACGTCTGTGCGAACGAACACCTAGTGACGCAATACTTTGATTTGAGCTATTTGGTTGTAGCATGACATGTTTACGCAAAAGGCGTACTGGCGCTAAAAAACTCGGACAACACACACAAAAAGTGTTGTGTGTTGTCTCCGTTTTTTAGCGCCAGTACGCCTTTTGCGTAAACATGACAACCTAGTGAAGATTATGCTTGGTAGCGTACGTTTTTCTCCTTAAAGATTTCTAGTGGATTCCTAGAAGTTTGAGTCACTTAACTGAACAATACGAAGAGAAGAGGTTCAAGAATTACTTTTGCTGCAGTGCGCAAGCAGCATCGGCTCAGCTACCTGGCTCTTTTCTTGTTCAGTTTCAATGACAGCAAGGACTCCTTCAAAGCGAGAGTACAACAGTAGGTCGTATTCCGATCGCACAACTGTTTCAAGAGCGTAAGGGATCAACAAATGTGGGGCATTATGGCATCCGCAAAATGCTAGCTATAGCTTTAATTCTTCCTGAGCAATGCGCAGAAACGAAGACATTGTTGAAGCTTGGAGCTTTTCTGAGAAAGATGTCAGGCTACTAAGAATTACACTGTAAAATTCAAAGTGCGCCTAATTTTTAAGGAAAAACTACACTATCCGGACCCTGCAGCCCTGCGACTGCAGTTGGACGTTAGCTCATAGTAAGCTATGCCTGCTGTTTTCTCCATTTGCATGTGACCTGCTTCGCCCTTCGCCTTCGCCTGCAAGGCTGCATAATCCTTGTTACGCAATGACCACAAAAGCCGAAACCAAAGGACTTCTAATCCGCAATATCCGTTTGTCGTGAGACTTCGCTGACTCGTTTGTTTCACCCACTCCTGGCTAAGGGCGGCGAGGGAGCCTAGGGACTCAACTCAAGCTACGGGTGTTTTGCAAGTATAATCGGACCAGCTTAGCAGATTGTTCTCACTTGTTCAAGGAAGGCTTTAGCGATTATCCCGCGAGAAAATTTTGACGCGAACTACTCAGTGAAAGAACACAACCAATGCTGATTCAAAGCCCAGTGCAAAGCTGCCTCTAGACGAGAAATGGAGCTAAGAATTTAAGCAACCTGACTGGATCCTTCACACTAGTGCACAAAAATGGCGCCTCTTCAGAGAGGGTTCTGGGCTGAGCCTGGATGATGCCATAGGCAAGTTGCTGACAGATTTTTCAAGTTAAAATCCCCAGGGACCGACAGTGAGACATCAGGCAGGCGTTTTCTGCATTTTGGTTTGATAGACATGCAGGATGGTTCACTTCTGTCAAAATGCTGCTGTCATGGCAGGGTTCGAACCAACAAGCTTGTGCTTAAATGCAGAACGTTAATATTAAAAACGAGAGCTCGAGGTACAGATCTGGCGCCTAGCAGATCTGCGCCGTCACGCACACAAGCACCTACAGTAGTCGCCAACTAGATCAATGTCTTGAAGGGATCGTGACCACTGAGAAACTGCGGGGGCTGCTGCGAATAAATGTGCTACGATTAAATGTCGCTCCATCTCATTGCCAGCTCTAGCGGGGGCTCGGTGGTACGTTGATGGGTTGCGATCACCATAACCACTGTCCCATTTCGATGGAGGCTAATTGCTAAAGGGCCGTGTACTGTGCGATGTCAGTGCACGCCAAAGAACCGCAAGTGGTCGAAATTATCCGGAGCCCTACACTACTGCGTCCCTCATAGCCTGAGTCGTTCTGGGACGTTAAACCCCAGAAGTCGAACAGCCATCTCTTTGCCTTTGAATCGGCCTCTGTTGCCACACGGTGCGGCCAAGCGCCCTGGCAAAGCGGACAAAGTATCGGCGCTTACCTGTCGACTCGTATTCTGAATCCTCCATGTTGATCGGCTGCCTGCAGTCTCACTCGTTGAGAACAGGTGCACCCCGCAGCTGAACACGACTGGCTTTGGCAGTGCGCGTGATTTCGTTCTTGTAATCGTCGTTTTCTTCCGCTTCCTCTCTTTGTGCTGGCGGTGGTTGCTGAATGACTTCTGAGCTCGATGCAGGCAGTCGTGCAATTGATGATGATAATCATTGAGAACCTACATGAACAGGTCAACTTAGACTAGTTGCTGATCCTTGACGAGCCTTGCGCACTTAAGACTTGACGATATAAAGTCTACGTTGTGAAGCGTGCTGAAGACTTTTTATTACATTTGATCAGTAACGAAGCACGATTAACTAGAACTTGTTAATACACAAAACTAACGCAAGCCAAATCCCTTTGGTAATTACCTTTTCCCAGGGGCTATTTTCGCGTTTTCGTGAAAACGCTATGTGGCACAATATGCCATTGAACAATTTTGCATAAAAGCAAAATGAAAAAAGAAGTAAGGTTAGACTAATTGCACAAGCATCTGGAAACAGCGCTGCAAAAATTTTACCGTGTGACTGGTAAAATAAAGAGGAAACAGTACGCTACCAGATAACTCTGAAATTGAGAGTTGCAGAGTGTCGGATACAGTATTCGGTTAGGTAGCAAGTTGGGCTAATTGGTTCACGTTCATCTCAACAAACGACGAAAAAGCAGTTGCACCGCAGCGGTGGCCTAACTAATGAAGAAAAGAAAGTGATGGCCCAGAGGTTTCAGCATCCGCCTCACATGCGGAAGGTGCGGAGTTCGATCCCCAGTGCCTCCGGGTACCCACTGGGGATACAATGGGTACAAGCTTTCTCTGGCTGGTGCTCAGCTTGCATAGGGTGAAATGATAGGGAAATGGCTATTTAACCCCACCTTGAGTAGAAAAAAAAACCTTGTGCCATGGCAACCTTGGTCACAGTTGCCCTTGTGTCAAAAAAATTAATGATCATCATCAAAAATATGTCCACCGTCCCGTAGTATTTTCCCTTCTTGTCCACGTTTTCTTGCGTTAGCAACACTACGCCAGGTTTTCGCCTTGTCGCGTAGCCGGTGGCTGTCAGGCACGAATGGCCTCGAACAGCCGTTGCCTAGCAACCGTTTCACCCGAGCTCCGCCAGGTGGCGTCGTCGGCGCCGCGCCGCTGCCGCGCGCGTAGTCGCTCGCTCCCGCCAGATGCGTGCTCTCCGCCGAGGTAGATGGTGAGGAGGTGGTGGAATCTTGTCGTTATGGAGAGCGCTAAAGAGAAGCAAAGACGACAGGACCAAGCTAGAAAGACGACGCGCTCGAGAGACAGCAGAAGAACGCGCTCCACGATTCGAAAAGCGTCGCAGCTAACGCAACTGACCAAGCTTAGCCAGAGCTAAACCATGCCTAATTTTTTTTTTATCATTTTCTCAGATAAAGACAGCACTAGCTTTTAGAACTTAGTGAAGAAACGAGCTTACTCAATCTCTACCGTTTAGTGATGGCAAGTGAGACCAAAGCTTTTGGGAAAAACAACTCATGTTCTGGCGCTATTGTTCAAAGATTACCTTGAGTATAGCCCGCTGTAGCGTGGTGCTTTGATGCCACCTATTGATTCATTTATGGCTGTGGCTACAGTTCCGTCCAGACGGAACTACAATTTGCGCTAGAGTTCCGTCTAGACGGAACTACAACTTGCGCCAAAGTTTCGTCCAGACGGAACTGCATGTACCGATGGGGTTCCGTCCAGACGGAACTGTATCTGACACCATACAGTTCCGTCCAGCATTATCTGCCACAAGAGTTATGTCAAGACGGAATTAAAGCTGGCGTTAGGGATTGGGAAACCAGTTTGCTTGCAGACTTTTGCATGTCCATTTAAAAAAGTGGCAATCCTGTTCCGCTTAATGTGTGACAGGATATTCTGCTGCATCATTTTATTTTCCAAGCAGTCAGTGAGAAATGGCAATAGATCGAGTTTTGGCTTGGGTTTGTTGGTGCGTTCGCATGATGCTTGTTGACCGTTTTTGTACGTCTTAGTCTTTTTCGCGCTACGTCATCTTGCAGCACAAATAGCGACATTGCTTCACATCACTTCGCGAAGAGTTTCTGCACTCTGCTTCTAACAGTGTCATTTTCCTGATCCTGCATGCATGCACGGAAGTTATACCTTCGAGGATGTCACTAAACGCAGTACGCGGACAGATATTTTGGTGCTGTATACATACGTAGAGAGAACATCTGGATACAGTTTGGTCAACTGGTTATTCCAGACGCAAAGGAATGCTTTATGTGGGTAGAAATCACCCATTTTGAATAGTATGGGCCGTACGGACAAACGTAGAACCTTCACGCACGTAAACGTGAGCAGTCTACGTAGCGTACGCTCGTGTCGCTTCGTACAGTTTAGCTACACGTGCGGGACGCAAACTGTGTAGATTTGCCATAGGGAACGTGCGCTGCCCAGGTGGCACTGCAGTTATTCCACTGTTCGTCTAAAAACTGCTGCCGTCAGTCGCTTGGGCCGCTACAAACGCGAGGGCACATTCTGAACGATTAGAAGCCCGCGTTTGGTTGATAGCACTATCTGCCTCGCTTCTGTAGACATAACCCCGATAACTGACACGCACCACGTGTGGCTTCGACAGCGCGCAGAAGCTCACGCCAATAAGCTTAGGAAGGTGGCGTGGAATAGCACCAAGAGCGCCCCCAGAACTGCTTGCTCCTCTCGCTATGCTGTGTGTTAAGGCGCTGCAGTCGACACGGCAAACTTGAGCTTCGGTTCCCTATAGAACCTAAAAAATGCGCTATCATGTTGAGCCGCGCCATCTAGTACAGATAAAGAAAACTAATTTTGCTTAGTCGAGCTGCTTGGAGCGGAGCCAGGCCAAGCCGCAGTGCGGGCGGTAAACCCTTCCCCCTTGTCTTCTGACAAACGTTGAGCGTGCACCAAAACGTGCACCGTTTTGCTTTTCCCGCTGACTGTGCCGAGGGTCTCGCGATATCCCGCTAAGTTTTGAGCTTCGCGTGGTCTCGCGAGACCGTCGGCACACTCGTTGTTATGACGACCACAAACGCTTCTCCGTCAGGCATAGAAGCTGCTGAAACGGATTTCTATCTGGAAAACAAAAGCTAGTTCTCACCTAAAACGTCATGCGAGAGCAATAATGGACCAACTGAAGGCAAATACAGCACAGCACGATACCACGTCGAAGGATTAGCGACGAAGCTGTTATCGTTGTGAAGCGGGCGGGCAGGGCGCCGCCATCTTGCCAATGCCACGTACGCAAGCAACGTGAAGACCGCAACGCAAAGATCCCAATCTCACGTTCGTCCGTGCGACCCACACAGACACTTCACGTTCTGCGCATGCGCACTGGTGACGCGTAAGCGCTCTACTTACGTGAAGCTTCTGTGTACGTGAAACTAAAACTGTCTATTGTATGGACGGAACTCTAGCTGCAGTAAATATTCCGTCTGGACGGAACTGCAGCAGCAGCAAATGTTCCGTCTGGACGGAGCGCTAGACACTCCGTTCATGGCTAACTATATGTACCTGTCTTATTTGAATGCTTACTGTAATTTTTAGTACTTCGCGTTTCATTCTGTAAATCAGCTGTGGGTTATATTGCGATAGCATTGCATGTTATTTTGCTTATATTGTTTAACGCCTTATAGGGACTCAGACTAAGGGGGACGCCGCAGCGGAGGGCTCCCGATAATTTCGACCGCCTAGGGTTCGTTAACCAGCACTGACATCGCACAGTACACGGGCCTCTAGCATTTCGACTCGATCGAAATGCGACCGCCTGTGGCCGGGATCGAACCCGTGTCTTTCGGGTAAACAGTTGGCTACCATAACCGATGAGCCACCTCGCGATGGCATTGGAAGCCTCATTACTGAAAGAAAATTCATGGTTGATTGGTGTAGTTCGGCCATTTGCTATTTAGGTGAGCAAGCACTTCGGTTTTCACTTCATTTCCGGTGTTCGGATTCATTGTTCGCGGATCGAAGTTGTTTGACCAACTGCACATGAAAGGGCATTAACCCATTATCTCTATCCTGACAACTCCATCCGTGAATGATGGGTCCGAAGAACGGAATAGAAGTGAAAACAGAGTACCGAAGAGTACTGAGGAAATCATGCTAAGTGGTACAGAAAGACATGAACACGGACGGACAAAGGCGCTTCGTCCGTCTGTGTTCACGTTTTTCCACGTAGCGCGATTTCCTCAGTACGAAACACCAACTAGTCCCCCCTCTTTCCTTGTTGACAGCACTGAAGAGAGTGACCAATTGCGCATATATAGGCATTAATCCATTGCTTCATTATCCGGTATGTAGGGAAGAAAATGATCAAGAAACATGATTTGTCATCAATATGGAAAAAAAAAACAACATATAATGGCCCTAACAGTACTATTAGTGGCAGCAAATTACACTAAGGGGTAAATAGGAAAGAAAAATGTGGTCATGTCAGTAAGGTATTGTTTGAAACGCGCGTCTGTCAAACAGTATCATAGGCTGTAAATACTTGACAGGGTCTCAAAATACCTTCTGGTTTGACAAAGCGACTTGGGCTGTTTAACTTTGTTAATTAAACGAATGGCATATATCGCCGTCTGTAGTATTAACGTGCTTCAGTGATTATTTACTCACCAAAGCAACCCTGTGTGCACGACGCAGAAAATAGCTGAGCAGCCCGCAGTAACATCGACCACTTGGGATTCTCTGGCGTGCACTGACACCTAAGCATACGGGCATTCTTGCATTATCTTGTATCATTTCTCCCCACCAGCCCGCGAGCTCCGAAGCCCTGATTCGAATCGGCCACATTGATCTAAGCACCCGAACGCCGAAGCCACTGATCCGAGGCTCATTTAAGCGCGAACATATTTCACTGCGGTTAGCAGAGAATGTAGGGGCTATCCCTTTTGTCACCCCAAGCTATTCTGCGCATCAATCGTCAGGATATCCCGAACAACTTTCACAGCTAGCGACGGCCGCAACAATATCTCGTGCCGCGCTGCTCCGCGAAGGCCTGGACTTCCCGACCGCAGCGAACCGCCTGGGGCGAATCGGCTCTCGGACGAGAAGCAGACAGGCCGCATCCGGCGCCTCCGCGATGGCACGGGGCTCCCGACCCGCGCCGAGGCGGACTCGAAGAGTGCTCTCCTCCGGCGGCGGCGGCAGGCTGTCTGGCCCGCGGGCCTGATTTACTGTGGGCGTAATCAAGGGAGCCGCTGGCTCTCCCGGACTCCCGCCCAATGACGGCCGGCGAGCGCGCGCATAACAGCGAGAGCGGGCTTGGCCGCATTCGTCTTGCGTCGCCCGCGGCTGCCGCCGCCATCAGCGCTCGCGCGACGCGGGCCCGGTGAAAGTTTGCAGAGCCCTCCCTTCCGCCCACGCTTCGCGAGGGGAACACGACTCTCGCTGCTGCCTCGCCCGGAATTTGATTCATGTCCGCTGTCGGCAGAAGGCCGGCCGTCCGCTCGCGGTGCTTCTCGGCCGCCTTGCGTTGCGAACGAAGCAAGCCAAAAGCGCAGGATCAGGGCTTTTTTTTGGGCCGTGAGGTTACGTGCTTCTGTCAACAGTACGCGGAAGAATTCAGGCTGTCTCCTGAGAATAATTGCTCTACGCTCCGCAGAGGATTACTCCGTCGTCTGCGGTCGCCTCATTTTCGTAACCACCGCAATATACGTACGCCAGGCTGTTGTAAAAAGAATAGTCTAGAAGCGTACGCGGCGCCGACCACTACGAAGCTGAAGGCTGGTTGAAGGCTCCAAGGCTGGCCGGGAATTTTTCGCCGCGGGTTATTAATGCGGGTCCTCTGTAATAGGAAATAACTCTACTGCCCGTGCTACTCTTGAGTCCTTGCATTGAAAACCACGTGATGAGTCATTTGCCACAACCACTCCTCCTGGCCACGTGGCGCTTAAAGTACTAGAGGGCGATGGAAACGCCAATCAATTTTCTTGCAAGAGTTTCCTTTTCGTTTTCTGATTTCATGAATCACTCCATTACTACTGCTTTCACCATCCGAAATGACTGACAGCAGCAAAATTTGCTATCATTTAAAACATTCTTCACCTCCCTTAATGTCATAACTTTCGCCTGCTTTCGGGTTTAGCTTACTCAAAGGCGGGTTACGTAAGTTGCAGCTCACAACATTAAAGCGTCTTGTTCCTTGTCCACGACTAGAGCTACGAGAGGTTATAGATGTATTGCGGGCTCAGGCTTGGCTCCTTGGCCCAAATCAAGCAGCTAACAAACACAGCATACAGTAAGGATAATGGACTCTCAACAAACTGTCGATGAACCTTCTCATCTTTTCACGTGATGGTGACGGCAAGGACGGGCCTAGACGACAGACAACTAGACTGGAAATAAAAAAGTTAATTGGGCGCATTGTGCCCCCATGCACTACACAAGTCGGCGGTGGCTATAGCAGCAGGTGCACTCGACAGGCGACAGGAACAGTATGTCCGTTGCTCGTGGCCAGGCTCACTTTAAGGGTAGCACTTAACTTTCGAGACAAGAAACCGCCACGTGGAACACTAATTGCTCCCGAGCGCTCTCGTGACGTCTCATGTAGCAAAGTGCTGAGGCTGCGTGCCGTCAATGACAAATAGACAAAGCAACCGAATATTAAAACAACAACAAACAAAACAATGCTTGGCGGCAGTGTGCTGCTGTGGAGGCAGGCGCGGTACTGTGTAGTGTTTTTTGTGAGACGCGCTAAGGCTCCGTAGTGCACTACTCACTTCTGTTCACTGCTCCTAGCCCAGTGATCTTCCATACGAGGAATTTCCGCTATATTCAGGGAACTTGGGGCGTAAAAGTTTGCGAAAAAACAATTTTTACGCAGTTTCAGGGGTTATTAAGAATTGAAACTTCCTCACGGAAAAGGGCCTTAAATAGACATTTTTTTTTACGCGAAGCATACTACTTTAGCTACCACTTCAGCCCTTCACCGTGGTTATGCGCCTCCAAATCACGTGATACATGACGTCGCACCACGTGACACGATGGCGTCACGACAGTACAGAAACGGGGGCCACCTCGCGCCGTCGCTGTGGTTGCGCCTCCAAATCACGTGATACATGACGTCACGACAGTGGAGAAACGGGGGCCAACCTCGCGCCGTCGCTGTGGTTGTGCGCCTCCAAATCACGTGATACATGACGTCACACCACGTGACATGATGACGTCACGACAGTGGAGAAACGGGGGCCCACCTCGCGCCGTCGCTGTGGTTGTGCGCCTCCAAATTACGCGACACGATGATGCTTCGCATTCTCCAGGCTTAACCAAGTTAAGCCTCAGCCTTTTTTTTTTTCTAATTGAGGAAATTTTCGGTCACTTTCTCAGTCTACAAAGTAACAATAGCACCCACCTCTCACTGAGAGGCCCGTCACCTTCGAGTGCCTGCGTCAGCTTGCACTTTTCTTCCTTTTCGACCGCATACCTTCGTCCGCATGAACGGAAGCACTTCTGCGCGCCTTATACCTGTCGATAACGGTATGCTGTCTGTCTCTGGCCGCGTAAGGCAGCTACATTCAAAATATCAGACGACGCTCGAGGCTGTGAATCGAACAAGGTGCGGACAGCAAATTCAGCGGACGCGTCCGAGCTCCCAATCACCTGAGAGGTGGGCAAGTTCCGGCAAGGACTCTATGTCCGAGTCATGCAATCATGCAGCATCGCAAAAGGCTATAACTTCCGTATATGCTCTCCGCCGAAGTTGATAGATTCCTGGCAACCTAAGCGACACGTGAAGCTCCACCGAGACAAGAAATACTAAACATGTTTTGTGTTCTCAGAATGATAGAGCGCTCACAATCACCTTACGCACTGTAAGCAGAGACAGCATCTTCTGATATGTTGATGATTGCCTCTAGGCTTCAATGTAATTAACTGCACATATGGAGGCAAGTTTGTGGAAGGAATGAAGTTGAAGAAGGGCAGATGATGGGTTCATATGCTCACGTAGAGAAGCGCAGCACGTTTCGCCGTTCAACAACAGACCCATATCTGCCAGCGGCCGGAATCTGGTCGATGTCAAGGCAGCGCAGGTGGCATGTTTCCGCTTCTGCGCGTCAGCAAAAGCATACAGCACATTCTGATCGGGGAAACAAACCTTGAAAGCGAGATGAGTTCCAAGCGGTAACTGTGGTTACGGCCATTTCAACTCGTATCTTCTGCATTCGGTAACGCTCCCTAGAAGAAAGAAACCTTGGCCACGGCTTCGAAGTCGTCCGCGTAACCTCCAGCCTATTAAGGCCTGAAAAGGGTAATGCGGCATTTCCTTCTCTATTGGGGACCTGGGTGTCCTTTCCTATAGTGTAGTGTCTCAGACTGAGTGATGACGGCTGCTTGAGAAGATTCACAGCTGTGGTGCGAACACCTATAATTGTGAAAACTCCTCGCAAGAGAAAGGACGAGAGTTAGGAACAACGCGCTATTTGCAGTCTGGGTAGATGGTGGCGGTGGAAACGTTCTCACGACTGAAATTGTTGAAGAATCACCGATAGGCTTTCGTAATTCCATGCGCGTTGTAACGAATTTCAGTCACATGCGGACGGGAGCCCTGGGAATCTGGGTCAACACATATCTCTGCCGTTTCTGGCCGATTGACTGTGGTTACGGTAGGACATTCCTTGGAGCGAAATATCTGCGCGTTCTTCCTTGCTTCTACAGGTTCCCAAAAGACGTTCTTCGGGAGAACCATCTTCAACCCCCTGCTCTTCTCATAACATAACCAACCAGCTTTAATTTATATTAGAAGGGAAATGACCACTTTTAAAAATGATCCCTGCGTATTCAGGCAATGCAAGTAGGCCGGGGCTCGACTCCTTAGTGTCTGTGATCTCATTTCTTTGGCGAACATATAGGGGCCTAACGGTTCGAGTGGTTTTTCCTTAATGCCTTTCTCCATAAAGAGACGTGACCCTGCCGTTAGTTCCGCGCTCTAGTGAACTTAGACTGTGCCCCCAGCTCGTAGCTTTTCACCTCTCTTTGCGGTATTTCTTTTTAATCACGCCACTACTTCTAGTTCAATCAGCCCTTTAATCAGTCTTTCAGCACACAAAAAAGGCTTTCACTACTATTAGTCTGTATTTTCTATTTCTTTCCAGTGAGCTCCAGTGTTGAAATAATTTTGAGAGAATGCCGCATAATCGACTTTCGGCGGTGGCGCGCTAGCGAGGCCGCCCGTGCGGCTGTATGCACGCCCTTGGGTCAGCACTAATGATCGCGGGTCCCTCCCCCCCATTCCGTGCCGTCTCCGAAAAGAAAATCAGCGAAGGCAGCCGCATAAGTTCTGTTCGGCGATCTAAATTTCCCGTGCGGTAAATCACGCGGCAGCATTCGCTGAGTGACGCTTCGAGTGCGCTTCGGCGGCGACCTAGCGCGTCGGTACGCGCGTTTGCCGGCGAGCACTCGTCGGCGGAGAGCGCGCACCACTGAGCACTCGAGTGAGGACCAGGAAGTTTTTGGCACAAAGTAGAGCTTAACGACTCGTCGTAAACTTTGGATAAAGGAATCAGGCTCTTTTGAGAGGGCTAGCAATTTGCATGTCAAAGAAAAAGATAATTTCTTATCTCTCGGTTTGAATGGCGCCCGGGCTTTCATATCCTGCTTACAAGTTGTTTCCATTACGCCGCTACAGCGTTCTCTGCATTGATATGCAATAAGGACGGGCCGCCGTTTTCAAGTTTCTTTTTTCCATTTTTCCAGGAAGAGGCTGATGAATACCGGGGGATACGCTTTTTGATGACAATGCGCGGTGCCTTTGTCATTAGAGGTCGTCACGAACGTCTCTCGCACACGGGCTATGACAAAGAATGGGCGATTTTTGAGAACCTCAATCCGCATTAATTATGTCCCAACTTTAAAGCCCGACGTGCCAGCATCGACTAGTTCAGAGCATAGCCTGTTGGTGCCCCATAATGAGCTCGCTAGTCTAAGGCCTGAATAACTCGGGTTTAGCGGCGGAATAAAGATGAGGATGACTTCATTAGGGTGTAAAGCGGTCGACTTGTGAAACTCCGAAGCCCTGAACCTCACATTATCTCGTAAAAGGAGGGACCTTACGTGTGTAGGTTCTCGGTGCGTGCAGCACTCAAGCATCTACCTGCCTATATTTCAGAAAACTCTAAAGCTAGGACATCGCAGTTAAGACTAAAAAGCACCTATATACGCGATGAAGAAGTTCCGCTTTGCTGGGACCGTATAACCATTAGTAATGATCAACACAACACAATCAAGACTGCAATACATTAAGCGGAACGCGCCTTTTACACCACTCGTTAGTACGGAGCTTCAGGTAAGTACATAATGCTTAGAAATGCACTTAGTAATGCCATATGCTCAGTAACGTATTCAGTACCGTCTATTCGATCTTTTTTCATCATGTGATCATAGAAACAAATTAAGTAGTTTTCTCAAGCGCGTTGAATATTTTGTGCCAGAACCACAACAATTATTTAAGCAGCCTTCTTGCTTGGCTTTCATATTTGAAAAAAAAAAAAAAGAAATCAAAGTAGGCTACCAACCTTACTATAGTAGAGACAAGGCAAGAAGGTGGAATTCTTAACGGCACAGAACCAGGTGATTTAGTTTTGTATTGTCGGGAAAGCTTCCCACGATTTCTTTAAAATGTGGCCTTGACCACACGTGGCTCTTCCTGTAGAAATTCTGAGCTGTTGCTTAACCTGTGTGCTAGCCAACGGTTCTTCTTTTAACTATTCGACATTTTTGTTCTCGGTAATTTCTTGCGTTTTTAACAGCAGCTCCGTTTTTTTTTCGTTTGGTTTTGGTCATGTTTGCCGCATGGAACTCGGGCTAATTTTTCAAACATCGACAGAGGGCCCTGGACTACATCTTCTTCCAACTTATCTAGCACAGTGTATAGCAACTTCACTTTGGTGGCTATGGCTTAATCTTGCTTTTACAAAGCAGCACTCCTTCCTCATGTGCATAGCCGATAGCTCTGCCTGGGACACATATGGCTGCCAACAAGCAATAGAATGTCAATTATGTCAAAAAAAGAAACAACAGAACTTTTATTGTGTCTGTGTCCTGCGTTTAACGCCGAAAGAGAAACGCTAGACCATCCTCTAGGCCAGTTCGATGCTCTCCCTTTGACGGAGAGCAAAATTCAAGGACTGTGACTGCAGCAATCGACGGCTCTGAATGCACAAAGAGGGCTGTTTTGACCTCTAAACACATCGTTCTTGTGCGAAAGATTGTGACTTGACAGAAAGCATGTCCTTTCCTAATGTCCTTGCTCCTCACCCTCGCCGCGGTGGCTCAGCGGTTATGATGCTCGGCTGCTGACTCGAAAGACGCGGGTTCGATCCCGGCCGCGGCGGTCGAATTTCGATGGAGGCAAAATTCTACAGACCTGTGTATTGTGCGATGTCAGTGCACGTTAAAGAACTCCAGGTGGTCGAAATTTCCGGAGCCCTTCACTACGGCGTCTCCCATAGCCTGAGTCGCTTTAGGACGTTAAACCCCATAGACCAACCAACCAACCCTTCTCTCTCATTTCTTTTTATAACCCCATTTCTCTTTCTCACCTGTCAGAATAGCCAACCGGAACACCTTTGCAGTTAACTTCGCTGCACTCCCTCTTCCTCCTTCTCTTACTGTGCCTCGTTTTTGTTTTTCTTCTTTTTTTTCAGGAAGGGGGGGGGGGGGGGGGCTTGGTTTATGGAAGCCATGCTTAGTCTTTCAGGACTTCGCGTGCAGTAGTGCAGCATGCGCTGCTTCTAGGAGCGCATCCGACTGGGACACACACGAAGCTTGGGAAAAATTCCCATCACCCGTGGTGGACGCGGCTCACCTTGCGCCACGTACCATGCGTGGCCCACGCCGACTATGCACAACTCTATACACGTAGTCGCAGGCAGTGTTTGTAAAATGAAATTTTCGAGGAAAGGAAAGGCGCAGTCACCCTTTCACCTCAATCGTGCCGTAAGGGAAGGGATGAAGGTGGGATTGAAGGGCCACGCATTGATTTCGACCGCGGGGGCTTCTTTAACGTGCACTGAAATCGTAAAGAACACGGATGTCCTTTTCATTTCGCCTCCATGGAAACGCAGCCACCACGATCAGGATTTAACATCGCGTTTTGGGTTCAGCAGCCGAATGTTCTGACTACTTAACCACCGCGGCGGATTGGTTACATAATGAGTTCCCACACACTCATCCT
Organism: Amblyomma mixtum; assembly: GCF_055824585.1. NCBI lineage: Eukaryota > Metazoa > Arthropoda > Arachnida > Ixodida > Ixodidae > Amblyomma > Amblyomma mixtum. The sequence continues at coordinate 108,357,538 of NC_143017.1, read as the reverse complement.
CTTGCGGGCTACGGATAAAGCCAAACCTACCACGAAGCCAGGCACTTGCATAGACCTAGTTTTTGAACTGGTATGCACATCGGGAACGAAGTGAATCGCATCAGTAGTAACATATTGATCGCAAGGCAGTGGTTCTCATTGCGGACGTTCCGGTTGTACCAAGAGGTGAAGCTGCGGCACGAACGACAAGCCTGTCAGTTCAGTTCGAGACCACTAGTGATTGCGAACATGCCGTATTGGAAAAAGACAATCGTACAGAGGATAATGAATCAATTTTACAAACTCCGCCCAACTCTCACTAAGTCTGGCGATTTACGTGTCATAGCATTAATATTGCACATTTTTTTAAATTTCAGTAATGAGGTACAAGAAGGAAAAAGTTACTCAGCTAGCCTGCAGCAACATGCGTCAGAAAGAGACAACTCTTGTTCGACTTCACGTTTCAGCAGAGCCTCCAATGCTACGACCGTACTGACCACGGCCGAAGTTTCAGCAATTTTAGAAGCCGTTAGCGAGTTGGCTTCTTGCCTTAAGCATAGCGCGGGAAAGCCGTTAAAGTCAACACGACTCCCGTGCCATTAAGTGAAGCAGCAGAATCGGTCGCAGCAGCTCCGTGGAGAGCCAGCGCAGACACCCCGTCTTCCCTCCTGCCTTTCGAGCGGCTGGCTGCGGCACAGCTGGGGTCCGACTTATGTCGCAAGGGTGTCCCACTGGGCCGCCTCCTTTGCTAGCGCGGAAGAAAAGAGGCGATGATGATAAAAAATTAAGAGGTACATTTTGAGCGGCACCGGGGGCAGGCAGGGCACCCCAGGGGGCCTGGCGACGGCCTCGGCCCTGCGTGGCGTAATTCTCCTTGTCTACGCGTTGTCGCTTTGGCAGCAGTGCTGACGCGTCCACAAGAGCGTCTCGTCGCTGCGCTCCCCTCTCTCTCCACTGGGCTAATTCCGTGCACTGTTCGAAAGGCTACGAGTGATGCCGTACTCCCTCATCGTCCCCATTTCCAACGCGAGTTTCTATGGTTAAATCGACGCTTTCTATGAGCCTGAACACTAAGTTTAGTCATTAGTGCTTGGTCAGCGACTAACCGAGAAACCGAAGAAAGCGGAGCTGGTTTCAGAACAGTTCCCTGCACTAAGTGCGGTTCGTCATTGTCCAGCGCCTTACTTGGCATTACGGAGTACCTGCTCGGCAGCCGCAAAGGTAACACGACCACGCTGCTTTTGAGAATTGAATTCGTTGCATGCGGAACATCATTAAGGCTATTGACAGCAACGCCGTAGTCAGGACAGTGAGAAAGAGATCATTTTTCCGTTCAGATGCCTCGCAGCGGTGGTTCGCATCTTCTTCAGTCATCATTTAGAGAAATTCTACTAAGATATGCCTTTCAAGATTCTTAGGGTTGTCAGGATTTGCAGGTGTTGCCACTCATTTACGGTTTATTCAAGCAGGTTAAAGCAAAGACAAGACCGTGATCCAAATTCGTACTCTAACAATTTCGCAATGAAACTTAAAGGCGTGGTTTTCAACCTTACAGGCCGAGAAGGCTCAATGCAAGAACGAAGACCCGGGCTCTCTAACGGTTACGAAAAAGCTGTGCTTCTTCCTTTCCTTAGTCCTAATTATCGAGAATTCATTTCTTGCTTTCCTTTATCTACTGCGCATTTATTTCAGTAGACTATGACGCAAGCTTTAGATATCGAGCATACGTCGTGCAGAGAAAGTCCAGTGTGTATGTGCTACTGCTGCCAGTCGTACTCGCAGGTCGTAATACCAACTCAGAATCCTGCGTTCAAGCATAAACCCACCTCAAACAGAGCACATGGGGCTCTTTCCCTCCGCCCTACACCCGCAGAAACTTGGCATGTGTGGAGTGGACTTTCTACAGCCGTCAATAAGACGTCCGCAAACAGTCTGTTGAATACCAAAGCAATCTTTCGAAGAGCCCGTCGTACTTCCCTCGGCAGGCACTCGGCAGCGCCCTCGAACCAGCGCAGCGCACTGCACGCAAGTGCACGTTCCTCGTCCTGCTACGCTTGCGACTCACGTAGCGCCGGTGAGGAGAGCCGTTTCGCGCAGCCGGTAACGCACCGGGTTTGAAAAGTACGCGCGCCAGCCTTTCGCGTTGTTCTTCGTCGTCGACCACCGGCAAAGGAAGAGCCTCAGACGCGCTGCCAGCCAAAGAGGCACAACGCTGCCTCCGTCCCCTGTGGGGAGGAGCAGCAAGCACACCGCGCACGTCGGCGCGATTAAGCCTGAGAGCCCGCCTCACCTTCAAATGAAAAGCGAGGGTGTTGCTCGGAGCCCTGATTGCCGCGCCTTGTTTTTTTGCGCGAGACATCTCTCCCTCGCGTGTAGGCGTCCTCTGCGCCGAGCCACTTGTTCCCTCTTCCTCATCCGCGCCTTCCCGGCACCGACGGCGGCGCCTAACGCTCGCGCGTTCCCGAAGAAGGCAACTGGCTAATGACTTACGAGGAAAAGTGCGGAGAAGCGAGAACGTGACCCTTTTCGCTGGCCGGCGCTTTCGCAGCGCACGCTTTTACGTGGTCCGGGTGCCGTCCTGTGCGCGGAGGCCCATCTGGCGCCTCCTTGGGTTTTCGCTTCAAGGCGTTGCAGAGCAAAATTACGAAAGGATGCTTTTAAAACGGAGCTGACGGCAGTCTCGCGACGCACACACGCGGAGAAAAAGACCCGAAAGCTGTTTGTGGCAGAGGCGAGACATTTTGTTCTTTTTTGCTGACCTTGGTGAGATTTATCTGCGTGCGCCCCGGACCCAGCTTTCTTGGTTCAGAAAGCCAGTGTTTCACGGTATAATCACCGCTAACGCGTTAGCGAGAAGAAAGCCGGGTTCGCGCAGTAAGCGCGAGCAAGGTTGCGTGAGAGGCGTGCCGACCCTGCGTCCAGCGTTGGCAGTCACCAAACGTACAGAGTTTCAGTAACAAGGATGCTGTAAGACCCTACGGAGAACTGAAAAGATGTGAATGTAAATTTTAGTCACAACACTGCATATAAAAAAAAAATAAGTTCCGATGAACAGCACTTTTCCTGAAATATTTTTAACTTTCTATAACTTTGCTCTGCATCTTTATTACTTGCGGCAATAAGAACCTTAGTATTGCATAGTATTTCTCACAATCAGTGCTTTATTCACTTACGCATGTCAGTTCACATCCCTCTAACGCATGTTTGTGTCTCTCACTAGGCGTAGGTCATATTGATCAATCACAGTACTGTCTATGGGAAAAAGGAAGATAGATGCACAAAGTAATGACACTGAAGAAGATGTCCTTAGCGGAGGACTCTGATAGTGCGCCAAAAAAGAATACCGCAAACGGCCTCTGTTCGCAGCTAAGGGTGAGGGCATGAGAGGATAAGACGGTGAGTAGAATAAACCAGGGCAGTCCACTACCTTCAAACCTGCCGTGGAAATGCGGGGAACAGGAAGCGAGTGAAAAATAAGACGTGGCTAACAACCTCGGCGCACAGCCGCATGTGTTCGCTCAGGGAAATGGACCTTGTATGGTGCTATGTGACTCGGCGAGTCCACTGACGTTGTTGTACAGCGTTGGTGCGTCTCCTATATATAGCGAGGCTTGCTAGAGAAGGTGTTCTGGTGAGTGCAGATCCCCGTTTAAGGAAGGGGCCTGACAGCCGTGGCTGATGATTCGGCTGAGCGGGCCGTGAATGCTGCTGCTTGTTCGCTTGCTGACCTTTGTCATCTGCGCGGGTGTTCGCATTCGCTCTGTTCTCGTCTGGTCGTCGACGGCACTAGTGTTGACAGTAATGCGGCTACACATCTCTCGGCAAAAAAATTTCTGTGCAGCCCCACAGCTCCTTTTGAGGATTGCCAGCACTGGGTTCAGTGCGTCCAATACTTGGAAGGCACAGCGTACCGATGTGGTTTTCGCGGTGTTGAGAAGAGCGCGGTGGCAATCGGTTGAAATTCCGTAGCAGTGTGACGGCCTCGCGATCTCCACTTGGTGCTACCTCAGCACCTTGCGTGCTCATGGAAGGTGCTGTCACCCGCTGCGGTGTAGGCCGTCCATCCGGAAGTGCAGTCCGCATTTTGACACAAGCAGGTGGCGCTACTTTTTCTGTTTCTTGTTCCCTTTACCTGTCAAACCTCGACTCTCGCGCTTCGACTGTTACTGCGGTAGGAAGCCTCTTAACAGTTTGAATCACTTTTCCGCCTGCCTATGTAGCATTCGAAAATCTGCAGTGCGGATACCGACGCTGAGGCATCCCGCTAAACAGTCACAACCTGCTGTGACGAAGGAGTGGCACTTGGCGGGGGGCTTGTCTGTGGTACTCTGTTGCACTGCTGTTACACATACCGGTACCTCAGCGAGAACACCTGCGCAGGCAATATCGTCCAATCACAACTCAACTTGGACGAATACGTGATCAAAATGGTCAGTGAAATGAATTGCGTCATTTGCTCAGGCATGTGCCCATCACACAATTCAACCGCCTGAAGACGATAACGCATTATGGGCTTTTTAGGCGGCCGACAACATGTGACCTTCGAAGAAGATTCTTCCGGAGGACGGGTTGACGCATGCTTAAACGGCCGGTTTGCCTTCGTTTGGCAAGGAAAAGAAAACGTGAAGGCTGCTAGGAAGTTCCCGCGCTGGATCGGAAAAAATGAAGGTGCAACGAGCTTGTCAAGATACTGCCGTGCGCGCCGTTTGCGGCGCCCAATTGGCCTGGTACGTTGTAAAAATAGCTAAATGCGACGGGAGCGGTCAGCCTGGATGGACCTTTGTGGTCGTTTTGAAGTGCATGTTAGGGCAGGTGTTGGACTGAGAGTAGTGGCCGCGTCATACGTCGCTATGCACCGCCATATGGGCCCCTGCACGTCTCTGTGGTTACCTGCTTGCGCTCAGCGGTACTAAAATATACAACGCCACCTTGCACAACAATCACGGCTGTGCGGCCTGCATGGGCATGTGGGGGTAGAGAAAAAGAGAGACAGAGAATAAAAGAAGGCGCGGATGTTCACCAGAAGGGTGTCTGGTTGGTTACCCTGCACTGGAGAACAGGGATGCGGGGATTAAAAATGGAAAGAGAGAAGGGGCGAAGGGCAAAGTCACAACTGCTTCCTCAAGCCAGTCGCTCTCAGAAAGCTAAACCATGCCTTTCAGGCCTTGAGGTCAGTCGACTGCTGTGTTCACGGCCCAGAGTCTTATCCTCTGTTAAATGGCGAGGATCGAGGCGGCCCCAAGGCACAACGCAGCGTACGTCTTTCGGTCGCCAAAGTAAGGCACTTACACAGATGCGCAATTGCTTGCGCACGATTTATGCGATATCCCACTGGCTTCATGGTTAAACATCAGAAAAATTTAATTGGTCCAAATTTTTAAACCAGAAGCCGGTGCACCACCGTAGGAAATTAAAAAAGAACAATAGCTAAGAAAGTTCAAATTTTGAGTAAACCAGAGTCGCAGAGCACAATCAACAATTATCGCCAACTCTGAGTAGCAGGCGGTCTTGTGATCCCTGGGAGTTCTAATAACCAAAGTGCGGCATTTTGAACGGCTATGATTAAAGTGCGCTTTGGTTAAATAGCATAGATGTATTTCGCGACAATCAAATGATTTTGCTCACTTTTATTCGAAGTGCAGCACTACAGAACTCTAGAAAAGTCTAGCAGTGTGTGTGGCGTACGTCTGACGCACAGCCAAATGTAGCATAAGAGGAACACTGACAAAACAAACACCGGGATTTTCGTTGCTCTCTCTCTCTCTTCTCTGACACTGTAAAGAAAAAAAAGAGTCTTAGGAGCCCCTTGAAAAACTCAATAAACTCTCAGAGTGTTTAAAAAAAAAAAAAGCAAACGCTGGCTCGCTACTAGTGACACTCGCATCACGTTTTTTTTTTTTTTTTTGTCTCGGTCCTGCCCATTTCTTAAGCTCGCATCGTAGCGCCAAGAAGTCGTCGAAGGAACCAGAGAAAAAAGCAGGGGTGAAAGCCAAACTGAGGCAGAAAAGCGCAACACGTCCAGACTATTAAAGAGCAGATTTGGGGAAAACTTTTAACTCGCGCCGACGATAATGCCCTCCTGGCATGCCTGCGGCAAACCTGCTTTCACGCGCGCGCCATTTTTTAAGACCTCGCCTACTGCCTGCAGGTCGCCGGAGCTGTGAACAGGCTCGCGCGGGGCCTAAGCGCGGCCACTCAGCCGCGCCAACGTCGCGGCGCCCATTAATATGGAAAAGGTCGTGCGCCGTTCGGCGGTAGCAGCCAAGTGATGCATGGGCGCTCAGCCGACGCCGCGTCAAGTCGACTCTATCAAATTACAGTCGCGCTGTCGACGGCTTCGGGCGTCGTTTGTCACCGCGGCGGCCGCAGCGTGCTGCCTACCGTCTCGCCCTCCCCCCCACCGCTCAGCAGGCCCGAGCTGCTCCTCCGTCTCCTCGGCCCGAATGCCGAGAAAGGGGCGGGCACAACCGCTGCTTGCGCTGCTTGCGCTGCTTGGCGTGTGTCGGCCTCATGTGCGCCACGCGGTGAGTGTTGAGTGACTGCGCGGAAAGTGCTCCGCGCGAGGAGTTCCCTTCGCCGCCGATTTTCTTTGTCACCTCTTCGATGGTGAAAAAAAAAATAAAGAAGAGAACGTCAGTTTAAAATTCTGCCAAATCCTTGCGCAGTATTGTTTATTTTTATAGAGGTAAAAGTGTAGACTCCGGATCCAAATGATTTCCAATGTTTGTGAATAAAGAAAGAGGCAGCTATAGTGCAATAGGGCAGACACCTCTCAATGTTTTTTGAGGGTACTTTTTCTTTATGATTTCTCAGCAAGTCCTGCTATTTTTAGGTTGTTTAATGAAATGGGCAATGCGTTAACAGACTGCATATCCAATACGTGCAATAATATAAACACTTTAGAGTGACTAAGCCCATTTGTTGGGCGAGAAATTCCGTGTATAGCAGAACCCAAGAATCATTATTATATCTTCATGATTCAGAAAAAAAGCACCAGTTTACCGAGTTTGTTCGATTAATTGCCCAACTAATGAAACCACTGCATTTGGCTTATTCGTTTCTGTTATTATTACTCTCTGCTGACTGGAGGTCCCATTGTGCCATGCATCTGAGCCAAGCTCCACTGGCTGACAATGCCAGCAACGATAACTACAGCGTCTGTGCTGTTGACATTTCTGCTGCGATTCACAGCCTTCCGAGGGCCGCGTTTGGATGGAGGCGAAACCCATACACACCCACATGTTGTGCGATGTCAACGCACTTAAAGATCTTCAAGTGGCCTAAATAAATCCGCAGCTCTCCACTACTGCGTCCCTCATCCCCAGTGTCACTTCGGGATGTTTAAATTCAACAGTTTATAATCTACTTTCCTAGCGGCTCCGCTTGTAAGCCGGACGAAATATCTGTTTCGTAAGACTACCAGATCTTTTGTTCGTGTGGGTGCCGGCTCACTCTGGCAATCCCGGAAATGAGGCCGCCGATAACACAGCCCGAGGACTTATTTGCCGGGCAAATGGCAACACCAGCCGGGATTTCTCGAGGGAGCGGGCACACGCGTTCTCTGAACTGACTCAACAAGCACAACTTGCCCGTCGACTCTATCCCCCTCCTCACCCCCGCCTGTCCCACTCCCAACAAATCTCCTGGAGGCGACTCCAGACGCGAACTCTTCCTACCCCTCAGCTTCTATCCTACTTCCGCCCCGTTTCCCCCGAGTGCACTCTCTGCGGAGAATAGCACGCCACCCTGGACTACATCCTCTTCGGCTGCCCTGCCCATCCTCGCCCGCTGGGACAGCCCGCCATCGGAACATGGGAGGAATGGGAGGCCCTCCTTGCGTCGCAGGACCCGGACACGCAACTTCGCTGTGTGAGCTAGGGTGCCAGTGCCATGGCCCTGCGTGGCCTGGACACATGCGCGTAATGTGAGGGCTGTGCGGTGGTCCTGAGACCTTGCACGGTCCAAACTCTCTTGCATAATAAAGTTTTCCATCCATCCATTTGTTAACGGCAAGGTTCCACACGGCTACAAAGCTTTTATAGTGGTTCCCGTGCTCATAAGTTATGACCGTTTGATTATAACTTCACTATCTACAGGCCAATCCCATTAACGGGTGCCTCATGTTAAGCCCTTGAGCGTGCTATCTACTGATACGGTAAAGAGCACCACTCACATCTCATAATTTACTGCATTTAAATCAACACAGCTTAAGGAGGATTTCGTCATATTCAACTTGGCTCTTTAAGCTCACTTCCAATTTTTACCGTAGTTGGCTGTCGTTAATCGGCCTTTCGTTAGCCAATTGTTAGTCTTCTCTGTTCAAGCGACACCTGTCCCCATAAAGCAGGGGTCCTGTTGGACATCAAATATCCTCCAGGTGCAGGTAATCCACATCATCTCGTCCTAATTGAACAAACTGAATCATACAAACCAAAGCAGCTCTCTATATTTTGCCTTCATTGGATAGGCGTGTAAGTGTGACTGCCCCGTAAAGGAAGCTACTTTTAAGTAGTCTTGCTCAGTGACGATGAATCCAAAATATAGGG